>NC_084477.1:6969702-7317202 GCF_027409185.1 Cynocephalus volans | reverse complement strand
GCCCTGGAAACAGAAGCCCACACTGCACCCTTCTCTGCTTCCCTGCTTTGGAGGCTCAAGGTGTGGTCACCCCAAGGAGGCTGAGCTGGCTATGGCCAGCAGCATGATGTTAACAATGACACATTCGTAAAAATAGCTCCAGCATTTACTGAGCACTTGCTGTGTTCCTGGCTCTGTTCTACGCACCTCATGAGTATCAACTCAGTTTAGTCATGTCCTCTTTTTACAGAGGAGAACACAGGCCCAGAGAGGCTGAGTGACTTGCCCAGGGACACACTGCTAGCAAATAGTGGATGCACTGATGGGGGGAGAGCAAAGACGCAACACCATACCAAGGACACGGAGAAGCTACTGGGAAGAACCCAGGAGTGAAGGCCACACCTAAAGGTGACCATGTACAAGGGACTTAATCTTCGAGTCTTGGTCCCCTTGTCTGTACTGTGAAAATGGTAATGCCTCCTTTCCCACCCCACAGATCTAGGAAGAGTCAAATTGGTTAATGTATATGAAACTTCTTAAAAACCTGCAAGTTTGTATAAAAATGTAACTTATTGCAAATTTTAACAAAAGCAAAACCACCTCAAATGAGCAAAATTGCAGACTTGAACATACTGAGCTCTGGAACCATGAAATGCAGACAACGAAGAGCAGTAAAAATGGTTCCTTTTTCTGGCATAAATCTAAAACTCATTAATAGTCCAAGCTTAACTTAGGGTTTGCTTTGGAATGCTTAGAACTTATGGAGATCGCTTCTGAAAAGTTTCAGCTGTGTTAATTAATTTATTGGTAGGCCACTTATTAGACCCAGTGTCAGATTTCAATTATTGAGCCCACCGGGTGGTACAACACATGAAAAATGTAATGAAGAAAGCAACCACCGCACTTACTCATAAAATACCTTGTCTGATGGTAAAACTCTTTGGGGAAACCACATGCTCCTAAGGAACGTTCCTAATGAAGGGTGCTATGACGTGTGTGTGCCTATGGAGCCTGTGTGAACGTCACTGCCCTCTGTGCTCAGATGCAACGTGAAGGAAATTAACAGAGGCTGCAAATGGCACCAATTAGCACCATAGTCCTCAGGTTCTGCTACAGGCTATTCGTTACCATACTACACACAGTCTTGTATACCTCTTGTGAAGTACTACAAATTTATCAGAAAGGTACAGCCAAAATGCAGACAGAATAGGCCACTGTATACTATGGGTTATTTAATTTTGAAATTAGATCTACTCTCGTGTCCCCTTCCCCATCCCCAGTCCCTCAGAGGAATAAGCAGTTTGGTGCCACTTAGAAGCCCACGTTTACCAAAGCTCCAGGAGCCAATCCCAGTAAGAACAGATGTCTGCTAGAAGCTTCGGCTGCACCATCTGGTAGGGTCTGCAATTCACTGGCTGTCCATGGTCCAGGAATCTTGGCACCCTGGGCCCCAAGTAGCCTCCAATTTATACTCATAGTAGATTAACAAAAATGGTGCCAGTTCTCCCCCCTCACCTTGTGTGTAAGCCCCTTGCAAGGTGACTTGCATCTCCTCTGATTAAGAGGGGAGTCTCTTCCCCACCTCTTGAATCTGGGCCACCAGAATGCAACAGAAATGGTGCCATGTCAACTCCCAGTCTAGCCCTCAAGAGGCCTGCATGCTTGGGTCCTGGACGCTGCTATGAAAACAAGCCCAAGCTAGCCTGCTGGATGATGAGAGACAATGTGATCAGGTGATCAGGCCAGGGCCATTCTAGACCAGCCTAAAGCCAGCCAACCCCCAAACATGTAATAGCATCCAGTCCAGCTCTACAGAGCCGCCTACCTCACCCACAGCTGATCATGGACACATAATGAGCTGAACTAGGACCAGAATTGCTGCTCAGCTGACCATGAGTAATAGTAAATGCTTACTGTTTTGAGCACTGAATTTGAGGGTGGTCTGAAATGCAGCCATAGCTAACTGATAGAACAACTGTCCCCGAGCCTCTCTTCTCCCCCTGCACTCTATGGATCCAGGCTGCATGTCAGCCTCAGTTTTCCCACCTAGTACTCCAGTTCTGCTGTCAACCTCAGTGTGCTTATATAGAACCCTAGGGTAGTGCCTAACTCTAATACAGCTCCCTGAAACATTTTCCCATCTTACATGACGCCACTTAGAAGCCAAGGCAGGAGTGGGGTCTTAACGGACCAGTCACTGGCACCTCAATGCAGCTGTCCCCATAACTTCTAATGCTGCCTGCTAACTTCCCACTTCTGTATGCCCTCTACTGGCTGGCTGGCTCTTTCTTCTCCCCACGGATATATTTTGTTGAAACCCCAGCACAGTGATTTGATATAACACCAGTAATTCAAAAGCACTGAACTATTCAATGGTGCTCAACTTGACTTCTAAAGGTCATTGTATAGATGGAGGACCTGGTCCATCAGAGGTCTCCAGAAGACACCCCCAGCTCACAGGTCCTGGTAAATGAGAACGTGCTTCTTTAACCAACACTGCCTGAGCCTGAGGGGCTCCACACCCACCTGAGAAGCATCTTGTGGGAACACGGCATCAAAAGCAAACATCTTTGGAGGGACCTGGCTGCCTCTCTTTTGGAAGGCATTCTGACCCCCACAAGTCAGGGGGTCATACAAGGTGATTTGCTTCTTCCGCGGGTCCACCTTTAAGAAGGAGCTGGACTCTGGGGTATCGCGAGCCAAGGCAGAACAAATGCGAAGCATGACTTTCACCTGTTAAGAAACAAGGGTATGACAACATGGATTAAGGTAGTGGCACTTTACAACAGAGCACCCTTGTATATTCAGGTGATATAAACATACACGGCAGCATTGAACCTCCTCATGACATATGATGATGAAACACTCAATGAATGAGCCACATAACCCTTGCTGGGTCATGGGAAACAGATTTATTTACAATTGCCAGGTAGAAACATTTCGATACGTCCACTACTTTCATACAGAGAAGGCACATCATGCTCTATGTCTTCCCATTAATATAAATTGAAAATTAACTGCGCCCTGGTGGCCCAATTACATAGACTAGAAGACTGCCCAGCTATAGGGGCTGGTGTAGTTCCTTGAAGCTCACAGATCAATAAGCCATGCACATAAAAGTTAGCTCCATAATTTACTCCTTGGCTCGGCTCATCAGGACTCTGGGAGACAAAAATCCACAGTTATTAGTGTCATCATGAAAGCCCTGTGAAATGGCCTGTTTGGAATGGCCAGCATTTGAAATGTGTTCCAAGGGGCAACTGTGATAAAAGACTGGTTTGCAACATGTTACCTGGGATCCCATTAAGTGAGTGCAGAGAAGGTGGCATTTCTGGGAATGAAAGCACATCTCTGTGGGACACGGGAGGCAGTGCCCTTTAACCCACCTTCTGAGTAATCAAACGTGACTATCTGTAGTGCTCATGACCCACCCTGCCCCTCCCATGGCTGAGCACGGAGCCCATGGAAATGCACAGCCTGCCTCAGAGTCCCAAGGTGGGCAGAAACCCAGGTGCACCCACGCAAGGTCTGCAGACTGCAGTCCTGGGGAAAGGAACATTTGCTTTTTCACCAGCTCTTTGTTTTGTCCCACGTGTGTTGGACACTCTCTTAGAGCACGTACTATCTGCCAGGCACTGGAATAGCATGGGGGGTGCAAGGATCTGTAACACACAGAGCAGCAGGGCAGACAGGCACAGAGACAGTTTTAGTAACAAAAGGTGGCAAATTCTAAAGGTATGCACAGGGATTCCTTTTAAGCTCCTCTCTGTTTCTTGCCCTTTTTGTCTAATCCGTTGTCAGGTCTGATGCAATCTCCATGACGCAGTTTGCAGGGGTGGGTGGGGCTGTAAATTTTTACATACAATATTTGCAACATGCAGAAATGTTTGGGGAATAATATATATTGTACGTGATGGAGTGAGGTCAGCCTCCTGCCGATCTCAGCCGCCAAGGCATGAGGACTAATCTGCCGTGTACAAAGCTGAAACCTAGAGAATTCCAAGGGCACGGGGCTCACCAGATGCCCTGCACCGTGCCCCAGTGGTGCTTGTCCTTAGAGTTTAAGAACTGTACTCAAGTGTGGATCTGGAGGCCGGTGTCGCGCTGGAGGGAGCCCAAGCTGGGGATGAGGCTGATTTCTCAGGGTTCAAATCTTTGTTCTGCCACTGCGAGGGCATAGAATGACACCTGCCATTTCCTGAAGGCCTACTGTGTGCCAGGACTGTGCTACTGCCTACTTCATCTCATTGAATCCTCCCAATAATCTAGCACGTCGGCATACTTGTCCGGATCTTACAGAGGAGAAAGCACCTGTTACATAGCTTGCCCCAGATCGCTGCACCTGTGGGTGGGAAGGTGGGGCTCCAGTCCCACCTGCAAAGCCCATGCCTTTCCCACCATGCTGACTGCTGCCCCCCTAACCGCCAACCGTCTCTGAGCCTCAGTTTTCTCACCTGTATAACAGGAATAACAACGCGGATCTCCTGGGACTATTGTCAGCATTGAGCTGACATGTGAAATGTTGAACACGGGACTGAGCATACAGTGGGTGTGCGATTTCTGTCTCTACCTCCTCTCTCTTCTTGCCTCTCCCAGGGTCATGATTTCCTCTAGTTTTCCAATCACTGTGTTAATGATAAGGTCTTAGAACTCCTTGCCCCGGACTCTGGGTACCGTGAATCACAAGCGGGATACCCCAGGGATCACTACAGAGAGAACTAGTTAGTGAGCACTGGGCTTGACAAGGCTCCAGTTAGTACAACACCATCAAATCCCAGAGGTGCTGCCTGTTGGACAGTAACTGCTACATTTACCTGCCTTCCATTCTGGCAATTTTTCTCGTCACTGTGACTTTCTAGAGTCTGATTTCAGTTCCATTCATTTCTATAGATTTTCCCAAGTTACACAGCAGGTATCCTAACAGTATATATCCGAATTGGTGGGTGAGTGGGTGTCTGGGGCCCCCAAGCTTTCTGGAAGCAAGTCTCCCAGCCCAGTTCTGAATGTTACAAGCCAAGTACAAAGCAACACCAGGCAGAACCGAAGGAGCCTCATGGTCCACTGCTCTTCTATTTCACAATTTTGCAAGCAATTCTGGGATAACTAGAGGTGCTGAATATAAAATATGAGCTAAGCCAGGCAAGGGCCTGCAAGGAGGAGCAGGAAAGAAGAGATTGCATTTGTGGGTCATTTGTCCAGGAGGAACACTCCGGCATCTTAACAAAGTTCCAAGTCTGAGTCATTTTCTGCAGATGTGCTAAGGATCCCAGCTGCGGGTCTGCCCAGAATCGCAGTTCTTTAAAAACCCACTGAACTCTGAGCTGGGGAAAATGCCACGCTTCATTCTTTTTTTTGCGATGCATTTATATAAATGGAGTTTTTTTTCCCCTTTAAAGGAGGGAAATTGGGTTTTTCCTGCTTCACCTCCTCTGTGCAGCACTCCACTTCTGGCTTAATCCTCTATCATTGAAGTGCTTAGGACATACCTCTTCTGATCAAGAAAGTTCCTTGGACTTCTTGCCAGGAGTTCTTGCTTTTGACATAAACTGGGAATTTCTTGGCAATATCTAGCCCAACCCTCCTCTTGCTGCTGCCCTAGGTAGAGGGTGGGCAGTTGTTAACATGCACATTCTTCTCCCCAGCTCTCGGGGTCAAGGGGACAGTCACTATTTCACTCCCCAGGGCAGCCCTGGGGGGAACGGGACCCAGAAAGCTAAAGGAACAGTCCGAGTGGGGGCACGGAGGGCGTGATACCCTGTTTCAAGCAAGAGGACACGGATGCTTCCTGCACCAAAGTCCCCACTGATTGGGACCCCATTTTGTCTAATTATTCAGTACACGGTGGGAGACAGCTGTTGCTCTGGGCAGCAGTTGTCTTTGTGTCCTGCTCATTAATCTTGCCAGCACCTGCCTCTGGATGGCACTCTGGGGCCAAGGGAGAAAGGAACTGTGAGACGCTCACCAAGGGGCAGAGCCTCGCTCCTGAACTGCACAGATACTCCATCAAGACGAGGCAGTCACCGATGGCCACATGGCCTTACTGGAGGCTAATGAAGAGTGACCCCACCATCGCTCACACGTGTGCTGCAAATGATCAGGGTAGGCGCACAGCCCTGCCTGTCCCTCATCACGGAGCAAAGCCACGTGGCGTAGCTCTAGTGAGGCTCATGGCCACCTGTCTGTCCACCCAGAAGCTGTCCAGCTGGAAGGTCTCTTCAGACTGGGAGGCTCAGGAGGGCTCAGGGTAAATCTGACCATTCGAAGGATCCCTCACCAATTAGAAAAAGACCACAGGTAGTGGGAGAAAGAGAGAACTCCATCAGCTACTCACATGCATGAGCTTTATTTAAACTCCCTTGCAGAGGCTCACAGGGAAAGTCCTCCACGACACAGACAAAACGATGGGCTGTTCCCTGGCCTGCACCTTGACCACAGTAAATACTCAATAGGAGTGTGTGGGTGACGACAAATAGTGTTTTCCTCTAACAAGGCTACAGAGTTAAATTAGCCACTAACATATCTCAATTCCTTTACATTTCTATATTTTAACTCCCTTTACAGCGATATCTAAGTTCACTGATTTTTAAGAATCAGCTCAGTAGAAACTGGTCAAGGTGCAGAAGGATCAGCGTAAGCAGCAATACCTATGGGCGTCACTCTTGTTTCAATCCCAGCAGTGCTGGGAGGATCTCTAAGCCTTCCACATCGATTGGTCAGTTCCTAAGACACGTCTGGAAATCATTCCCCAAGATGAATCAGAGGCATATCAGAATAGAAAGAAAAGTCAGAAAGTAAGACAGTCAGAAGGAATTCAAGCACCAAAGGGTCATCCGATGAGAGAGACAGACAAACTGCAGAGCAACTAGCAATTATCTCTAGCCCAGTATCCTGTTTCCCTCCTAACCAGGCAGGTGGAGCGATGGCAAGGCTGGCATTCCTCAGGCTGAGCGGAGGTCGCAGAGATAGACCATCTTCTCAGCCTCAGGTGGGAGAGCCAAAGTGTGGGTGAAAGATGGATGTGAGGGTGCCCGGCCTTGCCTGAGGGGAGCTGAGGGTGGAGGCGAGAGGAGCTCGTGTCCTTGGGTCAGACCAGGAAGCCCTTCATTCATTCCCTTGGAATGGGATTTACTGTTGAGGGGAAAACTTGGGGGATAACAAAAGGGTCCGCTGTACCTCCTTTCGTACAGGTACAGGGTGTGATGGCAGCGTGGGGAGGCAGGAGCTGAGACTGGGTTCTAACCCAAATGTCAGCATCCCTGAATAAACGAAGGTGTGGGCTTTCATGTCCTTATCTCTAAAATGGGTCTGTTGGGCCGAGCCCGTGGTGCACTCGGGAGAGTGCGGTGCTGGGAGCACAGCGACGCTCCCGCTGCAGGTTCGGATCCTATATAGGAATGGCCGGTGCACTCACTGGCTGAGTGCCGGTCACGAAAAAGACAAAAAGACAAAAAATAAAAAAAAAAATGGGTCTGTTGTGCTACCTCCTTGAAGGACCATTGTCAGGAACCAAAGAGAGAAAAATAGACTGTAAAGCAGCACACAGGTGTAAAGTATCATTATCTTTAGAAAAAAAGAAAAGGAAGGAAGGGAGAGAGGCAGAAAGAAACACAGAAGTCATTTTCCTCATGTCGGCCGGTGTAAAGCAGACTTCCTACATCAAATTAATGACAGCAGAAGCCTTTCTCCTAGGCTTAATACTAAAAACTGAAGCAAAAACTTCTCTCGTGAACATACACATATGAGAGAGACAAAGAACAAATTATTTTCCTCCCCTCCTCCCAACCAAAGTGAATGCTTACATTTTGGTCCACTTACATTTTTTGTAAAGTTGAATAATCCATGCAAAATTTGATCTGAGCCTATAAAAGCTACAGGTGGTATTAAAATATCCCATATTTTATTCCTTTCTTTACTGTCTTGATGAGGCAATGAGATGGATGTGCTCACACTGTCTGCTTATGGTACACTAGTCACTTCAGGAAAATTCCCAACCATTCTATGTGAGATGACTGGAGAGACAGGAATGCTAAGCAATGTACACGTCTCCACAAGTATTCTTTGCAACACACTCACTGTTCTGATTGACCAAGAAATTCAAAAAATTCAGCAAGCCTCCCAATCTTTCTCTGCTATGACGTTCTGACAAATACATCATAAAAGATTTTGATGAATTGCCAGTTTCTAAAAACACACTGCAAGGGATTAAGGGTGCAATTTTGCAGCCATTATATAAAGAGCCCTTTTCTCTTCAAGTGATGTAGTGTAAGATTGCATTGCTAACCCACCACTGGTACATCAAACTCCATAAATATTTTCCTTTCCCCTTTTTCTTTACCCAATGTGCCGGCTTAACCTGATAGGAGAGATGGCATCAATGTTAAAGTCATTTAAAATCAGGTTTTACAAAAGGAGAAAGTTTAAATATTTTTTAGTAAAATTTCTATAAATGATCTGAAATTACTTTTTCTGAAGGAATATCTTTATGATTTCATTGGACTGAAAGGTTCCAGAAGTTTTTTAGGAGACCACAGGAATCATATTCCAAATAGGAATGATCTTGGGGGTCTCAAATAACTCCAATACCAGAAAATAGAGGAGAGAACCAAGGTTGTAATCCCTAAATTGAGAGGGAGCTTTTAAAGACATCTTATGAAGTCATTGTTCCTTCAAACCACAGTTTCCATTACAGAACCGCAGATCTCCACCTGAAGGGATGTCAGAGATTCTAAGCACAGTTCAATTGTTCCAGAACAAAACTAAATGGGATTGAATTTGTTTGCATAAAAACACAATTTTAATCCTACACGACCCATACAAAGATCATGGAGCTAAATTTCATCAGGGTCAAGGGCAGACTAGAGAGGCCTATTTTGGGGCAGTGTCTGCTCTGTGTCAACAATATCAATCAATCTGCCATCAACACCAGTGCCAGAACGTTACAAGTTTTACAAATCTTCCAATTTACAAAGGACTTGCTCGCATCTTATTTCCATTTGGCTCCCCTGCAACGGCTTTGCTCAGGAAATATTCTTATAATGATTATTACCATCATCCTTACTTCGAGGCTAAGGAGACTGAGGTTCGGGGCATTTCAGTGACTTGCCCAATGCCAGTTGCCTGTCGGAACTGAAAGGATGGTGTCCCCTGACCCGCTCTTCCTTCGTGAGTCTCCTTAAGGAGGTGGGGGTGGACACTGGCTGCTCAGATGGGTGCCAGACAGCATGTCATGAGCAGCGATGACACCAGAGGGGAGGACGTGCATTATTCAGAGCCAGGCTGGGGAAGGTGACAAGTGGTGGCACAATAAAGCTAAGTGTGAAGGAGCATGTGTAAGACCAGAAAACCCCCAGTAATGAGATGCACTTCACAAAGGAGTGCTTCAGGGAGCAGAGGGGAAGAAAATTCCCTCAAGCTCTTCATCAACACGCATCTGTCACCAGGCAAGCCCAGCAAGGAGCTGTGGCACTGGAGGAAGGGAAGATGGTGACAGGGAAGAAAACCCTTTCCCCCAGAGGCACTGCTGGTGGCCGGGCAGCCTTCAGGAACGAGGTCCCCGTGCCAATTAGCAGGCTTGGGAAAGAGCTGGCCAGGCTGCGAGGAGGAGACAGACACATTTCAGGGGCTGGTCTGTCAGAAGGGACTAGAACTCTGACAAGTGGCCTGTTTAGAAGAGGCCCCACCTCATAGCTCATTGTGTTAGGGAACTTATTTCAAATGAATGAGCTGGTATAAAGAAACATCCAAAGACTGGCATTCTCAGGTCTGAAGTGAAACGGGATGTGGGATTCCGAGGTGTCCCTGGATGACCCACTCCAATGTCAGTGGTACTTGCTGTCAGAGTGCCCGACCTTTGACTTCCGTGGCGTGTAGCCTGGGCTTGAGGGCTCTGGAGACAGGCTCCTGGGTTTGAGTTATGGCTGTGCCATCTACTGGTGTGGGCGATTTAACCTCCTCTGTGTCACACCTACAAACTGGTCACAAAATAGTACCAGCCTAGCAGAGTTACTGTGATCACTAAAACAGCAAGTGCCCCTAAAATCCCTCTCGATGGTGCCTGCTACATAGTGAGTACTCAATACGTGTTAGCTATTATTACTTTATTATTGAGTTTCCTGAGTCTACTAGAAAGATCATGAACTTTGAAGTCAGACAGATCCCAACTCTTGGTAGCTGTATGACCATGAATAGCATATTTTAACATAGTTTCATCATCAGTAAAATGGAGATAATAACTCTTACACTGAAGGATTTATATGATTATTATGCAAGTAATCATGCTAAAAACTTGACGCTAAGTAGGTCCTCAATAAAGAATAAGTTACTGTGACATTGAACCCACATCTAAGACGGTGCTGTAGGAGGCGACTTCCTCAGGAACCGAACAGATGTCCGCTGCTTTGCTGGATCTCCCCACTCCACCTTGACCTGGGAGTTAGGAGCCCTAGTCACGAGATGCTAAATCGTCCTGTGCCCATAGAACTGAGGCCAGCTCCATGCTCAGTCAAGGCCACCCAGTTTTTAAAGGTACAGGGTTAAGCTTAGGTCTTCTAACTTCCACCCACTCTCTTTCTTGCCTGATTTTTGGTAGATTCTGGGTGAGTGACAACTGAAGATTTTTCTGTATCGTGGGTAGAAAAACTATTATGGTTAAACATAGGAAATACCCACTCAAAAGCTAAAGAAGGGTAGAAGGAATTTTTGAGAAAAGCAGCAGTGGGTGCCCTCCTTAAATCAGAATTATTTCAGACGTACTCAGTTTGGATTTTGGCACTTATTGTTAATAAAGGGCCCATTTACCATTAAAGCTCACTCATGGGTTATGACCAGAGCTAAATAATAGATCTGTCATTCAACAGCAAACACTCAAAAATGCTGCATCTGCTGATGTAGATGCATCTGTCACCAAAGAGATGCTGTCTGGCTTGGAAAACAACAGGCCAAGGGAAAGTTGTTTTTCTTTTCTGCAGCCCACTTCACGATAAATTTGAAATCTTCAGCTTGCTGACATGACACCTGATTTAGTGTCTCCTGTCCCTCATTGATGTGTTCTCCCCGGTCCAGGAAATTTTGATATCTCACAGCTTCTGGCCTTTGACCTAGGTAAATAAAACCCAGGACTCTGAAAACAAGTCAAGTAACCCAGTCAGGTGTTTGTCTAGAAATACTAGTTACCAGATCCACTGTGGAATCTGGCAAAGCACCATAGTAAAAAACCCAGTTATCTAAACAAAAAGTCAACCTCCGTGATCATCCAATAATTAGGTATACAAAGTGACCTCCAAAAGTTTGTGGAAAAGTAGAATTAAAAGATAATACAACTCTTCCCATGAACTTTTTGAAGTGCCCTTGTGTATCTCTCTATTTCTGTTGCTTATAACAAAAACATGTGGAACTAGGTAATTTGTAACGAAACAAAATTCGTTCCTTACAGTTGCAGAGGCTGGGAAGTCCAAAGTCCAGGGAACACATCTGGTGAAGGTCTTGGTGGTGACAGTTAATGCAGGGGTCTCACGTGGCAGGTGGCAGAACAGAGAGAGAGAGACTCTCAGGTGCTCTCCTTTTATGGCCCGCAGAACCATGCCTATGACCACCATTATTGATTCATTCACAGGGCATGGTCCTCAGAATCTAATCACCTCTTCAAGGCCCAGCCTTTCAATTACCATAACAGGATTTCCCATCCTCTTAACAGTCGCAGTGGGGACCAAGCTTCTAATACATAAAACTTGGGGGACACAATTCAATCCATATCCCTGTATACCCTTCTGGCATTCATTCCTTAAATCTATTTTCTTTATAAAACTGTCTTTTAGGAACACTATCTATGCTGGCTCCCACATTCTATTAAATGTGTGCATCTCTCATGAGATGATAATTCTGTTCCTGGTAGGAAGTAGCACCTATGAATGAGACCTAGGGTGATGGCATTAGCCTGGGTTCCCAGTGCCGCCTGGGGCAGATGGCAGGAAGGCAGTACAGGATCCATTCAGTTCCTTATCAAGGCCTTTCCAGCCCACAGGACTGCAGCCTGGTGGTGGGAGAGAAAGCAGCCTTCTCAGGGCCCACTGGGAAGGTTGGGTTCGATGCAGGGTTGGGGAGTCTCCTCCTAGAAAAGCCATGGGCATGCACATTCCAGGAGTGGGCTGTTTGTCCAGCCTGGAACTCTGCAGCCTTAGTTCCAGGAAGAAAATCAGGAAGTGAGGAAATTGTCCTAGTAAGGAAAAGCATTGAAGGGATCTTTTGGGTCAAGAGGTTGAAATCTGGAACAGTCTTATCTAAAATACAGGATGCTAGGTAGATTTAACTTTCATGGCAGCCTGACATGTACTCAATGGATCGTTGCACAGAACTCGTATTCAACCAAGAGTAAGGAAGTTCAATAGCTAGCCACAATTACCCCCATTCTCTCTCTCTCAGTTCCTCTAAAAAGAACTCAGGAGTGCATCTGTTCAATCCCACTTAAGCATACATCGAACACACACTATACACAACGTCTATGCCAGGGCTGTGAGGGAGATGGACGAGAAGGAGGCCAGAAGGATGGAGAAACGGTGAGGTCTATGCAGAAAACAAAAGGCACTTCCATTTCAGAGTTCCTGCATTTTCAAGTTTTAGATTTGCAACTAAAGCAACGTTAATTCTCGGCTTAGCTCCAATGAGCCCCAGGGCTGATTGTTGCCATCTTGATGGAAGGACTGGAGGGTGTCTGATGGGAGGGGACAGCCTGGGGAGGTGCAGGATGTCTGATAAGAAGAGGGGCTGAGGGACACCCAGCTGGAGGAAAGGAGGATGCTAATGAGCTGCTCTGTCCCCCCCCATGCCCACCCCCAGGCAACCTCTGGATATCCCTTTCATTCCTTTCACCGCCTGTGAGAAGCCCTTGCTGGCACCAGGAGACAGGCTCAAAGCACAATGGTAAATTCTAACATGGAGGATTAGTAGCAGGGTGTGTATTCTCTTTATTTTTTTCTTAAAATGTGCATGTGGAGGATCAGATGGAGAGAGAGAAGGACCAAGTAAATGTGATACTCACCTCATCACAGTCTTCTCCAGTGTGCATTTGGTAAGAATATTTAAAAATCACCACCACCACCACATTACGGTATATACCCATGTTGCAACAACAATGATCCTCTTTGCTTGCAAAGGCTGGGACTGTGAAGGCCTGAGAGGGGAGCCTTCCCTTTGTGGCCGAGGGGCTTTGGAAAGCTTTATGAAAGGTGCCTGATCAATAAGGCAGACTCCTGCATTTGAGAATTTAAAAGCCTTCCCAGCACACTGTGTCTGAAGGAAATGTCAGAAGCATTTATCATGTGCCGGGATGGATGGTTTGCAGCTGTGGCTTACCAAGCTAGAGAAGCTAACTTTGCATAGGTGCTGCAAATGCCCTCACCAGGCCCTCCTGCATTGTATGGAATCAGCTTTCCTCAAAGATCAGAATGCAGATGGAGGCTCTGTCACGGCCCTGTACAATGAACACTGCCACCAGGTACAGCTGCTGCAAAGTGTCCCCCTCATGGAGCTTTGTTCCTGGGCTCCAGCTTACACAGGGCTGTTCATCTTGCCTTCCAGATGAACCCACAAACTGACCCTTTGTATTTCCAAAGAACCTCAGCAGCTGTCCTCTAATTAGAGCTCTGGGCACGCAGTTCGTCTTGTTTGGACATTAGGAACCTCAGCCTAGAAGAAACTTGCCCAAGGGACACAGACCGGACAGAGGAATGGCCAGTGGGTCTTCCAGATCTTGGCCACCCCCAAACTAGTCTAGTGGATAAACATCCTGGTCAGAAATCTGCTCCTCCTTCATTAAGCATCTGTTAAGTGACTCTTAACCTGGACCAGGTATCATGCAAGGCTCTGGGGTTATAAAGAGCTTAAAAACCAGTTGCTGTCTGCAAGGGGCTTACAAGTTTATCAGGTGAGATCAAAACAATTCTAATAGAGTAACTGGGGTACCATGAGGACACCAATGAGGGGCATTTCCACGTGGGGAGCAGGAGCCAGAAGAGGTGTCACAAAGATGACATGAATGAGACTTGGAAGGGTAGTCCATGTCAGCTAGGCACTCAGGCAGGGCGCGGGCACCGTGGGCAGCATGGCAGGGGAGTGGAGGTGTGGGTGACTGGTGTCTCGGAATCTGCAAAGAGCTGTGGTGCCTTGGGGCATGTTACTAGCTTCACTGTGCCTCAGTTTCCACGTCTGTACAATGGAGATGGTAAGACTGCCTCCAGCACATAGAAGCTGCTTTGAGGATTAAATGACGTAATGCACGTGAAGGTTTTGGCAAACAGCCTGTTACATGGAAAGGGCTCAGTGAGTGTAGTTCAGGAGAAGAGGTAAGAAATTTGGCTGGGAAAACAGGTGAGCACCAGATTGTGGAGAGACTTCTTTTCCAAACTAAAAAGTCTGTACTTAAGCCAGACAATGGGGAGCCACTGGAGGGGCAGATGGGGGGTCCCCGTTGCTTTGGAGCAGATTGCAACTCCAGGTGTCACAAGGTCTCCACCTGTAAACGTTGCTGACAATGCCCCTGCTCTCTCCCTGTCTGGAGTGTTATGGAATTAAGGATGAAATGCTTGTGTCATTACAGCACAGCACTCTCAAGTGTGCCAACTACTTGTTCCATGAGTCTTCTTCAGGGATCGTGTAGATGGCACACAACCGTGCAGTCGGGAGCTCGCTATATGTGTCTACACTGGGTGCCAGCAGCCGCCACAGGACTTCACATGAAAGATAATGAGTCAGTCAACCAACAAGAAATATTTGCTAAGTGCGGATGAGCGATGCACTCTCCTTACCTAGGAAAACGACCTGTGACAAAATATATGAATTCAAAGAAAGAACTAAAGACAGATCGGCCTCAGAACTGTCAGGAAGAGAAAGCTTGACTCACTCTCTGTACATAAATCCACGGCACGTGACTGCTCTGCACTAGTCACAGAACAGAATACACTGGTGGTCGCCAGGGAGCTGCCTGAGAAATGTGTTTTCACCAGGGCAGGGTGGACAGCAGACTGTCCCCTCCAGCCTCAGGATCACACATGACCTCAATGACCAGACATTTCTCTGTCCTGCCTCTGACTCATACTCCCAGTTAGTGACTGGCTTTCTATCCCATAAGGGAAATTACACCGATTCTTTACTTTGTAAACTTTTATAAGGCAGCTGGCCACCTAATCTGGACCAGCTAGACACATTTTTGTTTAAGTGCCCACAGGTTGCTAGGAATTAGTTTCATGTACACACACAGGGAAAGCTCACGTCGTCATACTCAAGAACGGCAGTTCTCAGACTTAGACTATGTGTTGAAACACAGACTGCCGGGCCCCCCTCCTAGAGTATCTGATTCAGTAGGTCTGGGGCGGGGCCTGAGAATCTGCATTTCTAACAAGTTCCAGCAGAAGCACACTGTGCTGGTCTGGGCATCACGCTGCTGAGGAGAGACACATTGGCCTAGTCCTTAAGGAACTTTCCCTCAAACTCCATTGTGAATCAAAAACACAATGGATGTGAATGTTATCTCTCCTGCCAAAATGACAGTCATCAATTTTAAAGATCCTGGTAACTAAGGAAAAAACGTTTCTGTGCTGTCAAAATGGAAGTGGCTTCTGACTCTATTCTATAGTTCTCCAGGAGGAAAGCTCTGGAATTCTAAAGGGACTAGATAAGTGTTAACCTTAAGAAGGGTTGTCAATAGGTTAAAGGGCTTTTCTTCTAAAAGTAGCACGATTTCTGGATCTATGCTTATTTGGTTTTGTAGCTTTTTTTCAGCCGTTGCTTTTATTACTCTCATAGAAACATAAACTTCCCACAACAGAATCCAAACCAACTCTTCCTACATCGTCTTTTCTTTTTTACTTTCCTTAAATAAACAATTCTTGGGATTGTATTAAAATTATACTCATCAGGAAATCAGTTTTAAAGGACGCCAACAACTGTTCTGAAATCATTTTTCTTTCTGGAGGACACTGCCCTGGCACCGAAATAATGTGTGCATGAGTGTGTGTGTGTGTGTGTGTGTGTGTGTGTGCGTGTGCGTGTGCACATGCATAAGTGTGTGTGTGCATGTGAAGGTGTGTACATGAGCGTGAGTGTATGTACACGAATGTGCGTGCATTTGAGGGTGTGTACGTGACTGTGAGTGTGTGTATATGTGCATGAGAATGAGTATGAGTGTGTATATGTGCACATGTGTGTGCATAAGTATGAGCATGAGTGTATGTGCATGAGTGTGAGCATGAGTGAGCATGAGGGTACGTGTGCACAAGTGTGCGTGCAAGTGTGTGCATGTGAGGGTGTACGTATGAGTGTGAGCATGAGTGTGTATGTGTGCGCGTGCACATGCATAAGTGTGTGTGTGCATGTGAAGGTGTGTGCATGAGTGTGAGTGTATGTACATGAATGTGTGTGCATTTGAGGGTGTGTACGTGACTGTGTGTATATGTGCATGAGAATGAGTATGAGTGTGTATATGTGCACATGTGTGTGCATAAGTATGAGCATGAGTGTATGTGCATGAGTGTGAGCATGAGTGAGCATGAGGGTACGCGTGCACAAGTGTGTGTGCAAGTGTGTGCACGTGAGGGTGTATGAGTGTGCGTGCAAGTGTGTGCATGTGAGGGTGTACGTATGAGTGTGAGCATGAGTGTGTATGTGTGCATGAGTACATGCATGAGTGTGAGCATGACTGTGTGTGTGTGAGCATGAGGGTGTATATGTGCATGTGTGCATGAGTGTGAGCATTCGTGGGTGTGCGCATGAGTGTGAGCATGAGGGTGTGTGTGAGCATGAGTGTATGCATGTATGCATGTGTGTGCATGAGTGCTGCATTCGTGTGTGTACGTGAGTGTGAGCACATGAGAGCGAATGTGTATAATGATAATGTTTAACACTTTCATGTTAATATTTCTAGAATCAATAAGCATGTATGGTTGGGTAGGATGGTCAATATTTATTTCATGCAGAAAATAGTTATTAAAATCAGAAGACAGGATAATTTCACCAGGGAAGGATCCTCTGCTTCCAGGTCACAGTTCATCTAGAATGATGTTTGAATTTGAAGGAAGTATTCCAGAATAAGCCAGTCACTAAAAGCATGTAACACCCACTGGGTGGGGCAGAGGAAATGCAAAATTATGCTTTGTTGGGTAAGTGAACACTGGCATCCTCCAGCCAGTCTTTCCAGTTTTGACACATTAAGAGTTTGATGATGTAACCCAGATCCATCCTGAAGCCCATTCAGGTACCAAAGATCTTATTACCAAACCATCCACCTGTAACACAGTCCAGATGGCAGGAGCCCTCGGGCAGCACTGGCCAGGACTCTGGTGAACTCCACTCCGAACAAACTGAATTAACCAACACACATCCATGATAAGAAACATGCATCTGTGAAGATGGAGCACACCACACTGTAATGAATTTCCCCCAGAAGGTCAAGCTTAGGGTGGACGTGTCTGGGTGGGGACCTGATGGTGGCGGGCAGCTCAAGCTCAGAGACTCTCAGTCCTGAGTTGGTGGCAGTGAGGATCTAGACAAAAAACTCGTTCCCAAATGTGTAAGCCCCCGAGTGCCTTAAAGAAGAGCCTGTGTCTTATTTATATCTTTATATCCCCAGTATCACTCATGATTCTTTCACACAATTGGAGCTCAGTTCTACAGGACCAGTAAGTTTTCAAGTTGGGACTTAGGAAGTAGTGATGAAAGTGTTCAGAAATGGGATCTCTCCAGGGAAGTTTCTGGAAATGAAAGGAGATACAAAGGAAGAAAGAAAATGCTCTACAAATAATAAAGACAACTTAGATCAAAGGTGGGAAATGTTTTAAAAGCAACCTACCCAGATTCTGCATTCTTTCTCCTTATATTTTTAGGGGGTGGGTAGAAGGTGGGAGTTGTGTTGACTGGTGGGGGCGGAGGCGGTATCTGAACTTACAAAGAGACGGAGGTGGGCGTATTCTAACCCTCAGAGGGAGAGTGGGGGTGTAGGTGGGTTTTGGAGGGGGGAAGAGAGGATACTGGCCACTCATATGCTCAGTATCTCCTCTTGCATATGGTTTGAATTCAACACGCATCTCTGGATGGCTCAGCTCTGCTTTGCTCTGTGCCAGATCTCATGGCTGCCCTAGCAGGTGGAATAATATTGTTACATAAGAGATACTGTCAAAGGCTTTCTGCAATGGCTTGCCTAAGTCTCATAGGAACTAGGTAGCAGAAACGAGATTGGAACACAACTCTGCTCTATCTCCTGTGGATTTTTCTCTCGACCACAGCTGCCTACCTGAGAACACAAGGCCAGAGCACAAATACAAACTCTTTAAATCAAGCCCAACCTATTGCATATGAATTGTACACAAAACAGACCTCACGCCAAATATATTTATGGCTGCTCTGGCAACTTTTATGGAACGCTCTAAAGTCCTTTTTTTCCTTGTGGTTAAGTATGCTGAAACATATTTCAGCACTTAACAACAAAAAGCACAGGCTATGATTAAGTAGATTAGGGGACTTTTAAAACTTAGATTAATGGCCTGATAAGTTGTAAAACGACTCAAAATTGTGTAAATCTGTATTGAGGGATTTTCTAAAATTCTGAGTTATTGACTTGATAGATTGTAACAAGTCCCTTGCAAGTGTACTGCTCTATTATTCAAACCTTTACTGTGTAGTTTATCGACAGGTTGACAAATACTATGACCCCCTTGGTGGGCGTGTGGAAAATTCACAGTGTGTGTAGCCCTCTGTGAGGGGCACTCGCTAGTCACTCAGCAGACACATCAGCTAGGACTAGGAATGACTCTGAGGTTGCATGGAGTTTAGCACCCTGCTTCCTTGTGTGACTGACCAATATATCTGACTTCCAAAAGCCACACAGGTCCTGCTCAAGTCTCAGTAGTTGCCTGAATGAGTCACACCTAGTCCTTTAGTACTAGTACAACAACTAAATTACCCCATATCGTTGACTTGGTGACTACTGTCACTTTCTGCTTGTTGTACTTACAGATAAGTTACCTGGGACCCAACAAGGTAAAGTGATACACACAAATTTAATAGTTAGATGTGTTGAAGTCTGTGTGACCGTGATATACACAAATTTAATAGTTAGATGTGTTGAAGTCTGTATGACATCTGTGCCTCCCGCCTTCATTTAATATCTTTGCACCAGGTAGCAAGGTGTTAATGAGGCTGGGGTTGTGGACTCTTATAGGAACTGAAGACCTCTAGGACTGAAACCTTAGCCATCTTGCAAATAGAAGCCATTCACTGATTATAGGTTAAGGCAAGAGCACAGTTGGCACTAAGAAAACTGACCCTATTCCTTAAAACACACACTTACGTACACAGTATCTAGCTGTCTATTTTCATCACTATAATGCTCAAAAATGTCTTTGCAACAAAACCCAGTGCTATTCCGATCCAGGGCAAAGCCATCCATAGCTCTTGGTTTGAACTTGGAGGAAAAAACAGAGTCGAGAGCCTGGTGAATCCCCTTCCTGGGAGCATTGAATCTTATAGGTCTCTTGGGTATGGACAATGTACCGAAGAAACATTTGTCTAAATGCTACTCAAAGGACCAAAAGGGTTGATCTCCGAAGAGTGGGCAGTTTGGTTTCTCCTTCCATACAGAACCTGCATTTAGCGACCTGGCTGGTGAGTGGTGGGTCCTTGTGTCCCACATGGCCAGAATTCACTCAGGCAGGGGCTGCTGGGAAAGACAGTCTGCACGGAGGCGGATGGATGAAATGACCTCAGGGCAAACCCTTGACCTGGCTCCGTGTCCCTTTGACAGCAGAACAAACTTCATGCTGTCAGCAGCAAAAGAAATTATTCGAAATAGCCTTTCGCTTTTGCATCCATCATTACCACGTTGGTGGAAAATGGGTGGGAGGTGGGAGGCATGTCCATCCAAGGACAGAGATGGGTGGCAGGGACTGCAGCGAGGACGCCTTTCAGTCCCAGGGAGAGAAGAGGCTTATTTTGAAACACTGTTTGGATCCACGCTGGGCTGGTTTTCCTCTGTGCCCTCCAGACTGACTCTCTCTACCCCTTCCCCGCCTCCCTGGTGCCCAGGGAGGTGGGTCTGCCTGGACCACATCAGGAGACCCCCGCTGTGCTCCAGTGGGAGGGAGGGAGTCAGCCTCGCTGCACCTTGCTTTTCTCTGGCTCAGACCTAGGGGACCCTGGCACTCTGCATTACTAGCTCCAGGTTACTGTATTAACCCTTCTAGTGCTCTATACTCTATCTGTACTTTTGTAAGTAGTCCCTTCATTGAACTTTTCTCAAAATACCCAATTTGAGCATGACATCTCTTTCCTACCAGGACCCTGACTGATACATGTGCTTATGCAGGTGGTATCCTTTTCTCTAGCGTTTTCCCTCAGTTTGCAGGCAAAGGCTGCTCTTGGGGGAGGCTGCTAGTTTTGCTGTCCCATGGACAAGGGAAAGAACGTAAGGGAGGCGGTGGGGCAGGGGCCACTGAGCACTAAATGCTGGGTGGGCATGTTGGTGGCTTTGGCTTCTTACAATACAGCATTGTTTTGTAAAAGGCAGAATTCATTCCCCCTTCCACCGGTTGTGCACAGATATTCCTGTAATGACAGTGGACACAGTGACTGTCCCCACTGCACACCTGGAGAAAAACAGCAAAAGAGATCATGTGGTTATATCCAAAGCCTGTTATTTCAGGGGAGACCACAAAGGAAACCTGTTTCCCTCTCACTGAATCTAGCAGCTTCTTCCCTCAATTACATAGTCCACTCAGTGAGAGAAACGCCACACGGTAACCGTTCCTTAAAGGGAGAAATGTTCAGAAATAGAGACTTCTGGTATTAGTGAAAATCAAGACTTTTATTTTTAAAACTTGATTTGCTGCTATTTTTTTTCCTAGCAAATTTCAGCTGTAGAGATAAACACTATTTTTCCTCTGTGCAAAGTTTCCAGAATGTTCTTCCTTTACCTGGTGGAAAATGGTGCATTGTGGTCCACATGCCAATGGGCCATGAAATACAGCTCACAGAATCCATCTCATTTGTTTTTCCCTTTGGATTATGACCAGGTAGCTGGGAAAGAAATAACTCAGAAACACAGAGAATATCCCACTATTCATTCAAAGAAGAAAAAAGAAATAGGAGAGGAAAAGTCGAGAAAGAACTTTTCACTAAAGAAATGATTTATTAGACTAAAACCGCAGTTTCTATTAGCATAACCAGAAATTATTTCCCCTCAGTTCCTCAACTCTGTCCTTAGAGCCTATTTTCAGATCTGAAGGTAGTTTCACGTAGAAGTTCGGTTTCTATTTTGGTATTTCTGGCATCATTGCGAGTTGAATGAAATTGTCGCTTTGCATCCAGGCACAGCCACTCAATGTGATTCTGTGTTTGGAGGAAAAGCCCCTCAACCAGCCAGGTGGAGCCCTAGACAAAGCTCAGTAAATGAATGTTAGAATGTCTCCATCCAGAACCCCAATGGTGGAATTTTCTTACTTTTATACAAGGGAAACACAGGTTCCTACCTGGCCCCAGAATCAAGCCCAGCATGGAAACTTCTGATCTGTCACCTATGAAATCCATGGTAATTACATTTGTCTTCGTCCATCAGAAAGTGGCAATACCCTGGGGCATTCATGACCTGCCACATTATTTCTATTTAGTGCTAGACATGTCCTCTCCACCTGTGACCAGGAGAGAAAAGTGAGCAAACCTAAAGGAAAACACAGAAAAGAGCCCTGTGCAAATTACATGTTTGTTACAGCTCAGGAAAAAGTGCCAACGAAACTGCGTGAATCAGGACTTCTGCAAGAGGATGGAAGGCCAAGCTAGGGGACATCACCCCGGCTGAGAATGAATCACATCACCAGCCAAGGCTCATGGAGCTTGTGCAATGGGACCACTCCCAGGTTCCGGGTACACGGATGGAGGGCTCATGGAGAAACATGCCTCCACCTCTTCTATTCTCTCCCCTAAGTCTGTTTGCTCTGTACACACATCTCTTAAGTTTGTACAACATCTCGCCTGGTGGAAGGTCACCCATAGAAGGTGAGTCAGTGAGTCGCTGGGCCAGGCTCTGCCAGCAGGTGGGGAGGCTGGGGAGAGGGGCCGCATCGCCCCAGTCCTGCAAAGCTCTTCTCTGCTCTTGCTTCCTTCCCTTCCTGAGCCTCTTGTCTCCGTCCAGAGCTGTGGAGGTGCTCTTGACCGTGACTCTGAGCTCTGCACGGGTGGCGAGCTTCATTCTGTTGCCCAACCTGGAAAGGGCAGATCTGGGAGTCAGGGCACCTGGGTCCCACTCCTGACTTTGTCATGACTTAGCTGCATGATCTCTCCCTCTGGGCCAGTGGTTCTCAACCAGGGCATATTTGGCAATGTCTAGAGAGATTTTTGTCACAACCTGGGGGGTCCCATTGGCATCTAAAGGGTAGAAGCCAGAGAAGCTGCAAAAGACTCTGCAATGCCCCAGACATCCCCCCACAACACAACTACCTGGCTCAAAATGTCAAAAGAGCTGCTGTTGAGAAACTCAGCCCTAGATCTCTGTTTTCCCATCTGAAAATGAGAGGTTTGCATTAGATCATTTAAAAAAATCATTTTCAGAGACGAAATTCTGAAGTGTAAATGAACTATTTGCGGGTGAACATAATTTTACATTAAATTTAGATGTGAATCAAATCCTAAGTGATGCTGAGAAGCAAAATCAATCCCCAAAGTATGTAAGTAGAATTATAGCTCATATCAATAATAATGAGGGAATGTATCCTTGCAGTTCAGGCAGTCCCTCATGCTATAAACATGTGAGAAACCGCACTGTATCAACAAGGTACTCAACAAGGCATTCATTTAGAGAGGAGAAAAAAATCCCAAGTTCCAAATCCCAGGCTTGCACTGAGGAGAGTCTGGTGGGAAGTGATACATACAAACTCTTCTTTGTCTAAACAATGTGCTAAACAGAAAAAGGCCAGAGGTGATTCATGTGGAAATGGGTTTTTAGAGGAGCTGCTGTAAAGTACCCCTTCCCCAAGCCCTACAGAAATATACAATTAATGAAACGAGGTAGAAAAGGCCTGAAAAGCACCAGGGAAACCTGTCTCCTGGCCAGACACATGGAGTGCGGGATCAGAGGTGGCCAGCAGGCTCTCTGAGCAGGACAAGTGACAATCAGCTTGTGCAGTGTGGCTTAGGGCACTTCTCCCACGGGGCTGTCACTTGGACAAAGGCTGACTCACAGGTCTTTTTGGAGGGCCTCAGCATTGGCATTCATTCCTAAAAAAGTCACTAAATCTTCAAAAAGACAACTGACTGCAAATATGATTCATTGGGGTCCTGGGAGAACTAAGGAAAAAGGAAAAAAGGAAAATGTCTTATAAAAGGGGGAAAAAACCCAAACTCAGCAACAATGACACTCCACATATAGATGGCTGCCCAGAAGATTAGAAAAGTTATGTCCTGGTAACTCCAGAGGCTACACTCGGGGAAGATCTAGGTGACTTAGAAATGCCAGTCTGGGCTCCTAAATGATAATCTGTGTTTGCAAGCCTCTGAGGCTTAATTTTTATATTTGTTCTCACAATTTCAGATTGGGGGAAAATGAGACATATCAAAGCCCGTTGGACTTTTCAAACGTCAAGGTCTGGAGACACTGCTCCTCGAGATGGTGATGACGCCACATGCAAACCTGCACGGGTGGCAGGAAGTACAGGGACAGTGCTCCTCCAACCCCGGCCTGAAGTTTTGCTCCCAGGGTGTCCTGTCATCTGCAGCATGTAGGGGTGGGGGCTACAATCACTGCAGAGAGCCAAGCACATGGAAGTGACATAGACAAGGGCCTGGAAGGGGAGCAGCCAGGGAGAGAGTTCAGGCCACAGACGCTCCACTGACAACTGCCTTGTTTTCATAATTCAAAGAGTCATTCAGGAGGATTTCACATAAAAAGAAAATTGATTGAAAAGGGAGCCTCTGCAAGGTCTGGCTTCTCCTAGGAATATTTATTAAATTATTGCATTGACAGTACTAATAATGTCATGGATTTTAAATCTTCATTTCCCCCACATCCTCTCCACATGACTAAGTCCCTGGGCAAAGCTACTGTCTGTGGGGAGAGTTAAAGAATGCAGAAGTTAGTGCAGTCACCAGCTCCAGCAACTGGACCTATCCAGGAGTTGGAGTGTAGAAATTTCCACCTGGTCATGAATAGACAATTGTTCTTACTTTTCTACCTTTATCTTTGAAGAAGAAAGAAGGAGGATACTCTTCCCCCAAATCACGATTTCTATTTTCACCATTCTTTGAAAAGGAGGGTGGCAGTGTGCAAGAACAAGGGAAAGGCACATTTGAGGCCACAGAGAAGCTACCCTGGCCCCTGCCGCACCAACAATGCCAGCAGCAGGCAGGACCTCACCTGGCCTTTGCACCCACGGGGACTAAGGTGAGAGCAGACTATGACCCTCCCACCTACAAGAAGGACAAAAAAGGTGGAATCCAAGACAGCCTGAACTCCAGAACCTTCCAGGGGAGATCAGGCCCTGATGGAAGGTGGAGTGTCAGCATGCCTGTGAGTGGCTGAGCCTGTCTAGCCCCACCCTGATGTCCCTCGGCCACAGGCTGCTTCTCTGGCTACTCAAGGATCATCTCAGCCCCTTTGGCCATTTGAGTCCTTATGCAAATTAAATGGTCTCCAAGAATTATTGAGGTCTGATCGAAAACGGGTCAAATCAAAGCATGTGAATCTCGTTAGAAAACTTCTAGAAGAAATTGATCTGTTTTTCCCTTAGCCAATTTGCAATAAGCAATAGCAAACCTCTGCATGGGGAGTGGTCAGCGAGGTGTCAGATAAGTTAAAAAGATAAAATAGCAGTAAGATGATACAGGAGCTGGTTTCAGGAGAAAACGAATCTTCGTTCATTCATTTTTAAAGCATTGTGGCCTAGGCAAATATTGGGGCTTTGATGTGAAAAATCAGTATTTTAATTTAGATTTAAATCTGCATCTACGAGCCCCACGTGTATGTATCCTGCTAGAGACAATGGCAGAATGTGTTTCTCATCTCTGTTGTTGGGATTTCTTCTCTGTTTTGGGTTTTTATTCTGTGTGCTTCAGTTGGGTTAGAAAGGCTTTATTCCTCCCCAGGTTCAGAGCGAAATGTCATGAACTCTATCATTATATATATTAATTAAGAATTTTACATGACAGAATCAGAGTCCAGAGAGGGTGGCAGGAGAAGGCTTTTCCATCTCTGCACCAGACAGGTGCCCTTTCCAACAGAACGGTGTCATTGCCCACAGCAAACACATCTGAGCCACAGAAGGGCCTTTAACTCCATTAGCTGTTGGTCACAGGGGCATTTCATAGCGCTATACTAAAGGAAAACAAACACGTGATACATGCTGCTCATATATCTTGAAATAAACTTGGGCATTAGTAGGGGAGGAATGTGAGATGTGAGGAACAGTATTGCTGGGATCATTCCTTCCAGGAGATGATGCTGAATATTTAGTTAAGTTTTACTTTTAATTATTTTAGATTAAATCCATATAACATATAATTTCCCACTTTCACCATTTTAGCAAGTGTAAATCGGCAGATTTTTTTAAAAGTATATTTACGACGTCGTGCAATTATCACCACTGTCTACTTCCAAAATAATTCCATCACCCTAAAAAAGAAAACTCCTACGTGTTAAGAGTGATTCCCCACTCCCTGTCCCCTAACCCCTCGGAAACCACCAATGCACTTTCTGTCTCTACAGTGATGCCTGAGAAAGAACACTTAGCGGTACTTGCAAACAGCTGCTACAGCAGCATTCTCGTCTGTGCTGGGAACAGTGCAGACAGGCAGGGTGGGGGGCTGCTGAGCAGGGGTTCCTCTGTGAGGTCAAAGGTGGCTGTGGTGCTGGAAGTGCAGGAGACCATGCCAGGGGAATAAGAGAAGTGTGTCCAGCCTCCTTTTCAGGGGCCACATGTTCAAACCAGCCATACCTGGTCCAGCAGCACCTCTGTCCCCAGGAAGAGTTGGGAGCTGAGTGATGAATCCCCCAGAACCTCAGCATCCTTAGGCCTGAAGTACAGAGACATCCCCTACCACCTTCTGTCTCCAAATGTGATGATTATTGCTGTGCCCAAGCAGAAAAGGGTGATGTAGATCATGCCGAGACAAACGACAAAGGGTAAATAATCCTGTGCGAGGCAAACCACTCCCATAGAAATGGAGGAAGAGTGGACCTGTCTCTGTCGGAGCAGGTACACAGCCCTTGGCCTCTGCGGCCTCTGTCAAGCAAAGCCACAGATCTGGCTTCCTGTGCATCCTCCACACTTATCACACTTAGCAGATAAAGGCTATTCCCTGAGGATACTGTTCAAACAGATTCTCCACTGCTCAGGCCAGCAGCACCGCTCATCTTGTCTCAATCAAGACAGAATCAACAGGGAAGCCAGGCATGCATGTCTGTCATTTGGACGATTAGCTCCTTTGACGGTAGATACCTCTTTGAAAGGCTGGCTATTATAAGCGCCTGATTTCTCACAAAGAAATAATTTCCCTGCATCTATCAAGGGCAGAGAAGGATGAATGTCCTTGCAGGGCCTGAACTGGAGGCTCACAAAGGCATCTGTGTAAATATACTGAAGATATCCTGGTAACCAGTGACCAGACAGAGAACCCAAGCCTCTGAGAGACAATCAAGGCCACACTATAGAATCCTGTATCGTACGAGTCCATGTCTGTTGCTTATAACAAAATACTTGGAACTGGGTAATTTGTAAGAAAACAATATTTATTGCTTACAGTCTGACTCTGGGAAGTCCAAAGTCCAAGGGATATATCTGGTAAGGGTCTTGGTGGCGACGGTGACCCAGGGGTCTGATGTGCCAGAAAAATGGCGGAGCAGAGAGAGAGAACATCTCATACACGGTCTTAAAAAGCTCTCAGCACCACCACCACGACCACCGTGAAGCCATCGACTTAATCACCTCTTCAGGGCCCCACCTTTAATTACCATAATAGGATTCCCCAACCTTTTAACACTGTCCCAGGAGGGACCAAGGCTCCAACACATTAAACTTTGGGGGGACACAATTCGATCCACTGCATGCATATACACAGATGGCTTGTCAGGGCGACTCCTGAGCTACTGCTTGGTTTTCTAAAATCCAGAGAAAGGCTAATTAATGCTGTTACTTCAATGAAGTGTCAAGAGAGCCTAACACAAGGCAGGCAAAGGCCAATGGATAAGCACCTCTCCAGAACAGCCAGTCAGCAGGGAGTCATGGAACCAGTACATGGCATCATCTCCGACCACTTTCTCATGGGTGAAGGAATAGACAAAGTGGGCTGGAAGGACAAAGAAGCTGACTCTGTCTGGAAATCTCACTTCTCTGCTCCTCCAGGGATCAAATGACTTCACAACTGGGTAGATCTCTCATTGGTCAACATCGTTTATTTTGAAGCAAGATGGTGTCAGGGTAAAAATGCATATGGACTTGTGGGTGGGATCCCTGTTCACCCTGGGGTACATCACTAATATCAAGTAATACAGCTTCTGTAGGACCAGGGGTATGTCCAGGGCTTTCCACACAATGCACATTTACTGGACTTCTTACTGAAGAACTAAATACATGAACAGATATGGTGCCTCGTCATCGATGGCCTTACAATCTAGCAGAGGGGAGGGCACGAAAGAAACTCGATGTGATATGATGCAGTTTTGTTATTTCATCTAATGAAAGCATGTATGACAAAGTAGGCAGTATTATCATTCTAGCTGCTATATTTTTAACTTATTAAAATAGGTTTTAAAATTCTAGAAAGATCTGGTGACATCTGGGAGGCAACGTGAACACAGACTCTTGCAAAAAATGAATATGTGGCCCCCAAATGCAGTTTGCAACCAGACTAGTGAATCCTCATTCTGGGAAATAAAACAAGAAAACCACAATTTCGTGTCACCTTTAACTGACTTTTGTGACAGACATGTAAATGTAATGACTGTATAACACTAAAGGAGATATATGGACTCATAAAACTCTCTACCATAAAAAGAAGTCAAAGTCCAAAAGCAAACTCCAAGAGCTGGTCTGAGTGAGAATTGAGCTGTAGGGGACACACGACTCTGAAAAGCCTTTCCTGTCCCAAGCAGCCCAGTGTCTCCTCACCTCTGTGTCCACAACCCATGGATTTGCCAAATAAATGGAACAGGTGTGGATTTGCATTCCCAAGATCCAGAACACTCAAGGAAGGAATCAAGAAGAAGGCAAGATTGACATGTGGAAGGTAACACAGGAACCCAATATTCAGGCAGGAGGTGACCAAAGCCCCAACTGGTGACATACGGTGTGGAGAGAAAAAAACAGAGGCAAGTAACATCATGGAGAAAAAAATGAACAGAATTTGGTGATGGACTGAATGTCAGATGCACAGAAGAAACACCAAAATGATGTTGTAATTTCAAACTTGCGTGGTATCAGCACGTGACATCCCTGAATTTGAGTTCTTTCATCTGTAAAGTGGAAATTAAAAACATTTGTCCTTATTTAACACATAGGTTTGCTCAAGAGAAAGATAAATGATCATACAAAAGTGCTCAGAAAAAGAACTACACTGTGTCATCAAAGGCCTCTTGACTATTCTGAAGTCTCTAGCTGGATTCTTGGTTCTGTTATCTTTAAGGGCGACTTCTCCTTATGGCCCAGTGGGACCTCTAGGAAGACAGTCACTATGCAGCAGGTAAGCTACACAAAGAGAAAGAGAACATAAGCGGTCACTTGCCTGATCTAACTCCCAAATCCAAACAATTTCCACCGATGGCATTCCATATCCTGTCCCAGTGGCCTATAACAACATTTATTCATTGACAGGAAGGAATATTCTTCACATCTGAACAGACTCTCCTGATGCACCTTAAACCTACTCCTCATTTGAGCCCCGTGAGCAAGGAGCAAAACCAGTCATCTTCATCTTGAACTTGGCAAGAGCCGTAGTCGCCTCTTGCTCAGTGTAGGGAAGTCACAGAATTTGGTCTCTGGTTTTAAAACCACGTGTACTGTATTCTCTGGGATCCTTTCTGGTTCAGCTCAATTCAAAAGCAGAGGTTAGAGGAAGGCTTTCAGATTCTCAAAGGTTATGAAACTCTTGGGATTGTTTATTATCCCCCATATCCTTGACCCTTGCTGTGACACTGAGTCAGAACATGCAAGACACAAAATAAACGAATCCTCTATGACCTTTCTTTTATAGACCCCTTCAAGGGAGCCCCATGAGACCCTATGACTCCAAGCGCCAGCCAGCTCCTGTTCATTTTTATACATTTGCATACAGCAAAGGAAATATCTCAAATTGTGTGATGTTTCATGCGCCTTTCAAGCCTTTTTAACAAGCCTTTGAAAGCTTTTTTCCCCTTGAAATTCAAACCTAAGACTCTTAATTTAGATTAAAATGTTTGAAAACTAAATGATGGTGAAGACTGCAGAGAGACAATGTCATGTCCCCCTCCAAACCCTATCCTGCTTTCACTGTTAGTGTTTAAAGGAAAAGGAGATTTGTCTTGGGATTCAGCTAAACAACACTCCAAAATTTTGCAGAGGTCAGCTAATGGGAGCTATTCAGCAAACCAGCCAGTTTTTCAGAGTTTTTCATGGTGCAGCACTGAATCAGCATAGGGTTGGGTTTGAAGTGTGAGAAAGACCTCCCAACCAGACCTCTCGGTAAGGCGCGTATTCCTGCCTCTGGGTCATCCCTGTTTGGAGTCTACAGTGATATGTCAGCATTTGGTTGGGGTGGGATAGGTCACTTCAAACCATCTCCTCTCTCCCACTGAATCTACTCAGCAGCTCCTGGGGACAGGAGGGGTGCAGGATGCTCAGAGGGTGGCTGCAAAAGGTGAGTTTCCACTATTTGGGAAGCTGTGACTTTGGGGCACAGCTGTGTCCACCACTGGACACTGAAAGGGTGTCCAAATAAGAAGCCCATGAAATGGCTTCTGAAAAACCAAAAGAGGTCACTTCTGTGCAAACTCCCTGCATAAGGAAAGCTCTTCCACGATGGAATAAATCAGGAGCAGGAAGAGCACTGCCATGTCTGCCCAGCAGCATCTGGAATCTCTCCGGGGAAATATTAATTGCTGGCCTTTGTGGGTCTGCTTATTTCCAAGTCTGTTCTGCTGAGACAATAAACGCTGACTGTGTTCTAAGACAGAAGCTACCTGATTAATCACCACTTGCTGCTTCTGACCCTTAGCCCTGGTGGTGGTGGTGGTGGGGCGGGCGGGCAGGGCTGCCCAGGCTGGGACCCCAGGATCTGTAAGCGCTCACTCTGCACTCTGAGTTTAACCCTGTGCTCTGGGCTCACACGTGGCCAGAGAAGGAAGCTTTAGAAATCAGCATGTTGCTCCCACCAGCTTTTGCTTTGCAGGAAGAGAATACTTCTTCTGACCTTAATCTCTTTTGTTTTCCTTTTTTTTTTTTTTTTTTAATCTCAGCACAAGCAACTGTATTTGTCTTGTATTCATTCATTCACTCATATTTTACCTTATTCCAGAGAATATTTTATACAGTAAGCACAATTATCATCTAATTTGCCATTAATCTGCAGGACCCTGAAGGAATGGAAAATTGGTGAAGACCCTGTGGCTCTTTTGGGTGGGAGAAAGCACCCAAAAGTGAGGCAAATGGGATACAGCCTGAAATGAAAAAACACACCATATCCAAAATTAACTCATTTTGCATCCTGGGTCTGGCCATGGCTTTGAAAAGAGTTCACCGATGTCCTGTGGGAAATGCAGCAATAGTCTGACAGGAACAGACTATGAATATCTTCAAAGGAGGGTCACACAGGCAAATGAAGCCTTTGGCCCACGTAGATATATTTCAGTGGTTTAATAATGTTGGCAGTACTGATGTCACACCCTTAATTGGTGACCTAAACAAGAACACACATACAAGAAACACCATGCAAGTGACTGGCAAGTATACATCAGAGCTCTAGAATGCAGCTCTGGGGCCCACCAGTAGCCGAAACATTCTTTACAGTGAAATCTGAATTAGTATCAAATTTCACCACAGTGAACTCCAAAACACTGCAGGAATTCAATTTTTGTCCTTCATGATGTTGCTCTGAAATGTTAACATTTGCCGTGATGGGAGGAAATGTTTCTATATCTTGAAATTAGGTTTCAAAGAAAAAGCTTTAATTGATACTTCCTCTAAAGATGCAGTTACATTAAACCTTTTCTTATCTTTTTGAGTTGCTGCAGACAGTATATTAACCCAAAGCTTTCAAATAGCCAGTGCCATTCCCTGCCCACCGGTCAGCAATATTTAAAGGGGGAGAGGATGCTCCTCTGGCATGGTGCTAGGGGTGGGAAATGCAATCATGACCGTGGCTCAGTTTCTGCTCTGGAGAAGGTCTCAGCACAGTAGGAGAGAGAGAGGGGCCAGATACACACAGATCCTGGCAGAGAAAGGAACAAAGTAAAGAGCATTGTGCCCAGGTAGAATTGGTCCTCAAGCATGAGCAGCAGTGTGTGTGTGGCAGAACACGGGGGTGAGTTCATTCTAGGCAGAGGAACAGGCACAGAGACTCACAAAGAGCCTAGCACATAGAGGGGCCACCGAGGCTTAAGTGTGACTGCAGTACAGGCGGTAGCACCTGGGGTCGGTGAGAAGGGATAGCAGGAACCTGGTGGGATCAGGACAGGATTGAACCTAGCATGACCTGCTTAGCTCTTTAATGCAATCCAGCTGTGAAATACAATGATCTCATTACAATGATCTCATTTGGATTTTAGGAATATCATTCTGGCTGTCCAGGGGACACACTGAAGAGGCAGCAGAAGATCCACCAATGGGGAGTAAAAACAGGACCCTGTGGTGGGTCTCCAGGAAAGACACGTGGGCCTGACCGGGAGGATGGGACGTGGTCAGGTTCAATACTGGACTCAGTGGCTGTCTTCAGGAAGAGGCGCTGACCGGCATTTAATGCGAAACATTTGAATTTTGCTGATTTCCACTTTTAACAGACTCATTTGAGAATCATTTGCTGATGACTGTGCATTCATTCCCAGAACAAGCACGTATTAAGTGCAGGGTCCCATGCTAGGTGTGGGGCAGGCGGCGGGAAGCACAGATGGAAAGACAGTGATTTTTCAGATTCTCCCGAGGAGTTCATTGTCTACCGGGGGAGTTGGACAGATAATGACCACACAACTTGGTGAGTGCATACAAAGGGCCATCGAGGGCTCTTTAGGAATTCTCTGAAATTGACGGCTGGCTAGGCAGAGTGGAGAGACAGGAAAGGTGCAGGGGTCTTGGCCATGTGCAAACAGGTGGATTTGGGAGCTGTGTCTATAGATGGAAGTTGACTGGTCACAACAGACACTGCACAAAAGCTGGGAACAGAGCCTCCCATCTCAAGTCCTCGTCCTGGCTCTCAGAGATAATGTGTCCTCACAGCAGAGCCAACAGTGAGATTTTTGGTAACTTTCTCCCTGAAGACCCCTTTTAAGCAATGTTGAGCATCTTCCTATTTTAAGAGTATGACTTAAGGATTGCAATTTTTGGTGTTAGGTTATGTTTTCTGAGGAGTCTACCTGTCACAGTCAGTACAAAAGGCGAAATTCACAAACCAAATTACCCTCTCACCTCTAATCCTCTGTGCAATCCCTGACCCTCCTGGCCTTCCTAATTCTCTCTCTGCCTCTGGCTAAACTGACCACAGCCATTTAAGAAACTCTCTGGCCTTTATCCTTGGGGGTGGCCACTAGCACAGCTGAAAAGTGCTTTAAACCTGACCACCAGGTCCTGCCAAGGAGACAGAGTGGGCCTGGAGGGAGAGTCTGGAGTTTGATTGGGCCACACTCAAGTTGCCACCTGGGCCATTCAGGCATGAAACAGTGAACAGCAGTGGCTCTTGGGGACACAGCTGAAGGGGGCTACAAAGCATCTGCAGCTGAAGGATGAAGGCCACTAAGCTGGGAAGGGCCCTGAAATCAGACTGCAGAGGTTGCAGGGCAAGCTCACCTCTGGCCAGGTCTGAGGGTCATGTTGGCTGGTGAAACTACCAGTAAACAACAAGCACCCTACATGTAATGGCTAAGACATGCACAGCTATGCTCCTGACCCAAACCAAACCATCAGAGGCAGCACACAGAGCAGTGAGGGGCCCAGACGCTGGAGCCAGAGCTGACCAGTCTGACCTCAGGCACAGGACCCTCTATGCCTCAGTTGCCTCATGAGTAAAAGAGAATGACTGAAACGAGTGACCACATGGAAATGCATTGAGTGTGTGAATGAGCAGATGTGTGCAAATGTATTGTGTATATAAATGAGTTGATGTAGGTAAAGCACTTAGAACGGCACTCAGTACCCAGCACTAGGGAAGAACTAGCTACTGTCATTACTCCATCAGAAATAGGAACGCTGTTCCCTTTTGAGCTGGGGTTCAGACATCCATGCTGAGTCAGAGTGACAGGTCATAAACAGTTGGGACGGTTCTCTTCACGAAGAGTGAACCTACCCGGCACCTTAGTTATTATAAAAACCCCTCACGAGCCTGGTGTCCGTGCAGATGACTCTGCCTCTCATTTCGGGTTTGCTTCTCTCCCCGGGAAGTGGAGCGTTGCACACACCAAATGGCTTTGCTGTGGATCTGCAGCCACCCAGGCTGTTCCCCAAATGTCCAACTCTCCTCTTCCACCCACCTACTCTCTGTCAATTTGCGCCTGCACTATTGCTGATTCATTACTAATAAGCCAAGATCAAGTTGGAAATAGCTTTGTGTTGCTGGGTGTTAGCACCACCTCCTGTCTGCCTAATGTCCCTCGTGATAAACAGTCACCCACAGGCTTTAAAGAGTCTCAGCTCCCCAGGGCACCTGGCAACTCTCCTCCAGGACGTGTGCCCTGTCTCTGGGGCACTCTGGTTTCCCTTAAAGGGGCTGGGACCACCCTCTGTCTAATGCATCTGACAGGCTGCACTCAACCAGGAGTCCCATGGGACTAGAAGGTGTATGTCCTGTATCTCGCCCTAGAACAGCTCCCCTTGGGGGCTGTGATTTTGAAGGTGAGACCCAAAGTCCAGCATCTATTGTCTCCAGAGCACAGGGGGATCTGGGGGATGCTTTTTGGGTGGTGGCTGTCTGTGTGCTGGTGACCACAGTCTGCAGAAAACCCTGGAGGGACGGGGAGTGAGACAGAGCCAGGACTGGAGGTAAGGATGTCTTCAGGGGAGACAGCTGATTTAACAACTTGAGATTTACATGTCAGGCTTCCTCAGGAGGGGACAGACTGACACGTTGACAGGTTTGCATTTCCCACTTTCCCAGGAACTCATGGGTCCCCAAGAAACTCCATGAAATGAAGTGAGATGTCTTAACAAAAAACCCAAGCTCCTTCTTTGCTCTTCTTCTAATATAATTAGGAACAGACTATCACAAGAGGATTAATATCCGGTGAACTCTGAATTTTAAAACCACCACCACAAATATCATGGCAGAATTAAAGTGAACTAATACCATAAGCTAAGTTTTTATTTCACAGGAAAGAAACGAAATAGCAAGTTGTCAAGCACAGCATCCCACACATAGCTCAACAAGGCTCTCTCTTAACAGAAGGAAGGCTCCTGAAAGGCAGGAACTATATCTTGGGAGTATCTGGGTCTCCTTCCAAGGGGTGGAAATTCCCTGGCAAATAGCAGATGCTCAATGAATTAAAATGAATGAGCATCTGTGAATGCTCACGAATAAATATAAAAAGAGGTGAGTAGGGTACAGCCCCTTTCCTCCCCAGCTCAGGGTCTGGGTGGCGCACCTGTACAGTGTGTGGAGGTGGGACCCTGGGGAGGGGCTGCAGGTGGCAGGTGACAGGTGACACAGGAGCCAGGCCTTGAAAGGATAAGCAGCATTTCCCAGGCCAATGAATGATGAGGATTTGGGCACCCCTGGCAGAGATGAGGGCAGACGATCAGGCAGGAGTCGCCAAAGAGATTGCATGCACGCCAGTAGCTCATGACGTGGCATTAAAACCCAAACGTTGAGAGTATTAACTCAAAAAAAAAAAAAAAAAAAAAAAAAGACCAACCCAAGAACAAATCAAAAACCCTTGCAGTGAAAATAAAATTTGGTAGTAAAAACAGAATTCCTTCAATTTTAATTTAAATGCCACAAGCCTCATACACAAGGACTGAGAAGACACTTAATGACTCTGTGCGTAGTGTACTGAGGAGCTGTTTTTCTTACAGAACTGACGAGAACTCTGCCTTGACTCCTGTCAAGGATTTGAGAGCATCTTCTGTAATACTAAATTGCCTAGAAAGAAAACGTATTAACTAACCCTCTTCCATTATCACCACGTCCCAAGCCCGGGGTAAGTGAGACACCAGGACTGAAGGTTTTCCATGTGACAGTGTCATACGCTTTGCCTTGCAAATGACTGTGCCTTTTCCAAATAGGATGTTGTTATTCGAGTAAATAGTGACTGAAGTGACTCTAGCTGAATGCTCAGAGAGGGCAGGCTCCCTGTCCCTGCAAGCTCCTGAGCTCTGATCCAGCACCTTCCCCGGGCCAGGAGGGACCTGGGATGCACCAGATCAGATAGACACAGTCCTTATCCTCAGAGAGCTACCAGTCTCAGGGGGAAGGAGAGAAACTCAAAACAAAGAAATAAATGTGGAGTTAGAGCTGAGCACAGGCTGCCGTGGGGAAGCAAGAGGCTTTGGGGGCTTGATGGAAACTTCCTTGGGTGGGATGGGGTGCGGGGAGGGTAACACCCAACTCAAAGCCTGAAGGAAGATGAGTGAAGAGTGAAGGCAGATGATGGGAGAGTCACCCAGGCAGGTCAAAGGCCTGGAAGTGACAGAACATGTGTCCTCTGCTGCACTGGATCCCATTCATTGGAGTCCAAGGGGGCAGGTGGAGGGGTTGGGAAGGGGGAAGGGCAGGGAGTGGCCCCCTGCAGCCCCAGGCGAGGGATGGACAGCCAGGAATGGGGTAGTCCCATGATGAGCTGGACAGAAGTGAAGAATTTGGGTTGGTACAGAGGGAAGGAAGCCATTGGCATGTCCAGGCTCAGTATCCTGCTCAGCCCTTCACGAGAGGAACTGAGAAGCCGCAGCTGGTCACCTGCCGGCCCTGGATCCAGACAGTTATCGGTTCCATGCTGCTCTGGCTCTGATCCTAGGACCCTAATTTTCTAAGGATCAAGGGCCGTCTTAATAACTAGGATGGATTTCTTGCCCTTGAAACCCAAGGTTGCCAGTGACCAGAGCCCTAGTAACTGCGACTTACTACCCTGTGGCGTCTACCCCTCACCTCCTTGAGCTCAGAGGCTGTTGACTAAATGCCTTCCGTCTAGTTAGATGGACATTCTCTGAGATTGGCCTCAGTTTGGACCGTTAGCCAAAATTACAGTGGTCCCCCCTTATTTGTGGAGATACGTTCCAGGACCCCCAAGTGGATGCCTGAAACCGCAGATAGTACTGAACCCTATAGACACTATGTTTTTTTCCTATACATACCTACCTATGGTAAAGTTTAATTTATAAGTTATGCACAATAAGAGATTAATAACTAATCATAAAATAGAATAATTATAATGATACACTGTAATAAGAGTTATGTGAACGTGGTCTCTCTCTCTCACTCTCAGAATATCTTAGTGTACTGAGCTCACCTGTTTTTGGACTGGAGTTGACCGTGGGTAACTGAGACCACAGAAGGTGGAACCGTGGATAAGGGTAGACTATTGTACCTGTATCTCACCTGTGCGCCTTCTCTTCATAGGTCTAAACCCTTGTTTGAGACCTAAATATGGACTCGCAATCCCCCAATACCCATCTCCTGAATAGGCATCTAATACTTCCACAATATTATCCGAGTGCTAGGGGTCAAATGTGTCCCCCAAAAGTTCACGTGCTGGAAATTTGACCTCCAATGTAACAGTGTTAAGAGGGTGGAAAATCCGATTATGATATTTGAGAGGTGACTGGATCATGAGGACTGTGCCCTTGTGAATGGATTAATCCATTCATGGAGTAATGGGCTATCATGGTTGTGCACTGGCAGCTTTAGAAGATGAGAGAGCTCTTGCTTCTGACATTCTCTTACCATGTGATACCCCATGTCACACCCTGTAAACAGTTCCCAGCCAGAAGGTGGGCCCTCACCAGATGCACCACCTGGACCGTGGACTTCCCAGCCTCCAAAACTGTAAGAAATAAATTTCACTTCTCTATAAATTACCCAGCTTCTGGTATTCTGTTATAAGCAATAGAAACAGACTAATACATACAGGGAGTTAGTACATAACCTGGACTGAGACAGATGTCCCTTACCACCTGGTTCCAAGTGTTTGTTGCACAAAGCAACTCTCCGCTCTACGGTCTGTTGAATCCGTGAACCACTCTTCTCCCCTAGAAACTGCTAAATGATTGTGAAATAAGGGGTCCACAAAATAACTACCCCAAACCCTCATTTTGAAGGCAACCAGTAAGTGCTCAGGAGATACAGATTGGGCAAATGATTCCTCTTCTCCCTGACACTAGGTTTGACAAGGGTCGTGCCTAATTTGAGGCATGTCAGGTTTGACAAGGGTCATGCCAAATTTGAGGCATGTCATTCTCTGCACACTTTCTTCTTGGTCTTTCCTCCTAAATGCTAGTTCCTACTTCCTGCAAACCATGTAAACAGCCTCTTCCGCTTGGGCATGCACCGCCCCCCCCGGCCCCCACCTCTAACCCTGTCACCTGATCAGGAGTGGCCATTGCCTTATATCCAATCTGGGCTAATCTGAATCCTTTCCTGGAATTTTTGAATTAAGCGCTAGAGAAGAGAAGAGTCTGTCCAGTCTGCTGGTGGAAGCGGTAAGGTAGGACACTTTAGAGCTGTCAGCAGCTATGAGGGGGAAAGCTGGTGTGAAATGAAGAATTAAGCCAAAATGCAGGAAGACATACAAATAAGCAACGAGAGAGAGAGAGAGAGAGATAGAGAGAGAGAGAGAGAGAGTCTTGGACACTTGGTAGATCCTGGTTCCAGGCGTCCTTGGGCTTCCCGTGGTCTGGTCCCAGGAGACCCCAGTATCCTTCCAGTCATTTCCACTACCTGACAGTTTGAGTTTCTGTTGCTTAAAGCTAAAAAGACTTCTAAGTAATACAAATCCCTGTTCATTCTCCTTTATTCGCCTCCTCTCACCCCCATTCCAAACTATACCACCTTCCAGGATGCACACTATTCAAGGTAACTCCAGAATCTCCCCAATACTTGGTGCTCTCGTGTCTTAACAGGAGCATTCTCAAAGGAGACCAGGAAACACTGGAATTTTGAAGGGTATGAAGTGTCTCCCTCGGTGGTAAAAGCGGATTGGAGGATGCACAGGCATTGCCAGGGCTGGAAGAGCATGACCCAGGATAGTACATGACTTTCTACATGACCTTGAACAAAGTCCCCTGCTTGACCTCACCCCAGAGAGGAAAAGTCCAACTTCCTTATCACGTACTCTCAGGGGCATTCTGTCCACCAGCACAAGATGGGAGAGCTCTCTTGACAAAGAGTCTGTATGAACATACATGTTTGCATGCCACCGTGACTCACTCATATGAATTAATTGCAGGGCAATTGCATGTAGTGAATCAAAGCGTTACAAATGAAACCAAAGCACAGCCTTCCCTGACTGTGGTACTATCAGTTGTCATCACGGTGCAATATGAGCACTGCAGGAATATCACAGTGTACTCAGTAAAAAGAAACGAGAGAGAGACCTCACCAGGAAGCCAATTACGCTGCACAAATTTCAGCCTTATCTGCGATGATAAGCCAGAGGGATGACAATAACAACAGGTATTTGGGGCTTGAGCTGCCTACCTACAGAATGATTTTTAACTCTTTCAAATAGCAATTTCTGGGATCCTTAAGGGCAGAGGCCATTTTTAACTCATCTGAGTCTCCAAAGTAACTAGCACATGGAAGATACGTAACACATATGTCATGAAGGAACTGGTGGATGGACAGATGGATGAATGAGTTGGCAAAAGCAGGGAATATAATCATATAATGACTCTGTTATACTCTGTATTTTAGTGGCTTTCAATGCTGGGAGTTCTGCCTGCCTGACACATGGCTAAACATTTTGGAGGATACGAAAACAGTATGAACCAAGATCCCCACCCTTAAGCAACCTAAAGACTCAATACAGGAGATAAACTATACCCATAAAGCTATGAGAGCAATATAAACTAGTGAGAGGTTAATGAGAGAGATCTGTTCTGAGGAGACTACACGGTACAAAACAGAGAAAAGAGGGAGCCGGGTTGGGGATAGAAGTGGGATGTCAAAGTAAGTAGAAATTTTGTGGGATCTGGAAGGTTGGGGTAGGCTTGGACACAGTAGACAGGGTGGTCCATGACTATAGAAAAGCAAGGGCTTAGGCCAGGCCGGGAGGGTAGGCATGACAGGTGCCAGAAATACTGCCTCTCCCAGCAGCGTCTCCACAGACCACGGCTCAATAAATACTCTCAACATATCTCTTCAAAACAAAAGTTGAAATCCAAACCCTCCTAGGGTCACTGATCTGGAGTTCCGGGCACAGAACTCTCAATGAAACGGTGTCACCCAGAGATACCTCAATATAGTCTAGGATGGGATTAAAAATCAAATCAGCTTCAGGGGCTCTGTCCCCAACCTAGCTTTGGCCCTGAGTTTTCACTGTTCTGGAACAAGGCTTTTCTCCCATGGAATAAAGGACATTGTTTTGTTTGGGCCTTTAAGATATCACTCTGAATATTTATTTCCCTGGTTTGTTTGATGCATGGAAACACAAGTCACAAGACAATCCATCGTTAAAAACATGGGGTAAAACAACACAGTGCAATAACAAAGCCATTGGGATGATGAGAGAAGAGAGCGGTGGCACTATTGGTGGCACAGGATGACAGCCAGTCTCAGCCCCAGCCCTGGGTCCACTGCCCCACCAGGCAGCTGCAGCACACCAGCCAGGGACACCCTCTGACTGTGCCTATTCTGAAACCAACACGATGACATAAGTTGTCTGTAGAGAGCCACTATCACGCAGGAGTCTAGAGGACAGGCACCTGCACCCGGGTTCACAGCCAGCTCCGCCACGGACCAGGTGTGTGACCTTGGGGAGACTGTTTAGATCTGTTTCGGCTCCCTCCGATGTCAAATGGGGGTGGTTATAATAGAACCTTCCCACAGAGTTGTAATGAGGATTTAATGAGTCAGTCCAGGTGAAACACATAGGATATGGCCATTACATGTCATGTGATCAGGGAAAAAACACTGGAAGCAAAGGTGTGGGCTCTCCCTATCCACTATAAAAAGCTGTGTGACCTCTAGGAATTTTCTTGCCCTCTCTGAATCTCAGTGTCCTCATCTATCAGCAGGACCTAACACCCGCACCCCTTCTGCCCACCTCTTAGGACTGTATTAAGGATCCAAGGAGATGAGATAGGTATGTAGACCGAAATGCCTTATACAGCTGGGAAGATCACAGAAGAATGGATAACGGGGCTCTAATTCCATCCACCCATTCATTCACCTAGTGTGATGGTTAATGTGTCACCTGGCTGGGCCATGTTACCCAGATATTAGATCACATGTTATTCTAGAAATTTCTGTAAAGGTATTTTTTAGATGAGATTAACATTTAAATCACTAGACTTGGAGTAAAGCAGATGACCCTCCACAATGTAGTGGTCCTCATCCAATCCACACGTAAAAGACTGGAACAGAACAAGGGCTGATCTTCCCTGAGAGCAGGAGGGAATTCTACCAACACATTGCCCTTGGACTCAAACTGCAACTCTTCCCTAGGTCTCCAGCCTGTCAGCGCACCCTGCAGATTTTGGACATTTCAATCTCCATAATCACATGTGCCAATTCCTTGAAATCAATCAATTGATCCCCCTTCTCTCTGTCACACACACACACACACACACACTCCTGTTAGTTCTGTTTCTCTGGAGAACTCTAGTACGCCTTGTATTTACAGGGCACCTATGATAGGGGGGCACTGGGTAGGTGCTCTGGATTCAAAGGGGGACAAGAGAAACAGGCCCCTGCCCTCATGGAGTTTACCGTCAATAAAGAGATCCATTAAATATGGACTTATGCAGATCGGTCACCAAAAAGATGATGAACGTCATCAAGAGAAACTCACGGTGCCATGAAAGCATGCCATGGGGCACCCACCCTGCTCAGTAGAGGTGGGGGTGCTGGAGGGTGGCAGGGAAAGCTTCCCCAGGGAAGTGGCATTTCAATGGATACCCACAGGATGGACAGAAATCAGCCATGTGAAGGCTGAGCAGAGACCCACTGGAAGCCGCTGGACAGGCACCAGCTGTTGGCTGTACTTTCTGACATGCTCCCACCACTGGCACTTGTGACCAGAGCAGACAGCCTGATTTCAGGGCTGTGCAGCCTGGATGTGCGATTGGCACTTACCTCCAGCACCTCTGAGCCCACGCAGGGGGCTTTTTCCCCTCTTTATATAATGGGCAACAGGGTGGGGGCAAGCAGAGCTACAAATCCTTTCCTGTTTCCTGTGGCTAACCTTCCACTGATTTATCCAAAAACACCACCCAGGGAGCATTTTACTGATTGGGTTTTTAAACTTTGTCCTTCTCTGGTGCAAACTTGGTGAAATATTTTCTTGCACTATTTAAAACAAGGAAAAAATCAAGAGTACAATGGCAGGGTACAAAAGTGACTGTGTCCCTCAGCTCACCCTTGGGCAGAGGCATTCCCAAAGACCCCGTGTCCTCCTTCCCAAACCAGGGGGTGGCCCAGGCATGTAGTCAAGCTGCTGAAGAAAATAACCCTTGGGGGGAAAAAGGAGTCTCCTTTTTCCAGTAAAAGATCTGAAAGGTTCCAAAGAGGTGACCTCTTCTGGTCTTCCTGTTTTGAGGCTCAGAGAGAAAGAACCTGTAGCAACTTACTTACTGATAATGACCACAGCTGTGTTAGGAGTGCCACACTGATCTCATTCTCACTGCACACTCCAGGACACACGTGCCACTTTTTGGCTGAAGCAAACTCACTACATGGTCTTGGTCCCCTGCCTTTCGCCCCAAGCTGGCCTGAGCTGCTCCAGCCTAGCAGATGTGTCTGTGGGTTTGCAGAGTACAGAAAGGGTCCTAAAAGTAGTATAGGTGGCACTGCTCTGGGGACGGGGTGTGGCTGAGTGTGTATTATGGGGCCGTGATGGTAAGCCAGGGGAGAGCTGGGGCACCTGGAGTGGAGCAGACAGCGGTGCTGCTTTGCACCGCATGCACTGTGGTCTCACACTCCAGAAGAAGAGAACTGAATGTACAAACTTGAGAAACTAGCACTGGGAAACAGACCAAGTTGGCCATCACTGCTTCCAGCACGAAAAAATACTTCTGATTAGCTATGGCTGGTACAGTGCTCCACTAACAAATCCATCTAATATTCATCGTTGGTGGTAAAGAGATCTCAACTGAGCTACAAGTGGACAAAGTTTCTATCTGAATAGTTGGTTGTGCATGAAACAGAGAGACAGACCAAGGGAACAGGAAAAGAGACTAAGAAGACATTTGTCCCTAGCTGTCAGGCTAGGGTTCAGACCCTTCAAACCCATTGTACCGACTGGGTCACAGACGCTTCACGTGCCTGGCTGGGTCACCAGACCCCTCACATACAGGTTGCAAGCTAGGTAATTGGGGAAAGATCCTGGGAGCCGTTGGCAGAGTTGACAGGTTCATTCCAACGTGAGCTCAGTCCTCAGCTTCCTCAGCAGCAGCTTACAGCAGCCTCCAGCAGCAGCAGCAGTGGTGACCTCCTGGGGCATCCTGGGGACACTGGCAGCAACAGCCTCCAATAGCAGTAGCAGCCTCCCCATGCCCCCACCCCCCAGGACATCCCAGGGGCGGGGGGCACTGTGGATCAGAGCTACTTGTCCTTGATACTTAAGCCTGGTAACCCAGCACACCTGGGTGCCCACGCGCATCCACAGAAAACAACCAAGGAAGACCTGGGTGCAGGTGCATATTTACATCAAATGCTCAGCAAGGTTCTGAACATCTGAGGGACCCTGACCATTTCCTTTCACTTTCCCTACACTAGCATTGACTAAATGCTACTGTAATTGTTCCGTTTCTGGCTGTTTTTATCTAGAAAGTCAAATACTTAAGTGCTGAAATTTAGAGGTGACCATTCCAGAACTGAGCAAAGACAGACTTGTAAAGCAACATGAAAGAACACAGAGGGTTAAGGCTGTGGCTCTGAAGAGCTAGGGGATTTTTATTTCAAAAACTATTTAACAATCTAAAGAAAAATATGTTTTGCTTTTAAGAATGTATCAGAATTACCCCCCAACATAATGATACATTTCAGCTCATTGAAGCATTACAAAGGAATTCAAATATTTTCCCTCCCATGCAAATCACTCAGCAGGCAAGAACAGCATTTCATGCTCTGTGTGAGGCACAGAGGAAAACTTTCTAATTAACTCAGCAGTTTGGACTCACTATTTTTTATAAAACATTGCTATCAATCCCATTTTAATGGGATTATTATAGCAAATCACGATTAACTTTCCTTTCACCATTAGCAAGAGAAAGACCTAGAAAGATAAGAGGCTGGAAATGGTACCTTAAAATATACCTACTATTTTCATACTCTTGATATCAATAATTGTCTAATTGCGCTGAGCTTGACTAAAATGTGGTTTTCGGACAAAGAGCGATCAAAAAGCCCTCCTCAGACGTTATAATCCATCTTATTGCCCTTTGGTTAATTGAGACAGTGGCATTTATTCCAGAGAGAATTCCCTCATTTTATCTCATGTTTTCATGCCAGAAGTCAGGATGCTAATTAGGAATTACAGGTATTCCGGGAAGCCCCAAGCTTATCCTCCAATTATGGTAAAGGTTGCAAGCTGTTAAAAAGTCCCCCTTATCGAAACTTTCTTCCTCTTCCTCCTACATACTTTTACACACACACACACACACACACTTATACAAGCCTGCCCCCTCCACTTAACACCTAAAAATACAGAGCCAGTAGAATTGAGGCCAAAAGTCAGAAAATGGGGAAAAAGATTAACAATCTCTTATTCGAATTGACTTACAGTTTTCATGACAAATCCTCTTTTACATTTCAAAGTTTAAACTTTTGTCTTCTCCCACATAAATGGGTTGACAAGTTGCTACTTCTTGTTGGGTTGCAGTGTCCTCATATGCAAAATGAAAGGATGGGCAAAGATGACCTCTGAGAAAATTCCTTAGTGAGGGATGGAGACTGTATGAGCTATTTGCCAAGGTGCCAGCACAAGGCATCATCACCCTGTCCTAGTGTAACTCCCCCTGGGCAGCTCACACCCTGAGAAGGAGTAAGTGGGGCTGGGGGGCTGCTGGGGTCTTGCCAGTTGGATGCTCTCGGAGTTTCTGCCTCGTTGATGCAGCTCCCTCTTTCAGGATGGACCCTGCACGGTGCTCACTGCCCAATCAGCACTGCATAAGCAATGCATAGGATTATGTAAAAATATTCAACCACATTTAGTGAGTGTCCTTTCTGTAAGCTGGTACTGAAGGGGTACAAAGATGAAAACAGCATGGATCCTTCTCCCAAGGTTACAACCTAGTGAGGGAAACTGGAAAAGGCATTTCACTGGAAACGTAAGGAACTGAAATCTACTTTGCCCACAGGTACTTCTTGCAGAGTGTACTCAGGAGGGGTCTTCAGAAGTTCTTGGAAAGATTTGTATTATTTTTTTGATTCTATTTTCCGTGAACTTTTTGACGTACCCTCGTATTACAGTTTAGTGTCTGGAGGGCTTTATATGTCCCTGAAACTGAAACCAGAACGTTTTCAGAAGACCTCCTGTGAAGCCAGCAGGAAAGGTTCAGACTGGAAAATGCAGAATCTCCATGAAGAAAACAAATGTAAAATTCCCTTTCTCTTCCTTTGCTCTGAAAGCTACAATAACAGATCTGGGACATAAGACAGAAAACTCTGGGCTGTGGAACCAAACTATTCCTCCCTATGCACCCCAGGGTCCTTTCATCCAGTTTGCTCCGTGTAAATATTTTAGGCCAGGAAAGGCAGAAAATGAGTATTTCCTATGGAGCAATGTATCAGAAATCTATCAGAAATCTGAATGAAACTGAAACGCGCTGCTCACCCCTTCTAGGTCTCCATCTGATCAGTTAAACAGAAAATGATCTCCATAAACCTGGCAGCAGAATTAAAGGCAGTCGTATGAACAATGCAGAACAAAATGTCATCAGTTTCTTTACACCTGCATGTTCTTATCATACTTTCCTGTCCAGTGGCCTTTAATGAAGAATGTTCTCCTAATGGTTCCCCTACGTTTGCAAGAATGAAGATTGCTAACTTCAAGAGTGACATGGCCGGGGGAAGGAGGGACCTTCGTGCAGTGCCACCTGCATTTCCTGAGCTCTGGGCTTCTGGGACAGCACAGCAGCACACTGCGTCTGTGTGGGCTGCAAGCTGGGCGGGGTGAAATCTGCATCCGTGGGAAAAAAGAAATGAGAATGAATGAGTCAGCACATTTTCTCCAGGTCTGCTTTCTCATGAGATATGGGTTGGAGGAGGGGTCAAAATTAGTAATAAAGCAGGGGGAAAAAAAATACCAACCCAACCAACCAACTCTAACTACATGAGCTTAGCAGACTCAACCAAAACCAACGGAGCACAGGAAAGAATAACTGTAATTAGGGAGTGGAGTCATATGAGTTTAATTCCCAGAAGAGCTAACAATTTAATTTACAAAGCTATCAGGTTAGCTACAGTGATGAATTTGTATATATCATTTATACAGGTTTTTTTAAACAATTTTTTCCCAGCAGCGCACTAAAATAGGAGAGAACTTACAATTTACCTTTCCCATCTTTAGTGTTTAAGGATGGGGTAGGGAATTTAAGTGACTAGGGTGATCCAGAATTCCCCATCACATTGGAATTCTTTATTCTATATATGCTTGAAATAAATTTCAAAAGCTGGCTCAAATCTTTGCTCTTCTCTTTGATAAAGCTTCAGAATGAGAAAGGGCAGAAATGAAAATGAGGAATTGGACAATTTGCATCCTGTTTAAACAACTGTTCCTTGGTGGGCTGGAAGGCATGAGATTTTCTCCTTGATATAACCTGGTGTCAATTCCTGAACAAGAGAGCCGTTCTTGCCATCACTTGTTAAATAAGCGAATAACAGCTCCATAGTACCTTTTAAAAGTCTAATTTTAATCTAATTTTTTAATCTTACCGTTTTCTTGTAATCAGAACGTCAATTGAACAGAAATCTTGTCTTTCTCTTCCATACGGTGTCACATGGATTTAGTAACTGATTGACTTCTACCCTAAAAATGTTAAATCTGTAAAGGAAAAGAGTCTCTACTAAAAAGCACACATTTATTTTTTTCTATGCTATTAGTTTATACATCAAACAAGGGAAAGTTTAGAGTTAAACTAAATCTGGGCAATATAGGACCTGGTGACATGAGCCAAGTTGTGTGTGTGTGTGTGTGTGTGTGTGTGCGTGTGCGTGTGTGTGAGAGAGAGAGAGAGAGAGATTATTTAGAGAATATAAGTTGTAACAGAGGTCAAAATATGCTGCCACTAGGTTTGAAAAATGGTGCCAAATAAGAGGCAGATGATTTAGAATCGAGGACTGAAGAGAACGGAGAATAATGGCTCCAGCCTGCATAAGAAAGATAATCTGGCGAGACAAGCAAGTCTATTTCTAAATCACAATTCTGACAACTCCACCAAATTGCCTGCTTCTAGGCTCCACTGCCCACAGAGGAGAAATCTCAGTAAAGCACTTCAGCAGTGCACAGATGGGTAAGCATGGGTGGTAACGGGCATCTGCTGCAAACGGACAACACACAGCCCTTCTCCCAGACGAGGCTAAGCGGGCACCCTAAGAAGGAAACAGCACTTATGGCCCAGGAGTGGTGGCTGGGGCTGAACGCCAGTCTGACACTTCCATGGGAGCCTAGAGTTTATGCACATCCTGATAGATCTTCCCCTTCTTTTATTGTAATGTGCCCCAGGGCAGCCAGCCAGATCCTGCGTCCAGTCCCCTGCAGTGGCACCTACTACAGTACCTGAACACAGTAGGTGTTTAGAGTTGTTTGCTGAGTCAATCACATATGACAAGCCCTCTTTGACCTGTCCCCAGCTTACCTGTCCACAATTTCTCTTCATGTTTGCTCCATCCAATGTTTTACGATCCTTCCACATTCTATAGAGTCTGTTCTTTTGCTGCTAGCATCTACCCATAAGAATTGTCGGATATTCCCAAAACGTTTTTTGGGGGAGGGAAAGCCTAGGAGCTGATCATTTTCTTTTGAGGCATTCCTGGAGGAGCTGAAGAAAAATTTGCCCTTTTTTTCCATTTCAGCTCCATATCCTTGCCATTGGGTATTCTTCTGGGAAAAGGAGAATCAAGCAACCTACAAGTGGAGTGTCAACAATCCAGTTTGATCGTCGCCATTACCATTTCACCTTTAAAAGTGTTTATGCACCCATGGCGTGCCTGCGGAGCCGTACACTTAGTGAGTTAAACAGATAACGTGCTTTGCTCTAGAAGCTTGTAATGCAAGACAAAAAGCTCTGACATTAAGCGGTGACACACTAATAAATGAACCTTAAACACGGATGTTAATTAATTGCGCAAACAAATTTCATGGAGAGCATTTACTGACTTAGGAGAAGGTGCCATTTCCAAACAGATTAGAAGTATATAAGCCAAATCCATGAAATATAAACAGGGACTGAGCCGCTTTGATCCACTAATCATCTTTATCTATTCATTAAGAATATCTCTACAAGACCACTTAGCAGAATAGTTTCTTTATGCAACTTGAAAATTAGAATCATTTCAGTTCTGTAATTCTGATTTTTTCTTAAATCAGACTATACCTCCTATTGATCCAAATTGGTGAGATTTCTAAGTTTGAATGGAACAAAGCCCTAGATTATATGTGCTATAAGGACAGCCAGTCTGCCTTGTCTATCATTGCAAACCTAGTGGCCAGCACAGTGCCTGACACATAGTAGTTCCTGTGTGCCAGGAACTGCTATAGGCACTCAGGATCTTGAGATGTTTCTTGCCTATGTGTGCTATGCTTTAGCTCCCAGTATATTGAAATCACCTTGAATTCTTCCATCACCATGGCCTCCAGAAAAGCTTTAGCCTCAAGAAATGCTCAGTGGTCAGCAATGACACTCTAGGGAGCAGGTGGTGGGGGTGGGGGTCAGGTTGTTGCTGGGAACAGCAGGCAGAGGTGGAAAAGAGAGCCTCCAGTCTCCAACCTTGCTGGGTGTCTATCCTTGGCTCCTGTTAGCCTTTCTCTCCCAACCCTGACCCTGAAAGGGAAGTGTGTCCTTCTCCTCTGGATGAAGGCAAGTGGTTCCCTTTTATTCTGCTGCTGTCACTGTGGTCCCAGGATGCTCTTGTCTCCAGCCAAACTTTCAAAGGGTCATGTGTATCTAGTGACAGCCCAGTGATGCAACAAAAAAGAAAATGGCTTAAAAGTCTTGACTTCTGGCCCTGATTCTGGAGCCACTGGAAAATCTCTTACCTTCACTGGGCTTCAGTTTTCTTGTTTACTAAATAAGACAGTTGCTCCAAATCAACCCCTAAACTCCTTCCACACCTGCAAAAACCTCTCAGGTTTCCAGAGGGAGATCTTGGTGGCTGAGGCATGAGAGGTGGTGGTTGGGCTGGTAACAGCGTCCACCCCTTCAGGGCCACCTCAAGTGTTGAAGCCTCCTTGCCCCCCACCCCACCCCTAGGAAGCCCCAGTTCAGGTTTAAATGATCCAGTTGCTTTTGGCAGTTCAATCAAGCTTGTCTACTGCAAACGTGCTGATTTATATATACCAGCAATTATTTATGTTCTATGCCGTTCTTTGAGATATTAAAATGTAAATTATGCAGTGATAAATTGATGGGGATTTTTCCATATGGGTAAAAAGAACAGCAGTTCCTAATTATGTAGTGAGAGATCAGCGGGGGAGGGCGAAACGAGTCCAGGGAGGCGGGCCTGAGCTGAGGTCAGGACGCTTGGTGCTTTGTGGTGTGGCAGAGCTAAAGCCTGCTGGCACTGTGTGAGCCGACAGTGTGCAGACAGAGGCAGGACTGGACTGGACGTGTGCTTGATAACCACGTGTGACCATCACGGCACACGTTTGAACATCACAAGAATATGATTACTACTCCCTTCCAGAGAGTGCATCTCCTTGACCCCACTTCTGCCCCCGGAGGCTCAGCAGGATAGGAGGGTGGACTTAGCTGCCATGCAGCCACCGGTCATACAGAAGCCACACCTTCTGTCACCTTCTGATGCCCCCTTCCCTGACACACTTCCATGGACAAAGGTTTTGACTGCATTTTGGATTGTAAATGATTAAGAGGGATAGCATCTTTAATGAAAAAAAAAAGTAAATGTATGATTTGCAAACTGGAGTTTACTAGTGAATAGAATTATTCATTGTAAGGCCCCTTATACCTGGTCACTCCATACGGTACGCAGTGAAATCGAGACTGGCCCAGTGCCTTTTGCTCTAAAAACCGTCTTTGTGCAAGTGCTGGGTCATCCTGCTGCTGGGGAACACTCTGCTATTTTGTTCCCTGGCCTTGGTGCCCTGATATCCTTGTCTCAGAACTCCAGGGAGGGGGTGGGGGTGCAGAAGGAGAGGACAGAAGGCCTAGAGCTCGGGGCCCAGGCCCACCTGATGAAGGTGCATCCACATGGACCCTTTTAGGGACCCCAGACAGAGCAGTGCTATAGGTGCAGGGGACAGTTTCTAATGTGGTTCCTTCAGAGGTGTCCTGGGCGGGGCCCCACTGGGATATATGAGTGCCCCAGGTTGGCTAATAATCTGGTACCTCTTCAAAGGACTATCATTTCAATATTTGTTCACACTTGTTTAGAAGAGAAGTGGGACATTACTTAGAGCATGAGAGCAGAGGAGACTGAATGGCAGCTCGAGGTTCACTTTGTTCAGAGCAGTTCAGCTCTGGCACTAAAGTGCCAAACTCCTCTTAGCAAAACAAAAGCCTGTGCACACTTTTAAAAAGCCCTGCAGTTACTTACAGTCACTGTCCTTGGAAGGCTGTGTATCAACCACTCCCGATTCCTTCCATGTGTTCCTGTGGGGGTCCCCACCCCTCCTCAGCGGCTTCCGCCACTTGAGTCCCCTCCTGGAGAGGAGTCCTGCTCCACAGTTTCCTCCCTCTACAGTCCTCGTCACTGGGCCCAGGCCACCGCCCTGCTGTCTTAGGTCATACTTAGCCTCTGGGCCTGGGAAAGCCTTCAGCTGAAAACTATCTGCCCCGCCCAACACCATGGAAAATTCCAGGACTGGATGCTTTCCATTAGAGTAACCATTGCTCTATTCAACATAATTGGTACATGGAAACATTTGGGGGAAGAGTTTCATGAAGTTAATACCTTCCCAATTGGGTGGTGAGATTGGAGGTGGGGTCCATTGTGTTCCTACACCTCTTTCTAAGTATTTAGAATAATTCAAAATTGCATTTCTTGGCTAGAAAGGCACAACTGAAAAGGCTCCCCAGAAATCCCATCAGTAGTCTGCTTCCAAAGCAGAAGACGTGATTTCTCAGGAGAGAAAACAAAATGTCCCCTTCAAATGATGAAGTATCTCCCTGTCTCACTCCTGTACTGTGTCTTCAGTCAGTTTCCTGCCTTTGCCTCTGTCTCTTGTGGTCTTTGTGTCTTTTCTTTCAATGGCTACAGTTCTGTCAAACAGTGCAAAGCTGGGGCTGTTTTCTCCCCTAAATCAAATCAGATCTCTCACAATGTGAATGTCTCAATTTACTACAGAGTAGATGTAACCAAAGGAAATTTTGCAGAACTTCCAAATAAATTTCATTTTATCTCCTTTTCTCCCTGGCACCTTCCTGTTTTCACAAATTGGAGCCCTCAGTTGCTTCTTTCCCAAACTTGATCCAAAAGCCCACACACTGAGCAAATGGGAGAGACAGTGGCAGACACAGCCTACCTTTCCCAGGCCTGGGGTGTCCTTCACCTTGTTGACAGCCCTCAGCAGACAGGGTGGGGCCGGGGGTGGGGAGGTCTGCAGAATCCCGCTGAAGCTGGTGGCAAACAGAGGTGGCTCCACGGAGGAGGTAGAAGGTCGATGTTTCTTCTTTTTAGAAGAAAGATTCAACTTCTGGGCAGCTCTGGAGGAAAAAATGGAGAAAAAGGAAAAAATGATTGTACGATCAGATATGCTAGCGTTCTTGACTTTTTCTCTTAAAGAACTCCCTAGTTCTTATGGAAGCTAAATTGTTCCTTCTATCTGCATTCTTGGTGTCCTGTGTGGTAGCCCCTTACTATGACAGAGTGATCTTAATGAGCTACCCAATCACTTATACAGCAGGAAAAAACCCATCAAATTGCATGGTTCTGCAATCACCGATTTACAAGGAATCATTTGTTATCCACCAACACTCAGCTTAAGCATGAATAAAGCTTGTCATCTTTGGAGATAAACAGTACCTATTAAGTTAATCATTCCATAACTTCTCTGGTCTAAACTCCAGTGTGAGAGACCTTAGGAGCTAATTTAAAAACCTTACAAAATCCAAACCAGTCTGATGAAGAACCACGTGGTGACCCATCCAGGTGTGCTACATACGTGGCTGTGGAAGAAAAACACAAGCCCCCATGCAATTTGGAAAAATATCAATCCAATTGGTTTTAGAAACACAGCACTGCATCAGAATGTAAACTCCAGCCAGGGAGCAGGGTGCGGACTATGAGCTGCTCGTGTGGATAACGGGCTTTTGTGCAGGGTGGTCTTTAAATACAAAATGCAATTCCAGGGCAAGTGCAAGTGCACGGAGAGAGGGGGTCAATGCCACGAAGTGGGCTCAGAGGGTAGACACGGGGAAAGGCGGGAGGGGAGGTTGACGCATCATTAATAACACTGCTGCTCACATCCCATCTTCTGTCATTCAAGTGCCTGTCACACTGAAAACAAGATCATCTCATCACACACAAGGCCAGGGACAATGAGAGGGAAAGGCATTTCACAGTATGTAATATACTCACTTCTGGACTAATTCTTGGTGTTTTCCTGCCATACTCTTGTTCTAAGAATTCCAATTTTCTTATCAAATGTTATAAACATTTGAGCTGCAACTAAAAAGACTGCCATAGCTTTATGCTACAGATCAAAACCATATAATCCATTCAACGTTCTTACCAATTACATTACAGGTCACGAGAGAGGCAGGTTGGAATGGCAAAGCCAGTCCTATTTCACCACCCCCGTCTCTTCCCAACTCCATCTCTCTCAATGATCTGGAATAGCTGGTTTTAATTTTGTATCCGTATCATGCTTTTGATACATCCCTTGAGCTGCAAAATTGCCAGTGCACAAGTACTGCAAAGGGCATTATCGTTTCAAAGCTTAATTTTGCTTAGCTGTAAAACTGAAAATCTATTTATGAGTGAAATACAGACAATACAATACATGAGGAATAACAGATCTTGATGTAAAGATACCCCCCAATCCCAATGCCATGTGCCAGACTTAGGAAACTCATAGTCACGCTATCATAGGATAAGGAGAAATGAGGGGTGCTGCAGGACTTCCACGATGCTTTCTTTTTCCAATCAGTGAAAAGGAGAAACTAGGAACAATTTTTTCATCGTGTCATTGCCAGTCTTCCTGATGCTTTCTTTCCAGTATGAAGGGTGACACGGGATTGTTCAGTGACTCGTCTGGGGCCTCTCTTGGCAGCTTGCATTCCTCTTTGAGATTCTGTCCCTAAATGAACAGCGGCTCATCCCAGGGGGTGTGTCAGTCAGTGACACCAGGCATGACATCGCTGCCTTCTGACGCTGGCACCTCTGCTCAGCCATCCCTGGGGGAGAGGAGGATGATCTGCTAGTAACTGAAAGGCCGTGTTTAGTCATTTCCATTTAGGATTGTTTTGTGCAGTGGGAAAAGGACCAAGTAGCAGCTGTCGTCCCCACGGCCCCAGCAGCTGGGGTTCCCAGGTCAAATGACAAGACACAGAGTAGAAGCGAACGATGCTGAAAGGCTGCTTAGAAGAGGCCGTGGCCTGCTGGCTTTTTCCTTTTTCTTGTCTCTGCCACCCATGCCCATGGACTCACCCCACACGCCCTGCAGAGCAGGAAAGCAAGTGTCCCTGACATCAGAGCACTCCCAAGACACCACGCCAAGGTCTCCCTCCACTCTCTCTCCTACAATATCACACTTTCACTACCAGATCATTCCCATCAGGATACAAACATGTTGCTATTTCTCCCATGTTAAAAAAATAAAACACAGATCCTTCGCCTGATTCTTCTGCCCCAGCCAGCTGTCTATTTCTATTTGGAAAGTGTCACTGGTGCTTCCTTTCTCCCATTCCTCTCCTGTCTTTCTCTATAATCCCTTCCCGATCAGGCATCTGTCCTGCCCTTTTGAAGCTACTCTTGTCTAGGTTCCCAACAACCACCACAATTGCTAAATGCAACGGTCCTCAGTGCCCATCTTGATCTATGAGAGCACCGAGTCTATCCTTCCCTCTTGAGAGACTTCTCCAGGCTTCCAGGACACTGCAGTCATTCCTTTCCAGTGTCCTTTGTTGGTTCTTTCTCTTCTGCCCAACCTCTTTATTGTTGGGGATCTCAGGGCTCAGTCCTTAGTCCCCATCCCTTTTACACTCAATCTTTTGGTGTTTTCTTCCAGGATCATGATTTAAATAACCTTATGTTTATGACTCCTCGATTTTTATTTCCAGCTTGGACCTCTCTCTCTCTCTCTCTCTGGAAGTCCTTATTTATTTCTCCAACTAGCCCTTCAACAATTCCACGTGGGTATCTCATACATATCTGAAACTTGCCATCTCTAACACTGAAGTCCTGATCTTTGCTGCAAAGCTGTTGTGCACTCAGCCTGCCCTGTTCCAGAAAATGGAAATTGCTTCCTTCCAATGACCCACACATCTTTGGCCCCTCTTCTCATCCGACATATCTAAACCATCAGCAAGTTTTGTTGGTTCTAACTGCAAAGTAAATCTACAATCTAACCACCTCTCACTACCTTTACTTCTACCATCTTGGTCTGAGCCACTCATCTCCCGTGCAGGGTTTCTGCAAGAGTCTCCTAACTTGTCTCCTTTCCTCTGTATCCATCCCCCTGCAAGCAGCCCATTCTCCACAAAGTAGCCAGAGTAATTCTTTTAAAACTTAAGTCTGCTCAAGGCTCCCCATCTTACTCAGAGTAAAAGCCAAACTTACAATGGCCTGCAAGGCCTTATGTGACCTGTCCTCCTCCCCGCATCTCTCTCAGACCACCTTCCCTGCTACTCTCTTCTTTGACTATTCTGCTCCAGCCATCCAGCTTCCAAATACTCTTGGAACACCTCTGCCTCAGGGCCTTTGCACAGGCTCTTGCCTCAACCTGGAAGGCTCTGCACCAGATAGAGATGGTGTACTCCCTCACTTGCTTTAACTCTTTGCTCAAATGTGACTTTATCAATGAACCTACCCTGCCCATAATGGCAGATGGCTTTTTTCAAAGACGGCTGCACCCCAGTAGCTCCCCCATGTTCTTCTTACGACATGACGTTGACACTCCTCCTTTGAGAGGTGGGGTCCGTGTTCCTTCTCGTTGAACCCAAATAGAATTTTAAAATTTCCCTGACCAGCAGAACGTGCTGGGAGTGATGCTGTATGACTTCCAAGCTTAAGTTACAAAGGCCATGTGGCTTCTACCTGGCTCCATTTCTCAGCAAACTCACCCTGGGAAGTCAGCCTCCATGTTGTGAGGAAGCCCAGCTCACGTGGAGAGTGTCATGCAGAAAAAACAAAACAAAACAAAACAAAAAACCTAGGACCCCATACGACAGCAAGGTGAATGATCCTTTAGATGGTTCCAAATATCATCCTTCAAGTCTTCTGCCTGAGGTCCCAGACACCATGGAGCAGAGTCAAACCACATTCACTACGTCTTGTCCAAATTTCTTACCCCCAGAAACCACGAGAGATAGTAAATGACCATTGCTGCTTTTAGCCACTAAGTTTAGGGGTAATTTGTTGGAGCCATAGTAAACAAAACACCACCCAATCCCAGACTCCTAATTTCCCCCTATCCTGGTTGAGCCCAATCTTGATACTTCCTTTCTTCTAACATAGCATATGGTTAACTTAGTTACCATGTTTAATGTTTATTATCTGTTTCCCCTCTAGAATATAAATTCCAACAGGGAAGGGAACTCAAAAATATTTGTTAAATGAATGAATGAAACTGGGGATATTTAGCCTGGAGAATAAAAACCTGGTGAAAGAGGAAGGCAAAGAGCCTTTTAAAAAATTATCTTTAAAGACATGAATAGATGACATGTCTTTAAAGGAAGGAGGTATTTTTCAAGCAAGGATGCCAAATACTTTCATAGGCCATTTTTTGAATCTCAGAAAACCTTGTGAGGATAATAATATTAGCCCATTTAACAGAGAAAGAAATGAGGCTTAAGGAGGTTAAATCCAGAGACCCTTCAGTATCTGACCTGGGTTTGAACATCCAGCTTCCTGTGATACAAGGTAGATAATCTTAAGCAAGTTACTTAAATTCTAATAATGTCTGTATTAGCACAGTGCCTGCCACACAATAATGCTGTCATCCTCATCGTTATTATTATAAATATTATTATCAAGCCTCAGTTTCTGCATAGTAAGAGAAAACAAAAATAGCACTTACTTTTATAGACTTTTTAATGAAAACTCAATGACAGTGCATGTAAAGAGTTTAATACACTAATAAATGGCACTTCGAAGAAATTTAATGAATAATAAATAATGGAGCTGAGACTGAATTGAAGTCTGTGTGCCCCATATTGCACCATATCATATCTGAATAGGGTAAGATTTATAGAACACAGGTAGCAAAACAGTCAGTGAAATGTGAAGGCAGGCTGGCCTTTATAAGTATAAGGCACATTTTTCTAAAAATTGGAGTAACCCATTGGAGATGGGGTGGCTTCATGAGATAGTGAGCTTTGTTTCACCGAATTGTCCAAGCAGTGCGTAGAAAACCACTTACAGGGAATATCAGAGAGAGAAATACATGCAACAGGAAAACCAGATGATTTCCAAAATGTCTTACAAGGCAGGGATGATTCTACAATGATTCCCAGAATCTCTATTCCATTTAGGGAAGCTTCTGTTGGCTTCAAGGCAGGAAAAATAGTAATAGAGGGAATTATTTTGAGAATACATTTAAAAATTATTTTCTTCTTAAAATATGCACGGAAAATAAATATATTAGGAGAATTTCGGAACTCTTTCATAGCCATAGGTTCGATAATCACATTTTACTTTAATTTTGACATCATTATAACCAGCTGTTTCATCTCTATTTTATATATTCCAATTTCTCAGAGGTCAGCAGCTTCAGGTCTTTTTATATGGCTCTTCAATGACATGCAGATAGGAGAAGGTTAAGGTTTAGAAATCATTCGTGTACAATTGTATTATTCAGGGGCATAAAGGAGAGGCCGTCATGAAGGAATTGAAAAAGTCAAGACATTTTGGCTAGAAGGGTATTTTTGTGTAATTAATGCCTTACACATTCTTTTTTTCGAAGGAAGAAAAACAGATGAGTAGGTGGTATTATAAGATTTCAAATAGCAAAAAAAAAATTAACCTAAAAAGCTATTATAAGCCTTATTTACTTGTCTAGTTCTTACCAAAGACAGCATCTTATAATTCTTACAGCTATTCATCTCAGCATACATCTTTAAATACCCATTAGCTTCACTGAATTCTCTGTGCCTTATTCCAAGGAAAAGGACAGTCTCTCTAGCAAGATGAAATTAACATTTACTAATTACTAATTTGAGGAGACATGCAGGGGTCGGCACTTGGCAAGAATTTGAGCCTAGTGAGTTCAATTATTCCCTCTGGGTTCTGGCCCTTTCTCTCCATATCCTGTCTGTCTGTCTGTCTCACACAGAAGACAGCTCTCCTAACACATCAATATGATGGTAACAGAATTCAGGAATCAGTTGAGAACGCACAGGACCTTCACATGGGCGGTTACTTGTTCTCAATGGCCAGATTTACCCTGATCTAAAAAAAAAAAAAAAGATAAAAAATAAATGGGGGATACCTATCTGGTGAATTTAAATGGTTTAAGTTGAGGGAAAGTCTTAGGTCTCAGTTATACGAGGGTACCTTAGAAAGTTCATGAAAAACAGCATTAAAAGATAACGTGAATCCTTCCATGAACTTTTTGAAGACCCTTCATCATACAGATTAGAAGGGGAACTTATGGGGATTTTCTGATTTTCTTTTTTATCTTTTGCATGTATGTGCTAGACTGTATGCCAAGCCACCACCCTGAATTTTCAGAATTGCAGGGTATTTAAATGGGAGACCCCTCCTTCTAAGTGCATCTCCTGAGCATTAAATTGGGGTCTCCCATCCTAAGTATTGAGGGATTCTAAAATATGGACCTAACAATCTTTTAAGAATTACTGGCTTTACGAAGAATAGAACTTTCCTCAGGGAACAGGCAGAAAAATCAGGCAATACAGTCTTTTTTAAGGACCTCTAACCTTTTTTAAATTCTACACGCCGTGCATGTGTTGCTAACCATATCCGAGGACTACTTCATCCTGTCTACGGAGTGTTCAAGTGTGGGGTGCTCAGAAAGGGGGGTAAAAGATTTATAAAAATTAAGAGGTCATTCCAGCTCTGCTAAATTCAACCCAGATGACTGATGGGTGAGATCTCAACTTCAAAACTGCGAGAACCTCAGAACTGCCATACCTGCTACTCAGAAAGGGTCCTGACCCAAGAGGGGGGTGGCAGCTGCAGAATCCCCACCATCAGCATGTAAAGGACGATCCAAGCTGCAATTTAATGTGAGAAGGGCTGGAGCTTCCACAGCTTCTGTGCCATTATAGAAATATTTCAATGCTCTGAGGATTAAGACTATCTGATAATGAGCGATGACACGACAGATCACAGCAGCTCCAGGAAATCCACGGGGTCAATGACACAGGGCAGAAGCTAATAAAACAGTATAAATAGCAGGGATGAGCGACAGGAACCCATGGTCTGAGGCAGAGTTTCTGGAAAGAGTTAAGACATCCACCCACATGTAGCAAACACCAGTTACACTTCATTTTGAAATAACACCAATTTAAAAGTATTCTGGCAACTCTGTGACGCATGTTAATCATTTTGGAATCTCTCCAAATCAGAAATAAGAGCATTCTCCTTAACCTTTCTTTCTATTTTCTAATTGGTTGTCAGGGAGGTCATTTCCATGTCTCCAGAGACTGAAAAGCATAAGGATCTTAGGGGTTTTCTGAGTTTTATGTAAATGATCCGTGTCATTCATGCAGGAAGATAATTCTTGATGTGACTTCAAATAAAATGTTTACTGGTAGGAAGGAAAAACAGAGCTGACCAGTCACCTTAGACAACACTGTGTTAAGATACTACAGCCAGACACCATTAGAATTAGAAATGGATTGATTTTTGCAAGTTATCACACGATGTTAACCCACAGTGATAATCACTGTGAATTTACCCTTATACGAGATGCTACTTTGCCATGTGGTCTTGTACTATGTCCTGTCTCCATTACTGCACTGTTAACTCACCGATGGTCAATACCATGTTTCTACTTTCTTCTGGAGCCCCCCGAGACCTGCCCCATAGCCTTGCACGTTGCTGAAGGGACACTGTGTGCTCACTTGTCACCTCTTAATCAATCCAGCCTTTGGAAATACACCAACATACGCAAAGTCCCAAGATTCAGGAGCCTGGAGTTCTAGATGATACGCAGACCTTGGGATGTTTTGTTTTTCTAAAACATTTTCTATACATCATCACATCCGTCCTTCACCCAGCCGTGTGAGTCAAGCAGAGAAGGTATGTATGTGTACCACAAGTTATAGATGTTTTTTAAAAAATGAACACTCAGCAGTTACCTGACTTACTTTACCCATAGTCACTGAACTAGTGATTCTTGTACCAGGGGCTAGGACTTAAAGTTTCTGTCTTCTAGACTTAGGTTTGTTCCACGATACCATGATATTAGGCACTCGGATAAATAAGAGCAGTTGATTTATTTTATCTGGGCAAAACAACACTTGATCTTAGCCAAAAGGCCGAGAAGCGATATCTGGGCAAAACAAAACCAAGTGATAATCACTTGTCTCATAATAAAGAGAGAAAAACCCAGTTACATATTTTTGTATGTGACTCAAATCTAATCATATATAAGCATTGGCCAATTACTGATATAGTTGCTTAGCAACATACCTGCATATCACAGGGGAAAATGTCTCAGTTGAGTGAGTTAGGTCATGGCCAGAATTAGGATGTAAAAGGCAAATTATATGAAAACAGCCTCCTCATTCCTACAACCTGGAGAACCTGCACAATAATATCAACCACTAATCCCAACGACCACCACTGCAACACAACATGACCATGGTGGTAGAATTTTACATCTTCCACGCCTCAAGCTTCTCCACCAAAACAATCCTGGAAGCTGCTTAGAATGCATCTCATTGCTTCGGGAAACTTAATGAACCCACCAATATTTATTGAATGACAATCATACACAAAAGAACTGTGCAATCAACCAGCTATAAATATCACTCGTCCTTTCCGAGTCACCCAGCAGCTGCTCTGTGTTAAAGAGTCTACCCCTAAACTGCGCAGACAGGAACCCACACCACCAAATGTTACTGATAACTTTATATGGGCTCCATGAAGACACACGGCAGATAAACCCACCACACAGATGAAGAGCTTTACCATCAGGTGGGAGCCAAAAGCTTTTCCTAAACTGTATTATCTGGGCAGCACACCATTCACTCATGCCTGGAGGGACGAAAAGGGTAAAAAGAGGTATTCGAAAACTATACTGCTGGTAGATGTTGCTAATCCATTTGTGTCTGCATTTTTTCATGGTCAGAGCAAGCTTGGGTAAACGAAAATATGAATACAGGCGAAACTAATGGGAGAGAAAGGAGCCCATTCATAAACTAATTTCTTTTTTATAAAAGCAGTTCAAAGTAAAACCTTCTCCTTTGCTTAAAGCCAGGTACCCGTCAAAGTGTTTACTGAGCCAAGCTCCTTGTATGAAAATGGATCCATTGAGATGCTAAAATAAAGCAGATGTTTAATAAGAGAATTAGCTGTTGGCACGGAAGGCTCAATCGAAGTACAATGCATGAGTTTGTGTGTTTCCTGGCTGTGGAGATTTGGATTTTAGAGACACCAAATACTCTGTCAGTGCCAGAGTCCATGCCTCGCTGAGGGTTTCTGCCTCCAGCTGATAGGGGAGCAGCTTCTGCCTCCGTTTCCCCTAGGAGCTGATGCTGCTGGGCTCTCTGATGCTGTGCTTTCCCAGGGCTCAGCTGGACTGCTGCAGTGCATGTTGGGATTTGCAGTATTTTAAGAATGACCCTTCTCTGTGTCTTCCAGGGGTTCACTCTCTGAGCTCATTGTATCAGCAGCTGCCAGTTCCCCGCTGTCCCCCAGACTCTGCTCGCCTCTGGCTGCATGCCAGCAGGATAGCAGACTCCCAGCTGATCTTATGACTTCCTTTAATATTTCATATGACAGAGACCCTGATGCAGCCATTTTACTAACGGCCAAGATGTCATCTGCAGGAGCTGGGTTTTAGGATCCAAGAGAAGGTTGGGAACTTATGCTCTCATGAACTTAATCTCCTCCAGAACTTGACAAGTTCGTGCCACTCTCTATGGGCAGCCGAAGGGTATGTCAGCTTTCTTATGACACTTTTCTATATGTCCAGCAAACCCAGTAAGTCAGACCCAAATACTGCCCAGACAACAAGTTCTAGGTCAAGGTACTAAAAACAGAGAAGTTTTATTTCTGAGACTGAACGACCTCAGAAAGGCGGCAACTTCGTTCAAGCCTCAGCGATCTTTCATATTTTTAAGAGAGAGCACCCACTTTTTTGAGAACATTGGAGGCTGGAATAAACCAAAACCTATTCACGATTCATTTGGAATCGAAAAGTTTCAGGGAGCATATTGCCAATTTATAAACTATATATATATATATATATATTTTTTTTTTTTTTTTGTCGTTTTTTCGTGACCGGCACTCAGCCAGTGAGTGCACCGGTCATTCCTATATAGGATCCGAACCCGCGGCGGGAGCGTCGCCGCGCTCCCAGCGCAGCGCTCTACCGAGTGCGCCACGGCTCGGCCCTATAAACTATCTTTGATGCCACGTGACATACACTTTGGCTTGTGACTCCATAGCTTTTAGCTGCTCTATTATCCCCACACTATCATTAATCTCCACTTGGACCTACAAAACTACACTTCCTGCTATCCTGGAAGGGTAGGCTCCAACCTGCCAGTGCACACTGTATAAACCTCATCAGGGAGCAGAACAGCACAAGAAACACAGAAGTCTGGAGGGGCATCTTCAGGGCATTCTGCTTGAAGTGCCCTGGACAATGGCAGGTAAAGAGTTCCTACCTGAGAGAGCACTGGGGGACAGGCTCACTCACCCTGTCCTGTGGGACAGAGTTTTGCCTGCTGTCTGACCTCATGCCACGGGCTGTGCATCTGGGTTATTGCTATGGTTTAAATGTCCCCCCCAAATTCACCGAAGCTTGATCCCCATTGTAACAGTGTTAAGAGGGTGGGAAACCAGACTGTGGTATGTGAAAGGTGGGGGCCTTTGGGAGGTGATCGGATTGTGAAGGTTGTGCCCTTGCGAATGGATTTATCCATGCATGGCTGAGTGGGTTGTTACGAGACTGGCACTGGTGGCTTTATAAGGAGAGGAGGACAGGAAGGATATTAGAACACATTTGTCCCCATCGCCATGTGATACCCGTGTTCCCTTGGGACTTTGCTGAGATCCCACCAAAAAGAAGACCCTCACCAGATGTACCCCTCAACCTTGGATTTCCCAGCCTCCAGAATTGTAGAAATAAATGTTGATTCTTTATAAATTACCTAGTTTCAAGTATTCTAAGTGACTGAAAACAGACTAAGACAATGACCTAGCCAAACCTGTGCCCCAATCCTACTCGCTCTTCTTCCTGTAATGCAGCCTTTGCAGGCCCTGTGTCTCGGTCTGCCCAGACTCCCATCCTAGCTTCCTGATCTCCTGCATCACGGCTTCTGCTTGCCTGTTTGATTTCCACCATCAGGCCTCAGCTCCAGCCTCAGCTGATCTCGCCAACTCTCTTTCTTAACCACACTTGGTGCGCACGCACATTTCCCTGCGCTAAATGACCACCTTCCAGTCATCGGTCCTTTCTGATAAGATGCTCCCTGTCTGCAGATCTATAAGTTCCTGGCCTGATCCAACCAGCCCCACGCCTACTTAGTACCAGGGAAACTGCATAGCTTAACTCCTTTGGAGTCACAGCTTTGCAAATTGGGCTGAATGCTAAATTAAAACAACTGCAATGCCTAGGACACCAGACCCAAGTAAATGCACATGTAAATTTCAAAATCCATCCAAAATCCAGATATAAATGATTTTAGTTAATTGACACTGCTCTTTCATAAACATGAATCATAGAGAACAGGCTGGTCTTACTGAATGAAACTGATGTATCTACAACCTAGCTATTTCAGTTGTCTATATAGACAGAGAAAAAGACAATCATAGGCTAATTAAAGCCCATTCCTTGTGGAATGCCAGTGCCTGATTTTTCCACTGAGAAAAAATTGTCCATAAATAATGTATGTGTAGCTTCTATCTTATTTCAGTGTAAGGACTGTCCAACTAAAATTAAAATTCCTTCAAGGAACAAGCATATTCCAGTTAATTTGATTTCAAGAATCAAATGAATCTAATGTTCTTTTTATTACATCATGCTGCCTTTTAGATGCTAGCTCCAGTAGTTCCTAGTTAAATCATTTATACATATACTAATACAATGTTAAGAGAAAGAAGGAAGCCATATGATCTACCATAAACAAATAGCCCATTTAAAAGCCAAGGGTGACCACCAATTCCTTAGCAGTTTTCCTTAATCTTTGTCTTTCTTAGCTGTTTGGTAGAAAATTACCTAAGAAATAGAAAAGCAGTCATACCGTTCACCTTTAATGTCTTTATTTTAAAGGAAATAGTGCTTTATTCTCTCTTTTCCCAATATTTTGATCATGTGAAATTAAAAACTGACAAGAAATTACACACTTCAGATATAATTTGTTGCCTGGAGCAGCAAACTGCTATCAAGGTGCGACAGCTAGAAATGGGCAGTGTTTGCAGAAAAAGTTAAGCCTTTAATCCATAACTCTTTGCTCAATACCTGCAGCTCTTCCAGAGCAAAGCAAATTAATTGTCGATGCTGGGTGACACGCTCTGTGGTTCGGGGCCTTCTTGATTAATTAAATTTGAATATAACAGTTCCATTTGCTAAAAGAAGTGATTTCTTTTTCCCCCTTTAATACCACTATTTTTATTTAACAAATTATTTACTATAGTTGAGATCTGAAGAAATCATTAAGTAAGTTACTTCAAAGAAAAACAATTTGGTTGCCAAGAATATGTACGGGACACAGAAGTACATCAGAATTCCTGTCCCTAACTCTGCTGCAAGGCTGGACTGCCCCAGATGTAGGGCAGGTGTTTAGATTGCCGGTACCTTAGCAGCCCCACTAGAGGGAGAGAGGCAGAAACTCACATCCCTCCTTCCCTATTCACTTTCCATTCCTGTTGAGTTACCTGGGGTGGTGGTGTCTATGCAGATCACTGAAAACAATGGCAAAAGCATGTGGTACAGTTAGGAGTACTTGTCACAAGTATGCTCAAAAGCTCTAAAGCAAAGGAAAGGAGGCAGCTTTTGTTTTTAATAAAATAGAGAAGCAATCTCCAGGAGCAGACAGCACAGAGGAGAAACTATTCCAGAGCAAAATGTCTTGGTGAAAGGAGAAAGAATCTGTAGTAATCATGGCCTATTCAGACTGTAGGGCCAATTTCTGTTGTGAGTTTACATCAACGCTGCTAAGAAAGACCTAAAATTAATGTATTCTTGCACATACTTGCTTAATTATTTCTGTGGGTGCAGGGCAGTTATGCTCTGCATTAGCATGGGAAGGAAATGGAAGTTAGGTCTGGGGTGCACATCTCCGCTGACAGGACATGAACTTGAGTTCTAAGAACAGGCTCCCCTCACCTCTTCCATTTACTGCTGTGTGTATTTTCTCTAATGCTGCACCTGAAGTTGCTAGGGGCTGTGCTCGGGCACGTGCATATGTGCGTGAATGCATGTGTGTGCGTGCATGCATGTGTATGTGCATGCATGTGTGTGCGTGCATGCGTGTGTATGTGCATGCATGCGTGTGTATGTGTTTGCATGCGTGCCTGCGGAGTATGGGAACAGGGTAGGAAGAATAATAAAGAAATTAAAAATAATAGGGTTAATTCAATGGACTCCTCTCAAATAATTCATCATTCTCAACCAAAGTCTTATTACATTCTTCATAATTATTTTTTTGTCTTGTAGAGGAGTTAATAAGTATTTCTGAAAATAATTATCAAACGATTAAACACTGCTTATAAAGAAAGGAAATTATTTTGAAGTAGACTGCAGGCAATAGAGAAATCTATCAAAATAAAATGGAGATTTAGTTCAAATTTTCTGGTTAACTCTGTAAAGAAACCTGGGCCATGTTAAACTACATATTTAACTAATGTTTATTTTAGTGGGCATATTACTTGTATTAGATGAAATTTACACATATAATAGTTATATTTTAGAAAATTAACATAGTTAATTTTCTATGCTGTGGATATTCTTGGTTATTAGAATCCTAAGTTAAATGATTCCCTCCGCATCATTTTTTTGCAGAATTTGGAGCATAATTACATTTAGTAGCCACAGTGGTTTAAAGTATTATCTCAACTTTACCAACACATTGTTAATTATAACTATACTTTGCTACCACTGAATCCTTGGCTAAGGATAAAATCACTAGGTCTGATATTATTATGAGGAAAATAATATTTATGATCTAATAGAGTTTCTAGGAACAGATTGTGTGAAAAGAAGAAAACACCTGTTCTGTAAATCAGGAGGCCATCCGGCATGTCTGTGAATAAATTCATGTGTAATTGAACAGAATGTAATTCATGTTACATAATCAATCAAACAAATCAATCAATCATCTTCTCCTTGTGTGGATTCCCATGTTTACACAACAAATATGCTTCTACAAATTGCTTGTAATTTGCATTTTTATAAATTGAATCTTATTTCACATTGATTTCTATTAAAGTTTCAGAGACATCTTATCTTTATGAATGATAGTCCATTGAGAATGGTTACAAACACTTTATCTTTAAATATCCAGGCTTTCCTTCTATGCTGTCAAACAAATCACTTATAACAATAAATACAGAGTTGTTCAATGCTCTATCTAAAGATACCCAGAAGTGGCTCCTCACGCATGACTAATTACCAAGAAATGGTTAAGAAATATATATGATTTTTCACTTTTTATAGTAATCTTTGACTCCATACACAGAAACCAAGATGCATAATCTTGGCTTAGATCTTTATTTACAGTATTTGGATATAAAAAAACTGACTTAGGTTTTCAGAGTTGAGAGTCTAGCATGAAGATGATGACTGAAAGTAGGAGAGTGGACGAGGTGGCCCTGGGAGCTGTAGAGCTAAATGAGGACAGAAAGTGGCCCATGTTAGACCCCTAAGAAACCCCCACACTTAATGAGGAAATAGAAAAAGAGAAAACAGCAGAGAGCAGCCAGAGGGGTCAGGGGAAGATGGGACTAGTGGTCAACCATGTTAAATGTTACTGAGAGACAAAAAAAGACAGAGAATGCAAAGTATCCATTGGATTAGAATTAATGAGTTCATTATTGACCTTGAACGCAACCAGAGAAGAGGTGGAGGACATTTCAGTGTGTTGAGAAGTAAATGGAGGCTGAAGAAGTAAAGATAAGGGGGTCTAGACTATCCTTTCAAGAAATGAGACAATGAAAGAAAAAATATAAAAAATTAAATTTTTAGGTTTTTACTTAAATGCCTTGTACTGGATTATGATATAATAGTATGGCTTTGTTTTTTATAGAGGTTAATATAAACACATCCATAAAAAACATTTTCTATAATATAAAAATTAAAGACATCTTTTTTCTTATTATCCATGCATATATTTATTCATGATATTCTAGAAACACTGACTACCTACTCCTTATAGGTTATTATGCTATTACCTAATATGCCCTATATAAGATTCCATTTTTACAAACCTCCAAGAAAGACTAGGTATCTCTAGACAAATTATGTGTGTCACTTTATTGGGTGAGAATAATATCACCTAAACTTAACATAAAAAACACCCAGCCTTTGGAGTCAGATGGGCTTGGTTCAAATCCTGGCTCTGCCACTTACTTCGATGTATACGAAAATAATATCTAGCTCCAGGGTCTGTTGAGAGGATGAAGGGCATAATGTACAGAAAAGTGGCCATTAGAATGATGTGGACACAGAGCTCAAATATTTTTGTTCCTTCCTCTTTCTCTTATTCCTTTCTGATCCATTTCCCCTCGAGTCCATGAAATTCAGAGCCTAATTAACGTTCAAGTGCAATAACCATTGTGCTCTAGGAACTGGTATCGCTTGCTCTCTCTCTTGCAAACTGGTTTCCAATAAATATTTTCAAATCTAATTTATTTTACAAATAAATTGTATAATTTTATCAAATTTTAATTTTAAAATCATTTTTTGGGAAACTGTTAAGGTATAAAAGTTTCAACAAAAGTTATATGTGACTGTTCTGCTATTTCTTAATCTTCTAGGTGATTTTTTTTTTCCCTCACACTTTTGTCAAGGTTGCTAAGAGGAGCGCACATCTAATGGCATACTGTATGGTATTAATTAATTCTTGCAGTTCTTTCAAAGTTAGTTCAGTTAGGTGGATCAAAATTAGATGTTGCCATGGTCTGAATGTTTGTGTCCCCCCCCAAATTCACATACTGAAATCCAAACCCCCAGGGTGATGGTATTTGGAGGTGGGGCCTTTTGGGGAGTGATTAGATGAAGATGGCAGAATCCTCATGAATGGAATTAGTGTCCTCATGAAGGAGGCTGCAGGGAGCTCATCTGCCCTTCCACCATGTGGGGACACAGAGACGGTGCCATCCACGAGGCACAGAGAAGCCCTCACCAGACACTGAATCTGCTGGTGCCTCAATCTTTGACTTCTAGCCTCTCGCATGACAACCATAAGGTGCTAATTCATTCATGCTTATAGGACATAATACACAGAAGGTGCACACAACCCATGTGCATGCAACCTGCATGCACACAAGCCGCATGACTAGCCCTGGTTAAGTCCGCAAGCCCCCCACCCCCTTCCCCAAACTCAATAGGCCATGGGTGCTTATACTCTCCTGCCAAACCCCCAAAACAAGAGACACACCCCCACCCATCAATTGGAGATACCCACAGCAAACCCCTGACCCAGCACATCTTAACCAAAACAAGCCCCTTAATTTAATTATAAGCTCATCTAGAAGGGGGTTTCAGCCCAACCCTCAGGTAAAGCAACTTAAAATTTGCCCAAAATTTAGCCAAAATTTAGGCTTAATGGGCTGAAACCCAACCTTTTTTCTTACAAGGATTTTCAACTCCCCTCCCAATAGTCACATAGCACCCAAATTCAAAAATTTAGCCTCCAGCTGAAAATTAGTAGAGTTGATGTAGCTTAAATTATTAAAGCAAGGTACTGAAAATACCAGAATGAGCCCCCAAACTCCATAAACATACAGGTTTGGTCCTAGCCTTTTTATTAGTTACTAGCGAAATTACACATGCAAGCATCCATGCCCCAGTGAAAACGCCCTCTAAGTCAACAACAACCAAAAGGAGCAGACATCAAGCACGTCAATCAGGCAGCTCATGATGCCTGGCCTAGCCACACCCCCACGGATACAGCAGTGATAAAAATTTAGCAAGGAACGAAAGTTTGACTAAGTTACGCTAATCTAGGATTGGTAAATTTTGTGCCAGCTACCACGGTCATTACGATTAATCCAAACAAATAAAACTCGGCGTAAAGCGTGTTTAAGAGTACAAACAACAAAGTTAAACCTCATCCAAACCATAAAAAGTCAAGGCCAAGGACAAAATAAAGCACGAAAGTAACTTTACAACAACCTGAACACACGACAGCGGGGGCCCAAACTGGGTTTCGACACCCCACCGTGCCCAGCCATAAACCCCGGCGGCTAACCAAACAGAGCCACTCGCCAGAGTACTACCAGCAACAGCCCAAAACTCAAAGGACTTGGCGGTGCCTCACATCCCCCTAGAGGAGTCTGTTCTATAATCGATAACCCCAGCATACCTCACCATCCCTTGTCAACTCAGCCTGTATACCGCTATCTTCAGCAAACCCTTCCAAGGCACAAAAAGTAAGCACAAAAAACTACATAAAAACGTTAGGTCAAGGTGTGGCCCGTGAGATGGAAGAAATGGACTACATTTTCTGATCCAGAATAACCTACCCATGACAGCCCCCATGAAAACTTAAGGCCAAAGGAGGATTTAGTAGCAAACTAAGAATAGAGAGCTTAATTGAAAAAGGCCATGACGCACGCACACACCACCGCCCGTCACCCTCCTCGAATATCACCGCAGACAAAATCTTTACCAGAACTGCCACCAACACACCTAGAGGAGACAAGTCGTAACAAGGTAAGTGTACTAGAAAGTGTACTTGGACACACCAAAGGGTAGCTTACCCCAAAGCATCCGGCCTACACCCAGAAGATTTCACACCGACTGACCACTTTGAACCAGCCCTAGCCCAAACGACCCAAACGTGAAAAAATAACCTAACTCTCAAATCAAACCATTTAAGCACTCTTAAAAGTACAGGAGATAGAAATTATCCACAGGCGCTATAGAGACAGTACGGTAAGGAAAAGATGGAAGAATAGGCCCCAGTACCAAATAGCAAAGCTTCCCCCTTGTACCTTTCGCATAATGGGTTAACTAGAATAATTTTGGCAAAGAGAACTTTAGCCAAAAACCCCGAAACCAGACGAGATACTCACGGGTAGTCACAAGGACAAACTCATCTATGTAGTAAAATAGCAAGAAGACCTATGAGTAGAGGTGAAAAGCCAACCGAGCCTGGTGATAGCTGGTTGTCCAGTACAGGATTTCAGTTCAGCTTTAAATTTAGCTAAAAGAACCCACTACTCCAAATGTAAATTTAAATGCTAGTCTAAAGAGGTACAGCCCTTCAGACACAGGACTCAACCCCTAGTAGAGAGTAAGCTAGGAACCATCCACTGTTGGCCTAAGAGCATCCACCAATTAAGAAAGCGTTCAAGCTCAAGAACCACAAAGACTTAATCCCTACCATCTGCACCAAACTCCTAACACCCAACTGGACCAATCTATACTTATATAGAAGAGATACTGTTAATATGAGTAACAAGAACCCCATTCTCCCTGCATAAGCCTATATCAGACTGGATGCCCACTGATAGCTAACAATACAATAAAAACTGTCCAACCAGAATCTACTTATACCCTCAATTGTTAACCCAACACAGGCATGCACAAAGGAAAGATTAAAAGAAGCAGAAGGAACTCGGCAACTATAAACCCCCCCTGTTTACCTCTAGCATTACAAATATTAGAGGCACTACCTGCCCAGTGACACAATTCAATGGTCGTGGTATCCTGACCATGCAAAGTAGCATAAACATTTGTTCCTTAATTAGGGACTTGTATGAAAGGCCACAGGAGGGTTTTACTGTCTCCTGCTTCCGATCAGTGAAATTGACCTCCCCATGAAGAGGTGGGGATACAAAAATAAGACGAGAAGACCCTATGGAGCTTTAATTAACTAGCCCAAGCAAAACAATACAAACCTAACCCAGGCATCAACAACAAAGCCTTCTGAGCTAGAAATTTTGGTTGGGGTGACCTCGGAGTAAGAGAAAACCTCCGAATGACTATGGCTTAAACCAACTAGTTGAAGCAATACAACCATCATTTGACTCAAAACAATTTGATCAACGGAACAAGTTACCCTAGGGATGACAGTGCCATTCTATTCTAGAGTCCCTATCGACAATAGAGTTTACGACCTCGATGTTGGATCAGGACATCCCAATGGTGCAGCCGCTATTAAAGGTTCATTTGTTCAACAATTCAAGTCCTAGCACCATGCACGCCATTAACACACTTCTGCTCAGTATCCCTATCATACTCGCTATAGCATTTCTCACCCTTGTAGAACGAAAAACACTCGGCTATATACAGCTCCGCAAGGGACCCAACGTCGTCGGCCCCTTCGGTCTCCTCCAACCCTTCGCTGATGCAATAAAGTTACTTACCAAAGAACCACCCCGACCACTAACATCAACCACCCTCCTATTCATGATCGCACCTGCACTAGCCCTTACCCTAGCACTTACCATATGCATCCCACTACCAATGCCCCACTCCCTAGCCAATTTAAACATAGGAATACTATTCATTCTAGCCACCTCGAGCCTAGCCATCCACTCGATCCTCTGATCAGGAGGAACCTCAAAGTCAAAATATGCCCTAATTGGAGCCCTACGAGTAGTAGCCCGGACAATCTCGTATGAAGTCAACTTAGCCATCATTCTTGTAGCAGTCCTACTTATGAATGGATCCTACACCCTAACAACTCTCATTACCACCCAGGAGTTCATACACTGTCCATAATATGATTTTTTTCAACACTAGCAGAGACCAACCAAGCCCCATTCGACCTAACAGAGGGCGAATCAGAACTTGTATCAGGATTCAACGTTGAATACACCACAGGTTCCTTCGCCCTGTTTTTTATAGCCAAATATATCAACATCATCATAATAAATGCCCTCACCACCATCATCTTCCTGGGAACATTCTACGACGCCTCCACACCAGAGACTTTCACACTAAACTTCACTACCAAAACCCTGCTCCTAATGGCTCTATTCCTATGAATCCACGATTCTGATATGATCAACTAATATACGTCCTATGAAAGTTTCCTCCCACTAACATTGGCCCTGTGCATATGACACGTTTCAATACCCATCCTACTATCAGGCATCCCCCCTCAAACCTAAGAAACATGTCTGACAAAAGAGTTACTTTGATAGAGTAAATGATAGAGGTCTAAACCCCCTTGTTTCTAGAACTATGGGAATTGAACCCACTCTTAAGAACTCAAAACTCTCCGTGCTACCTATTACACCACATTCTACACTAAGGTCAGCTAAACAAGCTATCGGGCTCTAGAGCAGTCAAAAATAAATTTCTGTTGTTTATAGGTTACTCAGTCTATGGCATTTTTGTTATTGCAGCCCAAGCAGAATAAGACAGATGTTGGTCTGTCATGATTCTAGATTATTTACAAATATAGTGGGCTCTCCGTACCCATGGGTTCCACATTTGCAGATTTGACCAACTGCGTATCAAAAATTTGTGGGGGGAAAATCTGCACCTATGCTGAACATGTACAGATTTTTCTTGTCACTAATCCCTAAACAATACAGTACGACAATTATTTACATAGCATGTACATTGTGTTAGATATTATAAGTAAGTTAGAGATAATTTAAAGTCTACAGGAGGTTATATGCAAATACTACACCGTTTTATATGAGGGATTTGAGCATCTGTGGATTTTGGTATCCATGGGAGGTCCTGAAACCAATTCCCCACGGATACTGAGGGACAACCGTACCCTGTTTAACTCAATATACAGTAGAAAGTTGCTCAAGGGCACTTTCAGGCCTATGATCTCAACAGGCTCATGGAGTCTAAAATAAAAGGTGGGTGGAGAAAAGGCTTGTGTAAATCAGGACTTGTGACCCAGTAAGTGCTTTAGCAAACACTTATTTATTATTATAGTACTTCAGTATTCCAGAGTTTCTTCAAGAGGCAGAAAAGAGAAACAAAATATTACAGGCTGTGGTGCCAATTGTTTGGGTTGACATCCTCTTTCCGGATGGAACTTTAAGTTCCTTAAACTTTCCTATGCCACGGTTTCCTCACCTATAAAACAGAATAATAAGAGTACTATTTCATGGGAATGTTGAGATGTAAATAAGCTGACAGATAAGACCACAAACTTTTTGAAGTCCGTGTGTGTGTGTGTGTGTTTGTGTGTGTCTAAAATCTTAGGCCAATTCCTGGCTCACAGTAAACACCCAGTAAGCGTGTGCTACCATGCTTGTGATAATAAAACATATTAATATGAAAGCTATATGGCCTAAATATTCCATTTTAGAGATTCTGTGTGTGTGTGTGTGTGTGTGTGTGTGTCTCTCCCTCTCTCTCTAAAATCTTAGGCCAGTTCCTGGCTCACAGTAAACACCCAGTAAGAATGTGCTACCATGCTTGTGATAATAAAACATATTTTTTTTTTTTTTTTTTGTCGTTTTTTCGTGACCGGCACTCAGCCAGTGAGTGCACCGGTCAGTCCTATATGGGATCCGAACCCGCGGTGGGAGCGTCGCCGCGCTGCCAGCGCAGCACTCTACCAAGTGCGCCACGGGCTCGGCCCCGATAATAAAACATATTAATATGAAAGCTATATGTCCTAAATATTCCATTTTAGAGATTCTTTCCCATGAGTTTCTAAAACATGAATCCTGAAGAGCAAGATGAAAGAAAGGCCTTTGCTTTAAGCCTGGCTGCATTCTGAGTCAACTCTGACCTTCCCACCAGGGCTTGTCAATATCACAATTGACTCTGATATTGACTCTGATATCAGTTTCAGGTCCTGGACCTCTTGAATATGAGTTTTGGCTGTGCTATTGGTTGGGAAGGTATCATTTACAGATAAGAAAAGTCAGAAAAGAGGACTTTCTCAATTTGAGCTGATAAATTGGGGTTTTCTATAGCCTTAAATCAGATGTCAGGAAAATCCCTGTCAGTGCAGTTGCTTTGCCCTGAAAACCACCAGCTGAAACTACATTCTCATGTCAACCCTGTGTCTGCAGCCTTTGTGTGCTGGAGGCAATTACTTACTTGGTAGATACTTCTCTGTGACAGTTTGTCCTCATGCCAGAATGACCAGGGATAGGTCAACCGATTGTCAACCTTGCCAAGAAACTGGAGACAGTATCCTGAGGCACACTTAGAGAGCATGTGTGCAAAATCATTCAATACATATGCAGAAACAAAATGCTGTGTTAAGCAAACTAACACAGCTAGCTCACAATTTAAATTGGGTGTAGACAGTATCACTTTCTTTAGTGAATTGGAAGTAGGTTGCCTGTGCTGGTCACAAAGGCTGACAGAGCCTGATTGCATGTCTCTCACACCATCCAGGCACCTGCCAGTGCAGTCCCTAGTCAAGATGAGGAATGGACCCAGAGTGTAATTCACCACATTGCTTCTTACAATTGGCAGAAATTACTTGTGTCTTTCTTACAGGATGGAAAGCTCCATGAGATCAGGAGCCATGTTTATCTTTCCTACAATGTGTTCCCAAAGTCACCGGGTCCATGGTGAACATTACACAAATATACATGGATGTATGGATGTATGGATGGATGGATGGATGGATGGATGGATGGATGGATGGATGGATGGAGTTGGCTCAAAATCACTGACACCTCTGAGGAAATCTGGCTGCAAGTCTTCCTGACAGGGATCCCCTAGGGTCTCAACATGTCTTTCTTCATCAACACAAGAATTTGCAAACATCGGTCTAGGGGAAGGTGATTTTTATTCAAGGATTGTTCCAGCCCACAGAGGTTCTACAAAGCTATGATTTGGGATGTATTTGGATATTAAAGTATCTAAATACCTTCCAAAACAAGCCTGTCAGATGATATTAACAGATTTTTCATCATCTGTGGGGAAGGTGATTATTTTTATTGGGTAGGGGGCATAAAATAAGATTATTTATTGTTTTCTAAAAGGTGCAGCACAGTCCAACTTTTTGAGAGTTCCCAGATGCACCAGTATTTTTGTTTCTCTGCCTCCATGTCCACACTTCACTCTCTCTACAATGTTCCCTAAGGGAAAGGCATAGGATCAGAGCTAATGCTTAATATTGCCTGTTCTGATGTAAGTTCCATGAAGGTGAGGGCTTCTGTTTATTTTTTATTGCCAAGAAAGGTGCCTGGCATGCAGTAGATACTCAATAAACACTTAGAGAATGAATGAATGAATAGATTTTTTGTGGTTTCTTTATAATAATAATGTACAAAATATTTTGTGGTATAGGATATTTCAGGCTATTATGTTCATAAAACAAATCTAATTATTGTGTTCATTATAATTATTTTTCCACATCATTATTAGTCTGTGTCCAACATTTGTTTTACCTTCAAACCTTTGGGAAAGGGATTTTTTGAAGTTGCTTGTTGAAACAAATATGCTCACTGAGTTCTCTATGAGTTAAGGGCTGCAGACTTCTGCTTCATAAGGTTAATTCCAAAAATCAATTTGATTAGGTGATTTCCCCCCCCCCTCCAATTCTGACTTTTAGGAAAGAAACCATTTGCTGCCAGACTGGCAGGGAAGGGCTTTCTTTCTTTCCTCCAGAGGGGGCTCAAAGCCCATGTTTCCTCGGCTTATTCCTGGGGTAGATCTCAGTAGAAGAGAGATGTCTTTAGCTATTGCTCACGTTTACTGGTAACTAACATAAATATTTATTTGTTTTTTTTTAAATATAGGTATTTTTTGAAATTCTATTTTCAAGGTAATTAAATCAATGTTGTTTTTGTTCTCAAACAATATATTCTTATTAGGCTACCAACTAATGACAATCCAATTGAATTCTAATCTTGTTCTGCATTTCCTCAGAATAAAAACACGGGTTAGGGGCCAAATACCTAATTTTACCTAACTTTTTTTCTCTGTTGGATGCTCCAAATTTCCTAAATAAAACAAATGTAAAAGTGTAAATCCAAGTTAATACAGTATATTTCTCTGTTACCACAATCAATTTCACTTGGAAATAATTTTCCATCTTCTGGACTTATATTTCGTTATATTTTAAAAATAACTTCTTGTTGATATTTTTTACAGACCTCTCTTACCCCCTTTCAAAACTTTGAGCTCCTGGAGGGTAGAGCCAGTATCTTATTCAACTTGTTGATATTTTTTACAGACCTCTCTTACCCCCTTTCAAAACTTTGAGCTCCTGGAGGGTAGAGCCAGTATCTTATTCAAATATTTATCCTACATATTGCATGAGCTCTATGAACATTTGCCAAACAAGAGAATCAAAGCATAATGGACCTGAGAAGACGTGTGTAAGAGTTGGGTAGTTCTCACTAATTCTGCTCATGGATTTAGCATGGTTGCCTTACCCAGAATGTCATTCTTTAAAGATCTGGAAATCTACACAATTCACGATCTCTAAAGACTTTCCCAGCTCGAAAATGCTTTTGGCTCCTGTGACCACTGTGACACTTCAGCTTACAATTAAAAGCACCCACAGCATTATTCCACACTTCTTTGGTGTTTTAGGAGGGCTCATTTGCAACTTTCCCACTAGCATGAGTTTTGGGGGTGCACCTTTGTAAAGTAACCAGTTAACAGAATCCTGGCAGGCAGAGTGTTTACTACCACTGTAAAAAGACTGTGAATTATGTAAAAGGTGCTATCAAATCCTGTGCTTTTTACTATAGTTTCCCAGTGACGACTTCTGACTTTTCAAGTGAAATCAAGTTATTTAGAGGCAATTTCCTATTCTCTCTCCTACACGCCTCTTCCTTCTCAAGCAACAATTTTTAGAAATGGATATACTAATACCATTTTAAGATAAACAGTTATAATGAGTTAACAAGTAGTCTAAGTCTACCCTCCCGGTTGGAAACAAAACCGAGGTTCTAAACAGAGGTGAGGGTCCATTCCTACACCCTCTCCCTTGTATTGAGCCACGATCTACTGTTTTCCCAATCAGCTGTGAAAATGGGGCATGATTTTGAATCTTCTCTGATACAGCTGTTATTCATTATCATTTTGAAACCCTACTTCCATATGTCCTGATAGCATTTTACTAACTGAATTACTCTGTGGCGTATCATAGTATATTATGGTAGAATTAATTTGTGTCTTAACGACTTCTCTCATTGATTCACTTTTGAATCCCCCAAATCTTACAAAGTGCCTATAACATATTAGATGCTCAATAAATGTTTGCGTTTCAAATATCTGCTTCCGGCCCTTCATCTGTCTGCTGGCCTATATTTTAATATGAAACTGTTGATTGGATTTTTATTAAACTCCTGATAGACTTTCAAACGTAACGCAACAGAGATGAAAATTTGTACAGATTTAGTCCTGTTGCCAAAAGCTAAATACTGGTAACTATTCCTACTGTCTCCATTTATACAGTATATTCATATTTGACTCTTTTCCTATCCCAAGTGCCATACTGCAAATCTTTGCCTGCACTTATTACTCAAATGCCAAGAGAGAAAGCCCCCTGAGGGTGGGGGTAAGGGCAGCAGCCCTGGAGAGCAGCCAGAGAAATCAGCCTGGCTCCCTGCCCATCCCCACTCACCGGCTTTTAGTCCCCAGTATCCAGGGACAGTCTGGCAACTGGAAATTTTGTGTTCAGCTGAAGAGAATGTGCAAATGACAGTTTTGGCTGTCAAGGAGCTTATTACCTAAGCAAGGAGCTTACATATTTATGAGCTGACATCCCAGGTTTGTGGCTCTGCAGTATTCCTCAGTGTCCCTTTAGAGCAGCCAAAAGGCACAGCAAGGCCCTGCAGGCTCATTACTTCCTCCACGTCTCCACCCCCACACCAAGACACAGCAGGTGGCTCATTTGGGGAGACATCCAGGGTCAAAGGCAAGTGAAAAATGAGCCTGCATAACCTCCTGGGCTGGACCTGAAGAGGTGAATAATAGATCCACAGTCTGTTCACTCTAATGGCACAGGCAGCTGCAGAGACTTGCACCTAGATGTATGTAATATAAATATACACACCCTGCAGCGCAGTCTAGTAACAAAGCACGTGCATGTACATTATTTCAAGTCACCCTCTGGACTGTCTGCCTTTGGAATTGACCATTCCAGTTAAACTTTTTTTTTCTTTCCCTGCAAAGTACATTTTCTAAAGGAAAAACAGACCTATTAATTGAATACCAAACAGGAGCTTGTTTCATCTTGGAACCAAGTTCAAGCCCTGCTATGGAAAATTCTAAGTGACTCTGCCAAAAAAAAAAAAAAGGGTAAATCCAGATCTGGCCTCCAGGGCTGGCTCTGAGAGGTAGAACAATTCAGTGTCACTCTCTTTAGTCTTGGGTAATCCCAGGATGAAGATAAACCAGCAAGAGAAACAGAACAGAATCCAAATAGTCCTCCAGTGAGAGGGCTCGGGAAATGCAGCAAAGACCCAAGTGTGAGGCTAGACTCCAAACCCAGGCTTGTCAGACTGTGAGGCCACCACGCCTGGATGGAGCCCCATTGATGGACGGCCCCTTTTCTTTCTCTGTCCCCACCTCTTCTTTTAGCAACCCATTTCCCTTCCCCATTCGCTCAGGCACAGGCTGGAATCCCTCACTCATACCCCAAGTAAAGCTAAGTTACAGAGCGATCCCTCCCAGCGGCACTGGCTTTCACAGTCTTATCTTTCATTTTGGAATGAAAAGTTTTGTTGCTCACAAAGCTTTAAACATCAGAGCTTCTAGCCCACATAAAGCCTGTCTCACCCCTATGACAAAGAATGGGCCCTCATCGCAAGGATGGTACAAAAGAGAATGCTGTTTAGTTTCACTGAAATGTATGAAATCTCAGCATCTGAGACAAACCACCTGAAATATTGGTACTCAAACTACATTGTCCTCATATTAACCTAACATGAAGCACTGATTACTCATTCAAGCCTTTCACACCCATTATTTCATTTTATGTTAACTCAAGAGCTATGATCGAGGCAGGGCAGGGATTCACTCCTTTCATTCAAGCATCCATTCGGCAAACATTTATTGAGCAGGAAAATGGAAGCATTTCAGTAGGGCTGGGCATGCAGAAGGGGTGGGAATTTTCTGAAGGTCACACAAGTGGTTACTAACAGAGCTGGCACTAAAATGCCCAGGTCTTGATTCCTACTCTAATACTCCTATCATGCCTTCTCTGTCTTTCCAGGGCCCCTTCATTTTAGGATCTGGGTCCTCTGTTGAAAGTATCTGATGTACAGGCCCAGTGCTGACAGGAGACCATGAAGACAGAGTCAGTAACAAAAACATGACCAGGCACTAAGCTGAGCACCACCTATTATCTCTAATTCTTGCAAAAACTAATGAGGTGAACTTGGCATACATTTCATTGATACAAAGAACAGAAGCTTAGAGAAGTTAAGCAATTTGCTGGTCAATAGCTCCGATGAAGATATTAACTATTGGTTCTACTGAATTTAGACGTTCCCTAATTGCAGCTTTTATTGACTCCCAGAAGAAGATAAGGACAGAAAACATCTAGCAGAGAAGGCAAGCTCCTCCTCTGAGCGGTAAAACTTGTGGAGAAAGAAGAGGTCATCTTTCTTTTCCAAATTTATTATTATTATTTTTTTTTTTTTAAATTTTTATTTTGTCGATATACATTGTGGCTGATTATTGCTCCCCGTCACCAAAACCTCCCTCCCTTCTCCCTCCCCCCTTCCCCCCAACAATGTCCTTTCTGTTTGCTTGTCGTATCAACTTTATTATTTTTTTAAATGTGAGTACATGAATTCCTAGTTTCTAGAGTTATTTTTAATCGACATATAAAATTGTATCATTTATTGTGTATAGGTTGTTTTGAAATATGTATACATTGTGGAACGGCTAAATTAAGGTCATTAACATATGCCTACTTCATATACTTATTTTTAATGGTGAGAGCACTTAAAAGCTACTCTGTTGGCAATTTTCAAGAATACGATACGTGGCTATGAACTCTATTTCCTCTCCAAATTCATTGAGGACACATTTCACCCCTGAATGGAAATAGGTGGGAAGGTGAGGTTAGCAACAGGTGCATGGACTTCACGTGGCACGGCTGGGCAGCGGGACTCGCCAGGAGCTTGAGAGTTCTCTGCAGTGTAGAAGAAACGTGGGAGGAATGGAGTTCATGGGGGAAGAATGTTGGCAGGTGTAAAACTGAGACCAATTCGTCCAAAGGGCAAACACTAGAACCGGACCTGTCTAACCAGAACATTGAAGATGACCCCTAATGGAAGAACATTCCTCAAAGTTAAGGATCTGAAGTCCAGCCTGGGTGTGAGCACATTTCTTTTTCAGAACAGAACGAGTTGCAAAGGAAAGACGGCCATGCAGAGAGAGAACATGCTAACACAGAATGGACTGGCTAAGCAAAGTAAGAAAACTGGCAGTTTGTCTTGAGCAAAGCTTTTTGGGAGAACATCAGGCCATAATGAAAGCCTCGTTCCATCTGTAAGGTATTGATCACTTTAAGAGTTATCTTAACCATCTGGTGTTTATCAGTGTAGACCTTCTGGGTGCTTAACTTGGCTTGAAACTCTGCAGAGACAACCTACCTTCTCCTTTTTCGCTCTCTTCTTTCTTTCACCTTGACTCCGGTATATAGTTTTTTAATTGCTCAGCAGTTTTCCTGATGCCAATCAGCTGCCTCTCTCAAAGACTGTTTGCAGGTATCAGCATATCTGGCTCTTTGCTCTTTCGCCACTAAAAAGCACTCTCCACCCTCCATGAAAACCCTGCCCTTGGCAGCTAATCTTTTCACCTTAATAGGACACACCTGAGATTCCTGGGGGATTTGGAGCTGTTCACCAGGGACACTTCAGAGGCACAGAGAGGCATGGGCTGGAGCAGGGGGAGGGGGAGGGGTTGCTTGCCCTGTTAAAGTGAGCAGGAACTCAAAAGATGATTTCTTATTACCTTTCCTGATTCTGGAGAAAGTCTTCCTCCGTTACTCAAAATCCAAAAGCCTTGTGACAGCATCTCTATCTCCACTAACCCAGGATGGCTATAATCAGTATCTGCTTTAATGGGGAACAAAAAACAACGATGGGAAGTGGAACAGGGTAAGAAAAGGATGCCTTTTCTAGGCCGACTTTGTTTTTGAATGATTTTCCATTCCCCTGCCTGTTTTGCTCCAGGTTTTTCACTCCCCTCCAAACCTCTTGCAGATGCATGAGTCTGACAGAGTCCTTATAAACAAGAAACCCAAAACAGCACAAGATCCCAAACATTTCCCCTTGTGAAACAACCACTGTATGTGCAGAGAGGTGATCACGTGATGCTGCCAACATGTGTTTTCTGTCTCAGATTTCCCTTGATAACAAAGGACATATTTTAAAAGGCGTGGCCCTAGGTATATTTGGCCAGCAGGAATCTGAGACCAGTTTGGGGATTTAGTTTAGCTTCAGGCTGGTTCCCCTCAGGTGCTCAGTGTTGCAGCCCTTGAGGAAGATAAATGCCAATTAATGAACCTAGGAACGCTTTGGGTCAGATTTGCAAGATATGATCTCATTCCAGTGCTCACAGAACTCATCTAATATTCAAGAATCAACTAAGCTCATTCAGTTCCAAAATTGGCAGCCCTGTGTGCTGCTTTATAGTAGTCCCTCTGTCCCAGGCTGGGCAGGGCATGCTAAAAGGAAATCTTTAGAAGGGTCTTTCATGATGTTCCAAGACTCGTGGGGAAGGACGGGGGCTGGGAGACAGGCGGGGGGGAGGGGGCAGGTGGGAGGAGGAACGGGTCTGCCTGGGGTATGGATGTGACAGAGAAAGGCACAGAGAGCTCAGAAAAGCTCACGACAGGGTTATTGTTAGAAATCCCACTTCTAAATCCAAGCGAGTTTCAGGAAGCCAGAAATAGTGGGAAAAGTTGCAACTGGCTATAATAAATATCAGCAATTTATTTTGATGTCCTTACCTAAGTGATTTATGTCTCCTATAAAATACTGCTATCTAATCAAAGAAAGCTACAGTTACTCTTTCTATATAAAATTAAAGGCAAATCATATTCTTTAATTTCCATTTCTAATCTTTCAGGTAGCTGTTCTTTTCTCCTATGAAATAAACTAATTTTGGACTTCAAGTTACTTGTATTTTTTCCATCCAGGAATACTTGGGAATTGAAGGACCCAGATCAAGCCTAGCACAGAAAGATGGAAAACACTCTGGCACAGACAAGCAACGACCAGCTTTCAACTTGCCAGTGTCCTGCAACGCTGGAGTGACCAGACATTATCCTCTAGAATGGGGATGTGTCCTGTCTCCAGTAAAACTAAAATGGATAGGAAACACAGTCAATATTTAAAGTAAGTTTTTAAAAAAATCGCCCCTTTATGTAGCCAGAAAGAACCTGTTCTGAAGCCACAGGCTAACTTTAGTTTTAGAATCCTGTGAAGAGAATACATTTCAATTACATCTTGAATGCTCATATGAGCCAATGTCAAATATTTTAGCAACTCTGAATAAGCCTGATTATAGCAATGACTGTCAGTTCAAAAACCTGGCTCGTCTATTTCCTGTTTTACTCTCAGCCTCCAGAGGACGTTGGCAGATTCTACGTCAGTAGTTTGGGTGTCTTTTCTGATACATGTATGGATTCTACAAGTCAACTGAACTAGAAGAAAGCTCGTATCATCCGGACCTTCCTAACTTCTTTGATATACTTCACACATTTTATTTCACTTTTCTAGAAAAGGAAATTCACTGAAAAAGTTAAATAAAATAAAAGCAAGTAAGACAGACCATCTAACTAGAGGAATATACATAACTGTGTTACTTACACCGCTTTCCAATCCATCGTCATTGATAAATCATGGCTAAAAAATCAAGTGCAGCAATCCATTCCTTCACATCTGTTAATAAATAGCTTTTCTCAAATGTCTCTTGCAGATCGGGGGCCACCTCAGGAGGAAGCAAGATAGTGCGAAGGTGAAGGAGAAAAGGCTGGAAAATTCTAAAATCCATGGGGGTCTGGGAACTCTCAGAACAGACCCTGGTGAAACATTCCTGTGATTCCAGCCTTTGGCTAAACCATGATCCTGGCCTCACTGAGCCCCCAGCCACCTTCTCAGTCCAGCTCAGCCCCTGCTCCATGTCATTTCCCTCCAAGAACACCGCAGGGATGGGAGAGGGGGCTCGGGGGACCCTGCCACTCCGCACATGCAGGCTCGCTTCTCAGAGGAAGCCGCACACACCAGTTTCTCTCTCTTGTCTGCTATCTCACAGAGAGGGAGGGGCAGGGGCGGGCTGTCAGGCAGGGTGGGGGGAGATAGGGAGGGAGGGAAAGAGGGAGAGAGGAAAGGAGAGAGGGAGAGAGATGGAAAAGCTTTCTAAGAGACCAGCAGAGAGAGAAATACTTGCTTCAACTCCCATTAACCCACAGTAGCTTAGGAATTTTCTGAGCGCAGCAGCTGCAAAACAGACTGTCAAAATCCAAGTGTTTCAAATCTTTCATCACACATCCACACATGCATTGCATCCCGTGTGCAAGGCAAATGCACACGCAGGCGACTCTGCAAGCAAACACTTGTAGACAAATGCAGATATGCGTCCCCGCGAGAGTAAAGTCTGCATGCACGTATTTCATTTTCCCAGTGAAATCGTCTAGTCTCACAGTTTGCTTGTCTAAAAACTATTCAAATGCTCTCAGTAACGGAAGCACAAATCAGATACCCAGCGCCCTTTCCTCTGATACCATTGGGGATCATGCCACCCCCAGTTTGATCCGGGTGCCTGTTTCTTCTTCCCTGCCTCGCGAAAGAGGCCCCCAAAGGAAGAGGGTGGAGAGGCGGGGCTGGGGCTCTCAGTGTGACTGTCAACTTTTCATGTCACACTCCATTGTTTGTGGCACTGCAGCCCAGGACGCTCCACAGACCAAGCTCAGGCACAGAGTATGTCCGAGGGAGGGAGTGGCTCCCAGAGCAAGGACACGAGACACACCAATGGGCAGTGCGATAGCTCAGGAACATGTGCGGGAACACAGAGAGGAAGAAGTAACAGCAAAAGAGACACTGAGGGCAGGAAGGCAGAAGGGGGACAGGCAGCCTGGAGGCAGACAGCACAAGACTGTCTGATTCATTCCTCAGTGATCTCCACGACCCTCCCTCTCTTTACAAGGAATCCTACCAGCCAGAGCTTCTCCACGTGTGGTCCCAATCATCTGCATCAGAAATCCCTGGTGACAGCATGTTCACACTGCCGATCCTTGGACCCTACCCCAAAGAGTCTGCTTGAGCTCATGGGAACCATAATCTGCAGATTAACGAGCTCCATAGAGAGTTCTCAGGCAGGCTGGAGTTTCTGAAGGCTCATTTCTTCATTGATGTTGAATGAATGAATGAATGAATGAATGAATGAACGAATGAATGAAAACAGAATGAAGTGATGGATTAGTGATTCTCATGGAACACCTGTGAGAACGCCAGCATTTTTGGAAGGTGCAGGATGAAAGAAAACTGAGAATGAATGGGCGGAGTGGTGAGCGGACAGCTGGGAGAGAGAAGTGTCACAGAAACAAGATGAAACGCCATGCTTTCACAGCTCTGAGCCTGCACACGCCGCTCCCTTAGCCTGGAATGTTTTTCTTCCCCGGGCAAACCACCCCTCAAAACCCAACTCAGAAGTCACATCCTCTTGGAAACTTTCTAACTCTCCCAGGCGTAGGTGACGGTTCTGATCACATCTTGTTTGTATATCTCATTGCAAGTACCTTGAGGCACTGCAATTATTTATTGGTGGGTCTCTTTCTTCCCTATTCAATGATGAGCTGTTTTATGTAGACCAGATCATCTTTGTATGTCCCCGAATTCTAGATACAAGTAGGCACTCAATGTGCATTAATTAAATGGCTAAATATATCATACAAGTATGTCTTAACCTCAGTAGGTGGTACATAGATGTTTGCTCTATTACTGGTCTTTAAACTGAGCGTTTATCTACATTTCATATATTATTTTGCATGCATGATATACTTTACAGTAAGGAAAAAATTTTAAATAAGTCATAATATCTAGGATCTATCTAGGAGTTATGACAAAGAGAAAAAATTGCGAAGAGCTAATCTAAAAAGACGAACAAAACAAAAAGTGAAGAATGTACCAGAGGGAGGTGAACTCAGCAGAATGTGCAGCACCGCAGAGGTGGTTTTTGACAAAGTGATGTGTTGGGACTCAGAAAGTTGTCACGTTTATAGTCCACAATGGCAGAGAGGGCCTCAACAGGGATGGGCTGCTCAAAGTGGGAGCAGAGCTTTCACTACTTCTGGAGAGTGATCACCACAATAATTAGCAGAAAATAAAGCCTGCCATCTACTTGACTTAAAAAGTTTGGAGGAATTATAAATCACACTAGTAATCGAATGAATGAATGAATGAAGTGGTAACAGGAGAAAGCCCAGAACATCCTTGGGGAACACTACCACATAAGGGGAATTTTAAATACTGTTGTATAGTCTTTAAAGTCCCCCATGGACAACTGAAGAATCATGGCTCAGAAAAGTTTAATGACTTGTTCTTGGTCACACAGCTAAGAACTTCCGGAACAAGATCTAGAACCCAGTCTTCCACATACAATCTGCTGCATTTTCCACTGCACCAAATGAAGCGCTAACATATGCAAGAGGCCATTAAACTTGTTGAAAGAGATGGACATGAAAGATACCAACATGATTCCATCTTGCAACACAGAGGAGAAGCCATTTGAAGGACTGACCTATTTGTCAAGCATTTGTGTAGCAAGCATCATACTCAGTACTGTGGAGTTGGGAGTCCCTCACCAGAAGTCTGGGTGGCCTGGCTGGGGCAGCTTCCACCTGCACCCTCTTCATTCTCTCATGCTCACCAGAATTCCCAGTGGCTGTGTGTAGTGGATGTGGAGATGGACCTTCTAGATCTTTCTTTAAGGGAGGACTTTTGTCCCAGCTGTGGAGAGTTGGCCTCTCTGGCTGTCAGTTCTTTCAGGATCTGCCTCCACTGCAGAAAGCCACAGAAAGCTGCAGAAAGCCAAGAGCATGGCCTTCCTAGGGTGGCCCACATCCAGTGGCTTCTGTCAGTGAGGGTATAAAGGCCATTAAGTCCAATGCAGGACACTAAGACGGTCCATTTATGCTCCAGAGTTTCCCCATGGGGTTGGCTGAGGCTTTGTTGGGCCTGTTTGGTAGTTTGATTTTTTCTTCTGCATGATCCTACCCTCTCCTCGTTTTTACAGGTGTTAATCTCTAATAAACATCCTGCATGCCCACCTCCACCGAGTGTTGGCTCCCAGAGAACCAACCTGCACCCCACAAAGAGTGAAGTAGCCGTGTCCTGCTCTGATTGAGACTTACCACAAGCAGTGTCCACACTCAGGTTCCTACGGCAATGTCAAAGCTTCAAGGGAACAAAAATTGATTTCCCTCCCTCACCAAAATGTTGGGTAGCTGATTTCATCTCTCGAGATCTCAATTCTCTCATCTAGAGGAAATCAGAGGCCACAGAGTCCTTGGGCCTCCCGGGATGTGTGCAGAAGTCAGAGATCCCTCCTCCAACCAGAGTAGCACTTTTTTATCTGTTTTATATGTGAGGATTTGGTAAGATTTCACTTGAAATGAGGTCTTTGCAGTTAAACCAATTTTTTGGGAATCATTCATTCTGATGATCCGATAGACATCTCCCATTTTTAACACTCTGTGTGACTGTCCTCAGAAGTCACACAAAAGTAGAGTAACAACATGGTACCTAAGGCCCTCCACACAATTTGGAATAACAAATTAACTCACATATAAAAACAAGATCATAATACGGATTAAGAGAGATACGCCCTTAAGGCTAAATTCTGGTTGGTTGATTGGACAGATCGGGAACCATAAATCACAATGGAATTAAGAATAGTTTCCTGGAGGAGTTTGGACAATTTATGAGTGTACGGGGCTATCAGGAGGGTTTAAAGTGGGTAGAGGAAAGAGCTTTCAGTTAAATGAACCAAATTCCTTGGCTGTAGTTTGGTATTATCTTCTTCCTAGTCACCAAACAGGAGACATGTGACAAAGGGTAACTTGGGGGACATGAGGAATTGGAACCCCCTGTCTCCACCCAAGAAATAGAAGTAGTTTTATTCATCCTTATAGTGAAATACTATTCCAAGCAATGGTTAAAAAGAAAAGAAGAAAATACAAGCAACTAAAGCTCTAGTAACACTTTTTATGTAAAAATATATGTATTCATATGCAAGGAAGAAGACTTCATGGTGACCAAGTTGACCTAAATAATGAAAAAAAAACCTCTAAAATAATCATACCGAAATGACCTGTAGAATTTTCCTGCAGGAAATACCTGAAGTATGAAAATCCTTAATCATTTAAAGACATCAAGATTAAAATGATTCATGTGTATTCTGAAAATACAACTCAGAGGTGGTTACAGAGGTTTGTGTTCCTTGATGTGCCATGCCCCCAAATCTGCATTTTATTAGTGTTTATATGTGGTAATTGCTTTTAAAATACAAGTTATTTGGGAAAGGAGATTTGACGGAAAGAATGAGGATGCATTACAGTATATCACGACATTTGGTGGCCCATAAATATGATCGCAAGTCTGCTAATGGGAAAACTGTATTTTTATCATGATTTGGAGTAGTCAGGCACTGTGGAGACCGGGTGATCAATAGCTGGGCAAGAAGCTCCCTGGACACCACAGGATTCAGGGTCTCCTCTCTTCCCACTGACTTCCTGGCCCTGCTGCAACAGTTTGCAGAGAAGAAATGACAGCTCTGAAAGCTTGGGAATTGGTACTGCACCAAGTAGCCCCTAGCGGTATAAGAAAGTGCTCGAAGCAGGACTAGGCTCCTTTGTGTAGGAAGTCCTTGCACTGGCTGCATCTGGCCACTTGGGATAGGAGCACAGCCTCCTACAGACAGCCTTTGGATAATGCCTTGGACTAATACCCGGATCAGGCTTACCAGGATTGCTGGGCTTATGTGACATCTCATCCCACAGGAGAGTTGGGTTGGTGTTGGAAAAGCTACCAGGCCCTTATAGGAGAAGAGACTGAGATGCAAACCTTCATCAGGCAAGACAGCCACCCTGCGGCAAAGCCAAGATTACAGTCCCAAGTTCTAGCTCCAAATCCATTGACGAATCCAGTGTTTTAAACACACCAATCACCATCCACTTTCTTTTATGGACAGTGACCGTCCTGCAGATACATGGTGCTGGGATGCCCTTGATCTTCTGTCTGGCAGACTTAAGAGAGGGTTTTTATCCCTCTCAAAAGAACTGAGGAATTCTCTCCGTACAGCGCATTTAAGAACAGAGCTCTTTTGTTGAAAATAGTCAAAACATCAAACTTGTTTTAAATGAAAGGTCAAATACCTCTAATATTTAGTTAGATCTATATGGGAAAAAGAAAGTGGTTTCAAGAATGTGAATGCTGAATTTGGACATTCCGGAATCTTAGAAACTCATTAGATATGAGGTATGTATGGGGTGGTTGGGACTATCCAAAATGAGAATGAAAGTCTTGGCACTTCACATAAAAATCAGAAATTAAATTCATATTATATACAGCCAAATATGAATGAAACCTATATGTTAACTAGCTATACTCACAAAGAAAAATACATGAAAATCTTGATGTAATTTTTAAAAGACAAATAGGAAAGTGTGTGTGTAATTGAAAATAGACTTCACCGTAAGTTTCTTTTCCCATTAATATAATAATTTTCCAGGAAGATTCCTCTCACAACAAAGGAGAAATTGGTATCCACTGATGTTTTTGGATCCTCCTGCTATTTTATGTCTCTTTTCTTATCCAGAGACATTTTCATCATGTATCATCATAACTATTATTTTCATTCATTCATTCAACAAATACATATGGAGTGCCTGGAATAGGACCAATCTAGTTTTGGTCTTTATTGAGCTTGCAGTCTAATATAAACTAGTCATGGTTTCCCAGGATAACTGTTGCTTTTTCTTTTTGCATATAACATCTCCTTACTCCAACTCATTCTTGAAAAGAAGAAAGTATGTATGTTTTATCTAGTTCTCCATTAAATTTTAAATCCCTTGTTGGAAGAAATCATGCCATACTGATCTTTCATATCAAGTAGTTACAAAGCAATAGACAAGATTCCTTTCTCATCAGAAAAGCAGAATCTGCTTATCATTTGATCTGGTTTGGATATGTTTGTCCCCCCAAAGCTCATGTTTAAAACTCAGTCCCCACTGTGACAGTGTTAAGAGGGTGGGAAAAACTATCATGGTCATTGAAAGGTGGGGCCCTAAAGAGGCAATTGGATTGTAAGGACTGTGTCCTCGTGAATGGCTTGGTCCATTCATGGAGTCATGGGCGTGGTTCTGATGGCTTTCAAATGAGAGCAACTGAGAAGCTTAGCTCTCTGTCTTGCTCAGATATGTGCCATGTGATAACCTGATTCTCTGCAGAGAGTCACCACCCACCAAGAAACAAGGCCCTCACCAGATGTGTTCCCTCGACTTTGGACTTCCCAGTCTCCAAAACTGTAAGTAATAAATAGTTTCTTTACAAATTACCCAGTTTCAGGTATTTCTGTTATAAGCAATGGAAAGCAGACTAATACATTGGTTCTCCTGTACCATGGGTCTGGGGTTTGCCTCATCTGAAGTGCAGGCTGCCTTGGTTGTATGATGACATTGGACAGTCAATGGCCAAGTTCTCGGAGAATTGTATAGACGTACAGCTGGCATCCTGTGAATGTGCAGCAGTGCAGTAGTTACCAAAATATCAGCACAACACGTGCATGATGAAGCAATTGCCTAGTTCTAAAGACAGAAGGGTAGCAGGGCCAGATTTAGCAAAAGGCTCAACAATCCTTTGTGTGTTGATAAGGAACATAATTATTTCAGACTGCTATATGCCTCTAAATATGTGGCTAGTCTTAGCAAAAATGCAATTGTCTATACTTCAGGCCACAAAGTCTAATTTTGATGTGAATTCTGACTACTAGCCCAGTGTAGCAATTATCCTGCATTTGAAAAGGGTGCTGTGGATAAAAACTAATCTCCATGATACCTCTGCTAAATCAGGACTATCATTTATTTTTAGATGTAAGAGAAAAAAGCCATTTATTCCTGTTGCTTTTATAAAATTATATAACAAGAGATGACAAAGAACTCTGACCCTAGCATCAAACTAACCTAGGATCAAATCTCTCACACAGCTAAAATCAAATCACCACCACCACAAGTATGTAAATATCATATGCCAGGTCCAGTTCTCAGGCTCTCTTTACATCAACATACTCAATCCTCATTACAACTCTGTGACACACATGACATTATTATCTTTATTCTGCACATAAGGAAATTGAAACACAAAGAAGTTAAGAGTTTTTCTTAAGGTCACATAGCTAGTAAGTGGCAAAGCCAAGATCTGGACCAGGCGTCCTGGATCCAGAGTCTCCTCTTTCAAAACATGACACCCGACGGCCTCACAGAAATTATCAAACTTCCCTAAACTACTGTTTTGTCTGTGAAATGGGGATACTAATGGTGTTGACCTCACAGGACTGTCAGGATGTCTAAATAAAGCATCTATGGCACATCACATACTCTTAGTAATGGTCTCAATTTTAATTATTAGGCAGTGCCCAATCCTTCCCCAATAGGTTGCCTCCATGGGGCTAAGAAGTCTGTTCTTCCTCTAGAAATATCTGCAGATTATCTTACATTGCCTGCCTGCCTTTCTGGTCCCTGGGGATGTGACATCACTAAGTCCTAGGCTGGATGTGCTGTCATGAGATAGAGGCAGCATTTTAGGCAGCTCCTAAAAAAGCAGCAAGACCTATTGAAAGAAATGAACTTCATATTTACTCTCACTCTGACTCTGGTGTGAGATATGAATCAATTAATTTATCCCATTCTTATTCAGCATCTTGTCATCATGAGGCCCCTTCCCAACTCTTTGGAATTCCTCCTTTAATTCAGTTGTGACTTCTCAAGTTGGCCAGGAGCCAGCCTTTGCCCTGGTGAAGTCTGAGGGCTACATGAGCTGCCTTGTCTCGGGTGTTCTTCTGAGAGTTTAGAAGGAACTCTAAGTCAGTTTTTGACAAGTTATTGGCAAAAGCAGAAGAAGAGCTTGCCAATTTGCTTCAGGCACTGAGCATGTTAACAGGTATTACACAAGGTGTTATTAATATGTTACTTACAACAAGCCCAGTTTTTAACCTATTGTCTGGGTTATAGAGTGTTATGGGTTTTGCACTTTACAAAGCACTTTTTTTTTTCTAATTGGGAAAACATAGAATGTGCACTGAAGGACTCAATCCTCAAATGTGAAATCTATTTACTGCAAACAAGTCTTATTTAGGAATCAAGATGTGGGTTAAATGATCGATACTATTTCTTCAAATCAAATAATCACTTCCTAAAGTGTGAGATGGAGACAGATGTCACCCTCAGGGCTCAGCCAGTCAAGCTCACAGTGCCCTGGTGAAATGCCCTACTTTTCCACTTCTCCAAGGTAGGTCAGCAACTTTCACCCAAAGAAACTTCAGAAGTGGAGGAAGTATATTTGCACGCTCTGTACTCTGGGGCTTAGAGCATGGATGTCTAATACCCAATAGTCCTAAAAATTCCCAATACTTTTAGTAAGCGTTGGGGCTGTCTACATTCTCATTGGTGACATGCAGCTACCCAGCCCAAAGCAGAGCGTGCCCTGGAAAGTATGAGAACAGGCAGGAAAGAAACACTCCCACTCAGGCCAAGACTCAGCAAAATCTTGCAAAAGAGGGAGAATTTCCCCCTTAGGAAAATAACCCCTTATACATTCCACATGTTTACTTTGCATCCACATTTGCTTTAGCGCTTTACCAGACATCAGACCTACCAGCCTAAATACCACAAGCAAGGACCCAACCAAACAAACCAAAGCCTTTGCCTCGTTTTACATCCTTGCAGGCTCAGGTTTTCAACTGGCTAATCTGAAAGCCATGTGTGCTAAAAAGCTATTTCCAAGAAACATATGATCTAAAGCAATGCTCTATCTTGGCCTCCCCGGCCCCCTTCCAGTACTCTAACGTGGAGGCATAGAAAATCTGTAAACGGAAACTTTTCAGCTCAAATTGTACTATGTGAATGCTACTGTATTAGCTGGTTTCTGTAGCTTATAATAAAATATCTGGAACTGAGTAATTTATAAAGAAACAAAGCTTATTGCTTATAGTTTCAGAGGCTAGGAAGTCCAAAGTCGAGGGAACACATCTGGTGAGGTGACCCTACAGCAATGCAGGGTGTCACATGGCAGAACAGCCGAGCAGAGAGAGAGAGAGAGACCAACCTCCATCATTAACTCTCCTGTTAAAGACCTCAGAACCCCTGACCACCATTTTTAATCCATTCACAGGCATGGCCTCAGAATCTAATCACCTCTTCAAGGCCCCACCTTTCAATGACCATAATAAGATTTCCCACTCTCAGCAGTAACAGTGGGCATTAAGTTTGGGGGGGATGTTCAACCCAAGGTATCTATCTATGCATCAGGATTCCAAGATGTGTGCCCCCCAGCACTTTAGCCAAGTTTACCTGTCCTGGAAAAATAAAATCAGAGAATAATCTCTACCTCACTTCCCACAGGATATGGCAGTACAAATTGGATATGAGTAGGAACTCCATGTCTACCTGGATTTACTTCTAGGCTCACCATGTAGCCTCAGCTACACATCCTTTAATGTATCTGAGCCTATTTATTTAACCTCTTCATACTCTAGAGGATGTTGGCTTGATCTATATTTGTAAAGCATGAACCCCTCTAGGAAAGGAAACTTTCACACACACACACACACATAGCTATTATTCTAGGGCTCACTAACACTGTTAATATGGGTCGCCACTGAGGACACCAAGAATTGTCCTGAGAGCTTGGAGCTTTCACAAACCTTTCTCTTTGAGCAAAGGTAACATAAGCCACTTGCTAGCACTGAAGTAAGAGATTTGGTATAGACCCAAACTGGCACGAAGATGCAATCAAAGTTCTTCTTTCAGTAGTCTTACGAGTTTGGTAACCTGCTGCCTCATGAATGTAATCATGTCTGCTTTGCTTAAAGAACACCTGCTAATTTTCCTCTTCCCTTCTGACATACACAAATGAGACTTTGCATTTTCTTCAAGCTGGTTCACTCTGATGTAAGAGAAAGAACAGGAACCATAGCAGCCACGTGGGCAAGGAAGAGAGAGACGTGAGAGACCAGTCTCACTCCATGGCAGGACAGAAGTGGGAGGTGATGGGTTGAGACTGGCCTTTCTCACAGGTATCTTGCAGGGGCAGCTCTGAATTATTGAAACTTGCAGGCTAAAAGAAAGTGAAATTAATGACCATAGTACTGAGAGGAAGAAAATTTGACGATCCACACAGATTTAAACTATCTTTTCAGGAAGAAAGCTCAATATCCATGACTGAGTGCCACCAGATCGTTGTACAGCTTCAAAGAAATGGTCCCTTGTCTACACACACTCTCCGCGAGAAGATCGCCAAGGGTTCCACTTTCTCCCACCCTGCACTTTTTCTGGTGGTTGCTGTGGATAAACAGTCTTCAGTGATGGCTCACAAACTCTATTTTCAGCATGTTCTTCCTTAACACACTTGCTTCTCAAGTGCAGATTTTTGCTGGTAGAATAAATGATAATATTCCAATAGCTTCTAATTAAGCACATGAAGCCAAGACATCCTAGCTGATTCATCATCCAGGTTGCCTCTGAGGTCTCTGATTCAATTTCCGGCTTCTCTGATCACACTAAAGCAAATGGGGTTGGAAATATCAGAATATAAAATGTGCAGGGGGCCGAGCCTGTGGCGCACTCGGGAGAGTGCGGTGCTGGGAGCGCAGCGATGCTCCTGCCGCAGGTTTGGATCCTATATAGGAATGGCCGGTGCACTCACTGGCTGAGTGCTGGTCACGAAAAAGAAAAAAAAAAAAAAAAAGAATATAAAATGTGCAGAACAGGCTCTCACCTCACCTACCACCCTCTGCTCCCAGGAAGACTTCCACATGGGAAAGAGATACACAGGAAAATGGAGAAAGTCGGCAATTTGATGGATAATAAATGATGTCTGTTGAAAAAAAAAAATCACCAAAAAATTACATATGCAGCTGCATTATTTTTTGAGGTGGAAAAAATATGATAGAATAAGTATGTTTTCAAAATAGCTTCACCTAAGTGTTGCTTTTTATTTAATAATTGGAAATCTCACCTAGAGCGCTGACATTACTGTAATTATCTCCATTCTTGTTACATTGTCAGCAATTTACTTTAAAATACAGTCCTTCAGCATTCGGTGTAACGTATGCATGGGTTAGTTATTAATTGACACTATAGGGTAGTTAGTTAACATTTGAAGTGCCTTAATCAAGAACACACACTTAAGGGGTGATTGATTAGTTAGCACTGGATGTGTTAAATCTGCATTAACATTTAATTTCAAAATATCATCTAAAATCCACTGAAATTTCCTTTGATAACACATGGATTATTTATAAGTGGATTGCTTAATTTCCACACATTTGGGGATTTTCTATTTTTTTCAGTTGTTGATTTATAGCTTATTCTCTCTCTAGTCCAAAAAACATCGTCTGAATGAACTTAGTTTTTTGAAGTTTGTCAAGACTTGGTTATGAGCCAACATATAGTCAATTTTGGTAAATGTCCCAGACGTACTTGGAAAAGAATTGTACTGTGTCTTTGTTAAGTAAAGTGTTCTAAATATATCAGTCAGGTAGAATTAATTGAGTTGTTCAGATCTATATTCTTATTGATTTTTTTGTCTGCCTTTTCTATCAGTTCTTGAAAGAGATGTGTGATTTCTACAATTATGGAGTGGTTTATCTCTCCTTTTAATTCTGCTCATGTTTGCTTTATACATTTGGAGCTATGTTATTGCATGTATATGAGTTTAGTATTGTTATAGATTCCTTCTGGATGGACCTTATTATAAAATGTCCCTATTGTATTTTTTTTACGGTTTCTTTTAGTTTTAGTCTACTGGTGATGGATTCTTTCAAATTTTGTTTGTCTTAAAGTGTCTTTATTTCAATTCAACCTTTGTCTACTATTTTTGTAATGTGATATTCCATTGTCTCCTGGCATCCATTGTTTCTGTTGAAAAGTGAGTCTTATTGCTGCTCTTTTGAAAATAATGATTTTTTTTTTTCTCATTGCTTTATTGATTTTTCTCTTTGGTTTTGGTTTTCAGCAATTTTACTATATCTCCTGGCTGAAGCATGCAAGATTTCTTGAATCCATCTTTTGATGGCTTTTATCATTTTCAGAACATATCACTTCTGCCTCATCATCTCTTCCCCTTTTCAGGGACTTAAACTACATGTTGTTTTATGAAGAAAGAATATGTTCCATATGCCTCTTATGCCCTTTTCTGTATTTTAATCCTTTTTGTTCTCCATGCATCTACCTGGATATTTTCTGCTGATCTGTCTTCCATTTCACTAGTTCTGCCTTGTACTAACTCTAATCTGCTCTTAAATCCATTGATTGAGTTCTTCATATCCATTATTTATTTTTTTCAGTTCCAGAATTTCTCATTTCTTATTTACATTATTTCTCATTTCTTATTGTGTGTGTAGACAAGGGACCACTTCTTTTACAGATGCCAGTTTCCTGGTGAAATCCTTCATCATGTCATCTATTTTCCAAAACATATTAATCACAGATATTTTAAAGTCTATGCCTAATCATGCCAACACTTGGGTCATTTATGGGTCTTTTCCCAGTACCTATTTTTCTCTTGGGGCTTGGTTCATGGTATGCCTGGTAATTTTTGATTGAAAAAATTTATGAGAAATTTAGAGACTCCTAACAATACTATCTTCCTTCAGTCATAGAGCACCCGTCCTCTGAGAGGCAGACTGAATAGCGTTATCAACCTAACCCAATCCAAGACTGAGCTTACTGAGTCTTTGTATGGCTTGGTCTACTTCAGGTTTACCTCTACTCCTAGGATCCCAACGCAGTATCTACTAGCACCTCTTTTCCTTGGTAGGCTTTGAATGCAATTTTTTTTTTTTTTTACTCAGTACCGTGATACTGAAAACTCTGCTTTTCAGTTATTTTTGTTTAGTCTCTTGCTTTGTGCAGCTGTAATTTTTGACAAATGTTTCAGAGGGGAAAACTACTGGAGTATCCACCTTGCTCTTCTGTGTCTCCTCTCTCTACAGGATCCTGAACTCACAAGTCCTGCTTACCCTGGCAAACCTAAGCTCAAATTTTTGTCCCCTAGGCCCCCATGATATTATCAAAAGATCTGCTGCATTCTCAGCAGATGACCTGAAAGAGAAAAGTGTTTTCTCAACTCACTCTAGTTCCCTTCTCTCAGATCTTAGCTACTCAAGTCCTGATTGCCTTGGGAGCTCTCTGAGACAACTCTGGCTCAGCAGGGGACTTCCAAGATCTAGCATCGGCTGAGGCCAGAATCTCTTCTGATTGGTCAGTGCCTATACCAGTCCAAGTTATTGTTTGAAAAACCCTAATCAGAAGGTGATACTCCAAAGGCAGTTCCCACAATTGCTTGCGCTATCATTATTACTGGTCAACAGCAGAGGTGTTGCTAACACAAATAATGGAAGATAGAAATTTTTCTTTCATGAAAATGGGTGTGTTCAGATGTGTGGACTTTTTAGAATTATTGAGCAAACATTCTTTTTTTTTTTTTTTTGTCTTTTTCGTGACCGGCACTCAGCCAGTGAGTGCACCAGCCATTCCTATATAGGATCCGAACCCGCGGCGGGAGCGTTGCCGCGCTCCCAGCACCGCACTCTCCCGAGTGCACCACGGGCTCGGCCCTTGAGCAAACATTCTTGCTCTTATAAGAAGTCAGCAAGCCCAATTAGCCTATGGATTAGAACTAATTGGTGTATTTTTCAGATCCTTACAAGAGGATTTTTTTTGTTGCGTGACTTTAACTGGATGTTACCTGAATCATGCCATTAGCACATAACCACACCTGCCTCTAATGTAGTAGCCTTTATGCAAGGTGCTGTTTGAGTGCCTAAAAGAACAGAGACATGACTCTTCATCAAGTTTACAAAACAGATTGAATGTCTCTTCTGTCAGCTTGCTAACACATGCTTGTAAGTATGGTAGAATTTGCTTTAAGACATTTCCTTTATCATACAACCTGGGAACAAGATTTTGTGAGAGGAAACCTATAGTTCCACATACCTAGAACTATGGGAAGCGAATAATACCTACCAAAAATAGCTGCAAATAACCAAATTGGCTTAGGTCAGTTTGAAAAATGTCCTTTGCTTCGGAAGTCAGTGCAAAACTTTAGTGGCCATGACAGCCTTATCATTTGCCCTGGCTTTCTGCCTTAGTTTTTCTCTGAAAAATATATGAACTATCATAGACTCAGCTTATACTTGGCCCAATTTACCCACATTCTCTTAACAACTCTAGTGGCACACAAAGAGAAACTGAGGCTATTGAAGGGTCTCCCTAAAGTTGACAATTGAACACTGTATTCAGGGGAACTGAACTCTTTCCTCTCCCCATCAGAAGAAAGTTTATAAAGCTTGCAGATATCATCCAAAGCAAAAAGAACATTCAAGAACCTGAATCCTGCCTCAGTGAAACACAGGGAACTCAGAAGGCCATCAAAGTGACATTTCTGACCATGGTGAAGAGTTTAAACTGCTTTTTGGAAAAGAACTGACAGTGCTCAGCCCTCATCTTTAGGGGGCTCAGGGAGAGGACCCCCAAGGGGCACCCAAAGAGGCAGGGTGTAAAAGAGAGTTGCTGATTGCCCTGCTGAGAAGGCAGACAGCAGGACGGGCCCGGGCACAGAGAACCATGGAATCCTCCAGCTCTTAAACGTGGCAGACTTTCTGGTCCCCATCTCCACTTTACAGTCAGGGAAACTGAGGTCAAGAGAAATTTAGTAACTTAGTCAAGTTTACACAGGAGGTCAGGTATGACCCAGAATTGAGTTGATGGGATTTCTAATTCATTGCCCATCTTAGGAATCCCTATTTTGTCTCCTCCATAAGGCACTCCTAGAGGCCAGTGGCTCCTGCTGAGGGTATAGTAACGTTCCCCCAGGCTTGCTCTTAGGACCTAGACCAAGTTAGATCAGGATAACATTGAACCTGGCTCAGTTCTTTTAGGTTACCTGTGTCTATGCAGCCATCTCGGATATGCATAAAATGTCCTAGCAGAGAAAATTAAAGTTTTATATCACAGTAGCAGGAAACAACAGCAGCCAGTAACGTGGGCTACTTCTAGTTCTGAAATGTCAGTATATAGTTATTTTCTTTCCAGAAGAGAAATATGAAAATACTGATGTCAGCAAGACAAAGCCACTTATGTGTTTGCTTTGACCTACATTTTTTAGGTCCTACATCTCTGGTTAGAATTCATTTCATTCTTAAGATAATGTTGGCAGAGAATAAATATGCTGTCTTGAAAGAAAGGATAAACAAAATTAAATCTGTTTGGTGATTTCTCATGGGACAAACTCCAATCTAAGCAACAAAATGAAAGAGAAAAATATTCTTCAGTACTGAAGAGGTGGATATGTGTTCAAGTTTTCTGGAAAAAAAAACTGAAGAGTTACGAGGATCAGACTTACTTGCTAATACTACGGATATTTCAAACACCATTTACTTTCTCTGTTTTGGTTTCTCCAATCACAATTATAGTTAACAGTGTATTTCACAAGTAGAGAAATCACGAAGTACTTGGGATCCCGGACAGAAAGGTTTACATATGGCAATAAATGCAGCAGAAAATCATTCTCAAATATTTTTTTCATTGTATATGTCATTTTCTGAGGATTCGGGATCAAGGAAGAAAACAAATCCAAAAGTAGAATAAATAAAAAATGGGCACTGTTTCTGGTAAGACACTAATATGAAGCTGCCTACTTTTTATTAACAAGCAGCCCACTGACAGGCTAGACATACAAACATGGACCGTGTAACAAAAATGTATCCCACGTAAGCCTGGGTGGCATACAGTCTACACAAAAGTCTCTCACAGGTAGTTTGAGAATCACCTAACATGGGAATGCTAAGTCTAGTCTCATAATTCCTCTGTCCTGGATCTATCCACTGCAGATTTCTCAAATCAATCCCAACACTATTTCCTGCCAAGTTCAATAGTCAAGGTACAGACCAAGACATGATTACAGTGGGCAAGTAAGCGACACTGATTGACTGTTCCCTGTCGTCGAACAAACCTGCATGCAGCAGTGCAATTATTACAGATAGGAACTTTGGACATAGAAGGAACTAGAGTTACCCATAACTCAGTCATTCATTAGTGAGCTGTTCTTAGGCATGTTATCTAACTTTCCTGAGCCTCTTCCTTCTATTAAACGGGGATATTAACAATATTTATTTCAAAACGTTTCTGTAAAAATTAAATGAGATAATTAGTATGAAGTTCTCAGCAAAGTGCCAGGCACATTGTAAGCACTCAGTCAATGTCAGCGAGTATTATTAATAGCAGAAGATGATGAATGTCATTGGCAGTGTCTCAAGAGACAGTGAGTTGTGGTTTATATTCATCTAAGCCACGTCGTGTTATACCAGGACACATTCTGCCCAGCAAGTTTGCTGCCTCCTTCTAATAACCCTGAACTTTACATCCCAAAGAGGGATCAGACACTGAAAATAAATTTGTTTTCCTGCTTAAAAAAAAAAATTGCAAAGTTAGCAAACACTAAAACTAAATATTTCAAGAGGGAGGCAGTGCTGTGCTTAACAGGTACTGAATCTGACTACTGCCTTGGAACATGACAGTCTGAGACCACTTTCAGGCTGTCCCAAAGTCACAGCCCATTGTGTGGCTTGACACCTCTTAGATTTCTACCCCAGGACTTCACCATGGCTTGCATAATTTTAAAAGAAAATGAGCCATCAGATTAACTTCCGTGAGATAAAAATATATCTTTTCCAGGAAAAGGTATTTTGCATCACGAGTTCAGTCTATGTCGATTTGTCATGGGCATGCAACTGCAACTTAACAGGTGATGCTGCAGCCTTTTATCTGCTCCTGAGGGTTGAGAAGAATGCATGAGTCCTCCGTAGACTATGTTCCAATAAGTTAGTTCAAGAAAGTGCCAGAAATCCCAAAGGAATGCTTTATGATAAACATATTTATGATTGATAAGTGGCCTTTACCTGGATCCACAGTGAAGAGGTCTAGCTGCCAGAATGTGGAGCCAGACTTCTGTTCCATGTCTTGCAGTGACTCGTAGGAGATAAGAATTTGCTTTCCTGTCCATACAAATCCGCAGGATCCATTGCAAGGGATTCTAGGGTGCTAGAGCCCAGGGAGGCCTCTGAGATGGAGGGTAGAGGCCATTTGCAAAGAAAACAGCCCAAGGCTTTCTTAAGAGTCATTAGAGCAGATTTAATCTTATCAGCATATTTGGCATCTTCCAACTGCAAACCCAGCCTAAGGCATAAAGAATCTAGTCTTGGTCTCTCTATTATTAAGGACTCACTCACAAAATTAACCTCTCATCGACCTGTCCTCTGATTTTAGTGTCCAAAATGCAAATGGAGCACCACTTCAGTGCCTTGGGATAATGATAGTATTCTTCTTAAAGCTAAGATGCTTCACTGTAAAGTTTCCATCACAGCCCAGACCCCAGGCTTCAGTTCAAAAGCCAGATAGAGGAGGAGGGGCCACAGCAGAGGGGTGACAGGATGTGTGGCTCAGATCTAATCCCAGGGATGGACACAGACCAGGAGGTGCCCCTCTGTCAGGCTGCGAGAGTGACTCATTCCCTGGAGGCTGCGTGGTGCTGTTTGGTGAGACGTGGCTACTCCATGGCCAGTTCCCTCTCTCCTCACATCCTCTGATACAATCCTATATGCAGAGGAGGGTTTATTTGGTGAGAGTTTGCAGGGAGCCTTTCTGCTGTTGGGCTCTCCGGCAAAATTCTGGCCAAACAGGTGGGTGCAAAACCTTTTGATCATTTTTTTTTTTTTGCATATGGTTAAAGGATTTTTAAAACCTAATGAACCTAAAAGTTGCCACGGGAGCAGTAAAGAGAACACTGGACTGCTGGCAAGTTTTCGTGCTTGGAGAAGAAAAAAACCAAAACATCCAATTAAAAAATATGCGCTGCAGGAGAGAGTTCAGGCCTCAGGATATTTACTACTTTCCCTTTAACTTTTCACCTTTTATTAAGTCAAGGAGTAAGGAATGTAGCCAGGCTTTCCATAAAAGATGTGGGGTAAGGCCCAAGCCCACCTCAAGGCACACCGTGAAAAAGTTGACCTGCACAGGTGGCTTGCCACTTTTCCATGCTAGGGTGGTGGCAGGCCACACGGTCCTGAGGTCACCACGTTGACATTTTTAATCATTTTTGAATAAGGGACCCTGTGTTTCATTTTGTACTGGGCCCTGCAAATGACATAGTTGGTTCTGGCATTGACACTTCTCTCCCTCAGATATATACAAGCTACCGATCTGTTTAAATCTGTTAAATTTAAAACCACAAATACAGCCATAAAAGACGATTCCAGGAAGATGTGGGCGTGATCATCTTAACAAGCACACAAAGAACATGGCACAATAGGAGCTATATTGGCGAAGCACTTCAGGGGTATCTAAATACCCCCATACTCAATTTTCCACAATTAGAGATTCATTCCGCATAGACATGGAACCATGCGGGTTAATTCTGGGGACCCAGCCCTCAGGCCCAGGACCTCAGACTCTGGACAAGATGCTGTAAGTAGGACTGCAGGTCCTGTTGTCCTCCTGTGTGACCTTGGACAAGCCACTTATTAAAGCTAAACCTCCTTTCCTTGACCTGTAAAGCAATAACTACTTTGCTGGGTGAGCATTAAATGAGATACTATCTAATGGGATTACTTTATTTAAAAGTTCTACTTAAAAACCATTTATATAGTATTTATATGTGGTGCTCTCTTCCCCGTACACACACCCCACCTTTTTTTTTTTTTTTTTTCCTTTTTGAATTCCTTTGCTGAAACTTCTTTCCTGGAAATGATTTATCAAATTGACAGATGTTTTTCTTCCTGCTTTGCTCCAAATAGGACCCTTTTTCTGGAATTTTTCACTGATTGCATAAAATGCCCCATGAAGCAGTTTTAGCCCATATGGACGGAAGAGACCGAACAGGAATGCGTTACAAAAGGAGCCTTAATATATACTTAAATTAGAACCATTTCTTTGCCTACACTGATGCTTGAGAAAGCACGTTTCTATTTTTAATCAGGATATATGGATTTCTATAAAGCTCCTTTAGGAAAGGTCAAGTCTTATTTGAGAAGAGGGCTCACTTAAGTAAATGCCAGTATACTTAAGAGTAACTGCTAAAGGAGGAGGTTGCTGCAAAGAAAAATGCTCATGTTTAACCAGAAGATAGAATGACTTGGTCAAGATGCAAAGTAGGACAGAATCCTACTTTCCTTCATTTATTTATTTATCACAGCTATGGAGAAAATGTCAACATTGCTCACAGGAAAGGGCACAATGCTTCGCCATAGAGTCCTGCCCTGAAGGATCTGTGGTCTCAGAAAATGGCCATAAGCTGAAGATTGTTCTCCTAAGGCTCCCTTCACATGCAGCATTTCACAAATTATTTTCTTTTTATCGTGGTATTCTATATGTAGCATAAAATTTGCCACTTGAACCATTTTTAAGCATAAAATTAAGTGGCATTAAGTGCGTTCACAATGTTCACAACCATCATCACTATCACGTTCCAAACTTTTCCATCACCCCAAACTGAAACTCTCTATCCATTAAACATTATACAGTCCCTGTATACACTCCCCTCAGATCCTGGTAACCACTGTCCCACTTTTTCTATGAATGTGTCTGTTCTAGGTGTAAGTGGACTTATATAATATTTGTCCTTTCGGGCCTGATTTCTTTCATTTAGCATAATGTTTTCAAAGTTTATCCACGTTGTAGCATGTGTCAGAATTTCCTCTGTTTTTACAGCTGAATAATATTCTATTTTATATATATATACACACATTCTGTTTATCCATTCATCTGCTGATGGATGCTTGGTCAGTGTTGTGTTTATTTCTGTTTCCATTGGGAAAACAGACTTAAAAAACCAAGATGGCCTCTTGTCTTCTTATCCCATTTAATTCAGAGAGGAAAAGGAACTCTCAGCGCCCCAGTTACTGGGTCCATTGGAAGCTTCTCCTTTGGAGGAAAAAAAAAAAAAAAAAGTTGATAGCCCAAAACAAAATAAACCCTCCAAATTGCTGGAATAATCTTCAAATCTGCAATGTAGAACAAAGCCCAAATCTCCAATCTTTGAACAATGCACCAAAATCTGTTCCATTTTGCTACAAAATTTCTTTTCCATAAGTCTAATTTGTGAGCCCAATATTCCAGAAAGGAATCCATCCCAGAAACTACATGGAATAGCAGAGAGATTGGCTACATGGTGTCTAGTTATTGGGTTACTAGGTACATCTGACAGGTGACCAAGAGGGTGACTCTGATTCGTGACATTTATATCCCTTCACTTACTGTTTATGGGCTTTATGTGAATAGCAGTGTTTGCATCTTATCTGCATTTGTAAGAGATCACAGATGCATAATGGTGGAAAACATCATGAGCACTTTCTTTGGTGAGATAACATGTAGATTACCACCCAGAATGAGTAAAATATATATATATACATAAACCGGAATTATTAACACTTAACAAAGGAGGAAAAGCAGAGAGGTCACAGGTAAAGAGAAAGAGAGAAAAGATATGAAGGTAAAAATCTTTGTGGTACAAGAAGAAATAAAACCAGGAGAAAAAAATGGCTTGATATATGGCCAATCCTAGCAAAGCATCGTCAAAGTTTAGAGCTGTCAATTCCAGAAAGGGTACGAGAATGTAGAAAAGACAAAAGGAAAATATAAAGGCGAAATGAGAAAACTCTTGCAGATTTTAATAAAAACATTTTACTAATGTATTACAAAGAGTAGAAAAGGAAAACATTTGATGGACTAAGATAAAAAGAAATACTCTTTCTGACTGAATCCAAGTGGTTGCCCTGCATGATAGAATTTGGGGTTTCCACCCCAATCCGACAAAATCAGCAAAGTGAATGTTCCAGCACTGAGATCGGCCTTCTTTTTAGCCGAGCCGGCTGCTCTGCCATTGTAACCACTACACACACCCTCCCCTACCTGGGCATGTCCACTTATGTGCCCGCATGTCCACTACGTGCCTACTGACCATTTACCTGTCAACTTGCAGCAGTACCCATGGCAGATTTACACAACACGTCCCCCCAAAATTAATTAGTGAAATTTCTGGTTCATGATTGCAACTTTCTTCCTGTACCTCCCCTGCTCCCTGCAAACCAGGTATACGTAGGTCCGTGAAGCAGTTCGGAGCTGGGGCTCAGAGCTCACGCAGACCTGGACAGCAGTCCCAGCTATGTGACTGGGAACAACTCTTGATCTCTGTAACCTTCATTTTTCTTATCTACACGTGGGGACTACCAATAGAACCTGAGAGAATGAAAGAAATGGTCTGCTCAGGACACTGCCTGCTCTATACATGTTAACTACTAGTTACTATTTTTATCACGACTGGTTCTGAGACACTGTGTCCTCACCAGGCATTTCTTGGATTCTACATTGAATGCAAGACACCGGGCACTCATGAAGCCCCTGAGATCTGGAGGGAGCATGAAAGAAGACAAACCAGAGCTTTGCCCAGCCCCTGCTTCCCCACCTGCCAAAGGAAATTACCCCCAGGAGTGGGAGCTTCTGGCCACTTGTGGCACTTGTCCCAGCTTCTGCCACTTGTGCCTTGTCATGCCTGAAGTTTTCTCCAACAACCTGGACTCACTTGAATTGATAAAATGTTGAACTCCCAGAAACTGTGCATGGTTGTCTGAAATCCATGCCAGGGAGCACATTTGCCTCGGGGTGAACCATCCATTGGTGGGAACACTAGTAGCAGTCACCAGCCCACAGCAGGCAGGAGGCACATGACGAAAGTATGAATTCAGGCTCAGAGATCATCCATGAAGTGAGTCCTCCACGGGCCCCTTTCCTGACCCTCTCTCCTTATTCCAAAGGAAGATTTCAGGCAGATGGAATATGCCCCATGTGTGTAAAGCTGGGAGCCCGCAGGCAGTTTCTTCCCGAGCCCTCAGAAGCACTTGGTTAATGATGTTTGTACTTGGTCTTTGCATTTTCATGCGAAATGACAGGCATCTCTGACTACCCATCCACCTGGGGAGACATCTCGCTTGCGCTAATGTTGGTTATAATATTGGTTATAATGTTGGCTCATCGGAAGGTCTTACTTAAAAATAAATGTCTTTTCCAAATGAACTGACCAGCTGACCATCTCCACCCTGGGTTTGCACCTACTCCTAGAATCAAACACGACTGTCCCATTTGTTATTTTTCTCTGCTTTGGCTGTGGGCCTCATTGTTAAGGAGGACACTGAAAATAGACACTAAGGTTCCATGAGGACATTGTCAATAAGGACACTGAAAATACACACTAAGGTTCCAAGAAGAGGCAACTGGGTTAGGTGCTGCTGCAATACTGGGAAGACAGAAGACTGCAACACGCTGGTGCATCAAACGAAAGACTGCTCCAAGTAGCAGAGGACTTTTATCAAGGTCTGTGGGTGAGATTCCCAATCCAGAGACTCGGGAGGAGTCCTGAAGAAACAAAGCTTAGCGCTCAGTCATGATAACATTTGTATTCATCTCTTAAGAATGAATCATCTTACGCTCAGCCACATCTGTCCTCACTTGTTGAAAAAGGAAACCTCTTCCCTGTCTTTATGGTGAGTTGACAGGAGGTCTGACACTCCAGGGAAACAAAGAATTCAGAAATATTAGCTTCATGTACAAAGATCAAAGATCCGGGAGTAAGAATAAGCATCACATCTCTCTCCAGTGTGTAGACCGGAGCCCTTGGTGATGCCAGAGCACACATCGAGTTTCCTTGTTTAATGATGAGTTCCCAACTCCCATGCCAGTTTCCCCAGGGGACTAGTTCAAACACAGCAGCCTGCGATCTTACATTGTCCTTTTTACATTCCACTGGAGCATTAGAATGTTTCAGGAGTTCCATTGTTCTCTGGACAGATTTGGCTGAAACATGGGAACAGAATCGGAAACAATTCATGTGCCAGCTGGGCTGGTGGCTGCGGGCATTAGCCGAGCCCAGAGAGGGCTGCAGAGCTTCTAAGAGCGCCTTTGCCAGTTACCATTTATGGAGAAACCAGCACGGCGGAGTAAAGATAAGAGGAAAGCCATTTGGGCGGCCATTGGTTCTAAGCAGATACTTCTTTCTAAAGGATAATTATTCCAACGATAGCACTTACAGGTGATATTTTAAATAAGAAAACACATGTGCAATGCACAGCCAGCCCAAGGACTTCTCATTTGGTAATTGTTGCCAAATCTTAAATATAATTGCGTATAAAACAGTATGGAAGAGAACGAAAAGGGAAGGACTGAATCAACTAACTGATCTTGGGTAAACAGCTATCTGGATCTTGTGGTCCCCTTTTCTATAAAATGAGGAAATTGGATCAGGGTGACCTCTGTTTCACTGAAAATACTGAATGACGCCAAGGGTTTGTCCCTAAACTTTAAAGAGTTTTTCCAACCTTCTAAAAGTGTTAGGATTCGACTGCTTTAGCACTTGGAACACACAAGATAAATAAAAGAATCCCAAGTTCTCTGCAAAATGAAGAATGATTCAGGTACGGAGTGCAGAGTGTATTTCTAAAAAGCCAGCACAAACTCAGCCTGTGCACCCGGTCACTCTCCAAGCTCTACATCTTGAAATGCATTAGTGCACCGCTTCAACCCTAGATGTGCTGATTAAATGAGATGAGCTGGACTATAACCCTTACATGAATAGGGCTTGTTTAGATCATAGAAATATAAAAACCCTCAAACATCTGCCAGCAATCCAATCCTATCTTTTTAAAGACATTCTAACAGAGAATCATAAAAATCCATACATTGACAGAGCACTCAGAGGTCCTTGTCCAGTGTAGAGGTCCCTCAGGTTGCATCCCTGAGGGTCACCCATCTTCTGCATGTTATGAGACAGGGTGGTCCCCCCAAAGTTCTGCAGCTTTAATTATTTGAAAGTTCTTTCACATCTAAATGGAAATTTGTCTATTTACAATCCGTACCCATGAATCCTAGTTCTATCTAGAGAACATAAAACAAGCTTGTGCCCTTTCAAACATCTGAATATAACTCCTGCTTTTCCTCCCCTTGGTCTTCTCCAGGCTAAACCCCCTTCGATCTGCAATTATTCCTACCTGACATGGTTTCTGGACCAGTTGGAACCTCATTGATCTCTTGTTATTTCTTCCTTAAGACTCTTAATTTATTCTTATTATTTCTTTATTAAGAAAGGATTGCTTTCTATCATCCTCTGTCCTTGGTTGTCAAACTACTTTCTCTATATGGAAATGGTGCACATTTGTCAAGTTAGGTAAGGTTACCACTTACTTTTTGCAAATGTCTCAACCAAACAACTATTCCTACTCCTTTATGTACTGATCGCAAGCTGAGATGTATGTGGGAGAATAGAAAAATACCAATGACAAAAAAACCCAGAAGGCACAATTAGAAAACACAGATAACAAAAGAGACCACATAATATTGATATATGTCCCTAAGATATTAATGAATGACTTCTGTATATACCCCCTGGATGCATACTGCTCAACCATGTTGAAATATGCATTTCTAGAAAAGCTTATCTGTGATGTGTGTTCAGCTATGACTCAAGTTCATTGTTGGACCTCAATAAATAGAAAATGTTACCATTCTCTATCCACTCTTAAGTTGTTTTGTCCTTAAAATAAATGGGAACCTTGGTGATCTTACTCAGTCTCATGGTTCTAAATATTGTCTATATGCCAATGACTCCCAAATTTATATCTCCAGCCCAGACTATTTCCTGAGCTCCAGACTCATTTATCCAATGGCCTGCTTGACCAGATGCTCTTGCAGATGCTCTTGGACATCTAATGGGCATTTCAACCTCAGTATATCCAAACTGAACTCCTGATCTTCTTGTGTGTGTCTTTCCAATCTCACTTAGTGGCAGCTCTAACCTTCCAGTAGATCAAAATCTTTGGAGTTATCCTCATATTCTCACTTTCTCTCACACTAAGCAGAAATTCTATTGGCTACCTTCAAAGTAGACCCAGAATCTGGCCGCTACACAACACTTTTACTGCTCCCACCTGGACTAAGCCCCTGTCATCTGTCATCTGAACTACTGGCAACTGTCTCCTAACTAGTCTGCCTACTTTTTATTCACTGTTAACCTATAGTCTAGTCTGTTCTCAACTGGCAGGCAGAGGGATCCTTTCAAAATGTATGTCAGATCATGTCATAAACCTTGCTATGGCTCCCTACTTCACAAAGGGGGAAAAAATCTAAAGCCCTTCCATTCCTATGCATATACCCATTGTATGCATATACCCAAGAAATAACATACATCCCCACAAAAACATGTACATGAAAGTTCACAGCAGCATTATTTACAAAAGCCAAAAAGTGGAAAAAAACCAAATGTCCACCAACTGATGAATGGATAATCAAAATGTGGTCTATACACACGATGGAATGTTATTCAGCCATACAAAGGGATGCTACAACGTGAAGCTTGAAAACACTGCATGAAGTGAAAGAAGACAGACACAGAAGCCCACCTATCATACGATCCCATTAATAGGAGATGGCCAGAACAGGCAAATCCATAGAACCAGAATATGGATTAGTGGTTGCCAGGAGCTGGGAGGAGGGTGGGGGTGGGGTGTTGTGTGTGTGTATTCCCCCCAAATAAAGGGCAAGTCATGTGAGGTCAGGGAGCAGAGGTCTAAGGAAACACCACACTGCTGTATATGCAGCAGCAAATGTCCAGGCTCGGTGACTTTCATCTCAATAGGAAACAGTTCTTGTGTACCGACCTCTTGGCTGCATTAGGAAAATAACTTGGCCCCACTGGAGAAGCCCATGGTTTAGAGAAAGGGAAACACACAAGCGATCATTTCAGTAGCACAGTGTAGGTCCACCCAAGGTCATGGGGACCCTTCTGATCCAGTCCAAGGGGCTCAGGGAGGTTCTCTGGAGGCGCTATGGCCTTGAAAGGTAAGGAGGAGTAGACTTGAGTTATCTGCAAGCAAGAGAGTGAAGTGAGCCTAGAGAAAGAAGGCCGACTACAGCGGCCACCTGCTTCTCTGCCAAAGCTCATCGAGGGGAAAGCACAACATAAGATCACTACTGCTAGCATGATGAAGTTCGACGAGCGGGCAGCCTACTGGGAAGCTTTTACTAGCAGGACAATAAATGCATCCATTCATTCATTTATTCACTCAATAAATGTGTCGTGAGTCCCTCCTGCGGGCAAGGCACATGCATTTATGTACATCTCACAAGAGCAGAGATGTGCCTGGAATGCTCTCCCTCCAGAGCTTTGCCTGGCTGATTCCATCATAGCTCTTTCACTGGCAGATATTTTCTGGTTTATTTACTGTCTGTCTCCCCCTATCAGAATGTAAGATCTACCAGAACAGGGGGCTTGTCTGTATGGTTCCATTGTACTCAAGCACCTGGAACCATGCCTAACACAGACATGCAGGCTCAACAAATATTTGTTTATTCATTAACTACTTATTCATAATCATGAATATGAATATTATATACCTAGAGAGAAAATGCCTCCACACAGAAGATACAGAGATTTGTATGACAAGAAGTCACTAACGAGTACGTTTTTATTAATAGAGAGAACATCCTTTAACGCAGTAAAATAAAACTTTTTTGTTAAGTAAACAGATATTGAAAATATTGTAATGGTGTTTGTCAACATAATTCTGACTTTTGTCCTAACTTCTATATCTAAGTACCTTTTGGTCATCAGGAGTTAAAATTTTTGCTTTCAAAAGCTGAATAATAGGTTCAGCTTTAGTAATCATGGTCATACTGTCTAGCTTGATGCAACAATAAATTTAGAAGCCAATATAAGAAGGGGCTTCGGTTCTCTTGAAAATGCTTTCAGCTAAACAGGAAGAGAGTCTATCTTAAAATTCTTGAGCCAGCTATCAAATCAAATATATATTGCATAACCATATGAGAGAGAGTGGGAGAGAGAAATGATGAAATGATGAAACTGTACTGAGAATCTGGAAGGAAACGAGCATGTGAAATTGACACAGAGATGACTTCAAATTACACACCCAATAGGCAGGAAATGATCAAACATAGCAGGATGGCCATCTTGTCCTTCAGGAGATTAAGAGAGGACTGGGGTCCAAGTGGCATTATGCTCAGACCACAGCAGTATTTCCAGAAGTAGCTGTTTTGACAATCCAGTCAGACCCACCTTCCCAACGCAGTCCCCTGGACTGAGCAACCCACACTCCCAATAATCAGAGTGTGTGGCCTGGAACACCCCGAGACTCCAGCTCACCTGAAACCTATTGGTTCATTAAAAGCCTAAGTCAAACCCCATTTCTTCCCTGAAGACTCCTCCCCAACTCTCATCTACTATGACCCCAGTTCCTTTGAACTGCTACAGGATTTCCTTCTAGTACTACTTGTTTGACATGTATCCGTAGACAACCGTTTGCATCTATTTAATTGTGCACATTTTATTCTATCCAGTGAGATCCTGAATTTCTAAAAACCAGGGACTAGATTTATCCCCCTCGCAGAACATGGCACAGTACTACACACATTGTAGGCAGGCAGTAAGAAAGTTTTGATAAATTATTTAAATAAACTGGGTTTGGTTGGGATGTGTTGCAGCAGGGTTCTAGACTGTCCATGTCATTAAAATAAACATTCATGGTGACAATTCCATTCAATCAAGGATAGACACGAGTGTAAGTTTTTACAAGTCTGGGTGGCAGTTTTTAAAAGGCTTGGGTAGTAACAAAGATCACCTGAAGATGCTGCCAGATATGCTTAGCTGGGCTCAGCCCCACCTGGAACTCAGGTAGCCATGAAAAGCATCGTTTCATTCTGGAGTAAAGGATAACTCTGACTAAACCATAGTAGTTCTCAATATAGGTAGGAACTATTAATAATACATACTAAATATTGATAATCCTTACTGAATGCCTCAAGACTATGCCAATCAATTCTTCAGTCTAACGCTCTCCCAACTGAGCTATTTCAGCCAATATGCCAATCCATTCTGTTATCTATCTCTCCCCACATTTTTATTTTGGAATAGTACCACCAAAAACATTGAGCCACAAAATCTCCACATTAAAGCCAGTTAATGGCTTGATTTTAATTGAGATGAGAGGCAGGGCAATTGCAAGTTAAGGCAGATCATCGCTGCTTGATAACCTCCTCCAAGGAACACCATTTCTCTGTATGTGCAACCCAGAGTGCAGGAGACAGATGAAAGGTGACATTTCCACGCTGGAATCTGGTACTGGTGCTCAGCGACACAGCCATGCTGGCGGTGGGAGACGGGAGGTCACTGAAGTGACAGCCCGACTCTCCTTTACCCCCTTTCTATCCTAGCTGATGCAAAAACCCAAAACAACAAAAATTTACACACTCAGTGTGTATATATATAGTATATCTAGTGTGTATATGTTTTAAAATACATACATATATAGTGTGTGTATGTATATATTTATATTTAAAAATAACTGCTTTAGCAAGTAGTTTCACTTGCTAAAGCAATAAGTATTTCCCCTGCAAGAACCCTTAACAGTCCTGATGCAAACTGCTAACAGAGCATAGCTAGCAAACAAACAAACAAAAAAAACCCAAACATGGCAGTTCTACTGTCAGACTTTATAACTTTTTAATAAAGAGAAACGTCACTCAACTCAATGACAACTCTCTCTTTTGCTCTTTCTTTAAGATATGAGTATGTCAGAGAGTAGCTTTCTAAGCCTGCATTCTCTCTTTTGGCAAACAGCTCCCTTCCATTTTAGCAAAGGCTTGCTCCTTTTTCCTTTCTTTCCTCTAACCTCTTTGGGTTGTCATAAAAACAGTGTATGACTCCTGGGACAGTTTGTAAGGGTTGCACTCTCGGGAGAGTGAAATGCAACCACCCTGATGGCCTGCCACCTGCTCTATAAAAAGAAGTGCCTGCAATAAGGTAACTACCTTTTCTGTGATGACAGACAAAGGAAATGAACGCAGAGCAAGGATGCATCTGGGGAGGGGACAGGGGACCCAGAGCAAGGACACATCTGGGGAAGGGACAGGGGACCCAGAGCAAGGATACATCTGGGAGGAGACAGGGGACCCAGAGCAAGGACGCATCTGGGGAGGGGACAGGGGGCCCAGATATTTTCCCTCCCTCTCCTCCAAACCAATGACCTCCTCTGTTTGTGTCACTGTCAGTAAGCGAGGAAAAGTGGTTTATGTTAACTCCCCAGTGCTGTTTTCTATACAAGTATCATTGCAGAGAGGGTCTTCGTGTGGGAGATAAAAATATGTACTCTCATGACAGTGGGATGCAGAAGGGTAGAAATTAGAAGCAAAGTGGCTTGAAAGTTTCTGATAATTCCAAATCACAACAAAGGAATTTAAAGAATCCTAGCACGGTGCCGCCCACCCCCACGCCCACCCTGATTCCTGGGAATGTTCAAAGGTATAGGTGACTATAGGTCAAAGGGCAAATGCTTCAGGAGTGTTCAACCTGGTTCTAACTTACCGTTCACAAGGGCCTGGATCTAACACATGATTTATGCCATTTTCAAGGCAGGGGTCACTGGCGTGAGAGCCATTGCCAACCTATATTAAGCCAGACTAATTAAAATATCAGCTTGGTGGGGCCTCTGAGGAGCCAGTGGTTTCTATCTCGGAGCCAGCAGAGGGAGAAAGAACTGGTAGGTATCTTACTTATTTACTTGGCAGTTGACATGTAGGGGGATCCGAACCCATGACCTTGGTGTTATAAGGCTGAGTTCTAACTGAGTGAACCGGCCAGCCCAGAACTGGGAAATAGGGGGCTCTTTTTGTCTGCAATTACTCAAGTACCAAACATGGATAAGCTTTGTCAATAGAAGAAAACCCTTTTCTCTCAGAAGCAGAGTTTCATCTCAAACTTTCAGGGCAACCGTTTTTAAGAAGTGGTACGTGCCAAGCATCTCTGTCTAAACAAAGCACTCACTCCACACAGCACCATCCCAGGGATGAAATTGTCACACAGCACTAACAGCTCACATCACCTTGACCGCCACTTTTTCCTATGTTCTTTCACACCACCCAACAGGTGATGTAAATGCCTAACATTAATTGATTTTATTATGGAATGCTCAAAAATGTTAATGTTCAAAACTGTTAATGTTCTTCTAGAGAATTCTCGGATAATTCTTATGGTCCAAGGTCCAAAGCATCATAGCTTCTTGTCTCTCATCTTTTGAGCAAAAGCAGCTCTGTTCACCACCTTAAATTGGACAGTGCACAGTTGGACCCAAGACCTCAGTGATTTTATTACCTAGATGAGTGCAAAATTAAAGCCAAGGGCTAGACAGGCCTCCTTGTTGAGGTCAGTGCCAGTCGTTTAAGGAGACAGTTTTTAAAGCCTTTAGGAGAAAACGCAATATTAGCTATTTAAGTTGAGACCCTCCCAATTGTCTGCCCACACGTTCACCTTGCATTCAGAAAACCAAATAAAGAAAAATGACTTGGGTTGGAAATCTTTCCTTTCCTCCGTACAGTTGATTTTATTTACCTTTTAAATCCCATCCATGACTTTTTTCTTTAGATAGACATCATTTTAAACATTCCCTTAAAATAAACTTAGGGTTATATGTACTTTATCTGATCCTGTCTTCTCCTGGGCTTATTTATTCTTTTGTTATGGGGAAACAAGAAAAGAATGTTTACTGTACATCTGACTTGGGTACCAGTGTGCAGGCCATTTGCTCCCTCAGCTGTTATAGACTTCAAGCAAGAGCACAAACGCAAGGCTTTTTATCTAGGAAAAAACCTTCCCATCAATCTCCATCAGGGACTCTTACCCTGAGGTCCAGAGATTGGTGTATAAATGCCCTGACAACATGTGCCACATTTGGTGTATTTGGGCATTTTTCTGATAAGCAGGCTTGTTTTCATGACATGCTCTGTTGGGGTCTTCTGTTTGTCCCTCTAGGTCCTTCCTCATTCTCTGGATCTTGCCCTATGCCAGGACAGACACAAGTACCCAGAGAGATTTCCTTCTGCTTTCAGGATGGGCTCAGCGACCAGAGAGCTCAGAAGGAGACAGGAGAAGACAGGACATCTGCGCCCCCGGCTCCTGCCCCGTGAGGCTGCTGAAGGCTGGCTGTGCCTCTCTGCCAACAGGTCCAGCTCTTGCTGGGGGGTCTTCCCTCCCTGGGCTGTGGTCATGGCTTCCTCTCCTTGACCCTCAGGTCTGCCATACAGATGACAGGAGCACTGTGGTTCCTGGCTCGGGGACGTCCCTGTGGCTTCCCTGCACCTGCCACAGCTTTGTAAGTGGTCCTTTTCAAACACTGTTCGTTATACAGATGTGCATTCTGCTTTCTGCAAAGACCCCAAGAATGTTTAAGGGCATGATGACCTGCAAGGGTTACGGATATTTACATGTGAAAGGAACCTGCATAAATTGGAAGGAAACTGAATAGAGAGAAAACTAGAAAATGAATCCCACTGTAACTGGGCAGAAAACTCAAAGGACATTTTCTCTGTGACTACTTTCCATTCTTGGGTCGAGACCACCTCTAACTGCGTGCCTTTAAACGGACCCCCAGCACTAGGCATGTGGGCTCCTGCCGGCACCTGGATGCTCCTTTTCCCTGCTCACCTGGTCATAAGCTTAGGCTAAGGAGTAGCAGCCACTCACCTGGGAACTACAATAGTTTTTTCCTCCTCACTGGCTGCTGGAGGAAAAAGCAAAGCTATATAGGTCATCTGCAGCCCTGGAGCCTAGACAGCCTACAGCAGGTGCATGCACTGGCGCTGGCACTGTCCTTGTGCTCTGCACCCCAGCCATTGCCCTCTGCTCACTGCCTCCCCTGTCATTAGCGATCTGGTTTGGACTTGATTTGCTAGGTTTGATACAGGTGCCCTCTGTGGGACACACATTCACTGTCCATCTGCTAGACATTGGCACCAAAAGCTCAGTGCAGTAAGAAACATCCTGTGCTGGGCACACACATGATCACTTTATGCTGTCGGGGCCATCGTCTTCCGAGGCACCGACCCACTCCCTGTTGCTGCTAAAGCAACCCGGAGCAGCAAGTCTTCGCTGGGCCAACAGCAGCATCTTCAGAATCAGAGACCAGCATAGTTTTTGAGTATGCATTTTAAGCTCTTGATGTTTATTTCCCAGTATTTGATTCAAGCTACTCTCATCATAGAGATAGGGGAACTGGTAGAAGCTTCAGGAAAGACTAGAAAGGGTGGGGATGGCATGATTAAATTTGAGCAAAGTTTGTGCACATTTTCCAGAGGAGGAAGTAATGGTTTTGAAAGCTCTGTGGCAGAGCAGCAATAAAATATCACTGATTGAGGGATGAATCATGAAAAGAGATCATTATGCAGAAGCCTTAGATGACAAACTTCACAACACAATGTCCCCAAGCAGAAAGTAGGTAAAAAAGGATTCATCTCCGAGGTGTTTACACACAATAATAATCCTCCATTTACCCATCTCCAGTTTCCTGTGCTCGAGTTAAACTAAATTCATAGAACACAAGTCAGTCCTGTTTCCATTTCATCTTATGCCTGCAATCACAATCCAGACAGGCTGTGGTGCCCCAGAGGTGGGCAGACAGTAGCTGCAGCCCAGGGCAGTGGGAAACGTGCTGGACTCACAGGTCTCAGGATGAGCTTGTTTCAAGTGACTTCTGTAACCACTGACTGCAAAGTCCTAAGAAGTCTGTGAGGAGCTGACCTGTGCACTTCCCAATGGCCTAAATACCTTCATGCCCACAGCTTTGCTCCTGCACCCTCCAGAGCATTCTAGCCCCCAGCAGCCCTTTCCAGCCAGGAAACAAGAAAACCCAACACAGTACATCCATGGGACACACAAGACGTCATGGGAATCTCACTGGCTTTTAGGGACTGCCACACCTTCATGACAGTCCTGATTCTGCCACTTAGCCATGGCATCTGGCAAGCGGTTTAACTTCCCCGAGCCTCAGTTTTCTCCTCTATGAAACAGGAATAAGAATCCCTACCTAGTGGGATTGGTGTGAAGACTGGATAAGGTGATACAGGCAATGGGTTGAACACAAATCACGCCGCTGGCATCACTCTTATTTACCTGGACTGGCATGCAAACGTAGTGAGACCTCCTCCTGCTAGGTCTGTTGAGGAAATAGGCTCTAAGCGTGGATGCAGGACAGAGGGAACCTCAGCAGCCATCTGACCCACCTCATATAGCAGGTGCGTGCACACTGATGCATTCTATTGCAAATACATGTGTGTGTCTTTATCAAGCCTAGTCTGCACCTGAGCATAAGCTTTGGGCAGGTGTTCTCTCTACCCCCTGTGCCTGCTTGTCCCAGCAGGTGTGATTCATTCCTCCATTCATACTGATTCCTTCACAGGAAGCGGGTGCAGGGTGAAGACAGTGCAACCTCTAAAGTCAGTCCACCTGGAGTTCAGATCCTGGCCCTACTGACTCTTGGCAACTAGCTCCACTTTCTGTGCTCAGCCTCCTCATGTGGTTACCGTGAGTGCAAAACACAGTGTCCGTAAAGTGCTTATTGGCAGGGGTCTGACTCTTGAAAGCCACCTGATAAACGTTCCCTGTTATCACTAACACTGTGGGGACCCAGTGAATGCACAGTGCAGATGCTACTAAAGGAACCCACTGCCGAGACAGTCACTTCCACCCACACCTTCAAAGCAGTAGCCAATTTCTGGCTTTGATTCTCTAGCTGAAATACTCCATAATGTAAAATATGCCTGGTCGATATGTTTTAGAAAGCTATAGCAAAACTCGACTTGAAGACATTTTGGAGATTAATTTTTAAATAGCCTTGTCTAGGGAAAAGCATAAGCATGTGTGTGTAGCAGCATTCTTTTGGTATGTCTTGAAGCTATTCCACGTGATCAGGTTTCGATATTAACGCCCTCCACTCTCAATGGTATTAAGGTAGATGTATGGAGCTTTGCAAGAGTCTTCCAGTGTTACCAGTCAAAATGTCCTGCCTCCAAGATATCTAAAATTAAATTCCTGGGGCAGTAGTGAAATATACAAATACATGTATTCTGTCTCCAATTAAAATACCGCCCTTAGCTGGGGAGAGGCCACCACCTAGCCCTACTTGCAGGCTACACTTCAGAGGCCACAGATGGCACTGGAAAGTGTGGGACAGAGCTCTCAGCCTCCCCCAGGACCACAGGGCAGTGTCCTTGGGGAGGATCTGATCAGTCCTAGTCAATGCTTAAGCAGCTCGAGATAACTGGAATGAAAGATGGACATTAATTTCTTTCTTCCTTAGTGGGTTTCTCTGAACAAATTTTCACTGGTCACCATGGAAGGATGTGCTGGCATGTGGCTGCATGCTTACTGAACATGTTATCAGCTGATCTGTGCTTATGAGATTGGGAAAATCCAGCTGACTTCATGAGAAACAGAACCAGAGTCAGTCCAGACTTCAGCACATCACCCCTACGTCATCCAGGCTTCTAAAGCAACTCCCCAAAATTTGTCTGAGCATTGAGGTAAGAATGCTTTTTCTCCAAGGTTGCTTAGCCTTGACAGGGAGGACAGCTATGGCCTATGTTCTCAGCAAATGCACAGGCTCTTGGTTTCCACGAGAACAGAAAGAACTGTGCCCCAGAACTGCAACTGGGTCTTCCCAACTCCACCCGGAGGAGCGGGCTGCTATCCCTAGGTCCCTATCAACCTCACTCCTGTCTCCATCAAGACTCTTCCTGGGATTTGTGATGTTGGTAACTATCTGTGTCTCCCCCACTTTGCAGAAGCAGAGTCCTTTCCCATCTTTGTATCTCCTGCTCTGAGTGTGGCATGCATGCAGAAGTTTTTTTTTAAAAAGTCTGCTCAATTGATAGGAGCTTTCTTGGTCAGAGGAACTCTAGAGAAGGTGGCAGCATCAGGAGCTGTGTGTATGCGCAGGAGCACATGCAAATGAGCATATGTACATGTATGCACATGCACACGTGAGCGCACGCGCGCGCGCACACACGCACACACACACACACACACACACTCTGTGGCCTGATGTTCTCTGCTGCTGGAAGAAAAGGCAGGTTGGTGTCTATTCACCTTATCTGCATTTCTTTTACAAAATATATTTTTCTCACCATTTTGCTTTACCAAAAAAGACTTTTCAAGAACTTTCCCACACTGAAATTCCCCCAAATCCTCCTTTTTCTATACTGTAAGGGGTGGGTGATCATTTTGTAAAGGGCTAGGGTCGTAAGTATTTTAAAGTATACGGTCTCTGTCCAACTACTCAACTCCAGTGCCGTATTGCAAAAGCAGCCACAGACAACCTGTAAACTAATGCGGTTGGCTGTTACAACATTATTTACAAAAACCGGTAACTTCAGACTGGATTTGGCTCTCAGGCCCTACTTTGCCAACCCCCGATTTAAAATGATCCAGAGAAAACATGATGAAAAAACTCTGCCATAAGAAAACGCTGGAGATAGTCTAGGGCCTTTCCTGGCTTCCTGATTCTACCATCAGTTACAGGTAGAAAAAAATTTAGGGGAAGGGAGAGAGACCTTGAATCACAGATTTTACATTAGGCAGCAAGTTGAGTCACAGAGTCACATTTCAGAGATGTTCATTCGTCCTTCCATGTGTTGTAACAGAATACAGGAGCCTAGTGCCAGATCTGCAGTATGGGGTTTTATCCCCCTTTTAAACCTTTTCCTGTTTTTGCTGTTAGAACCTTCCTCCTGTTTTTGCTATAGAACTTGGTTCTTCTTCCAGTTCAGGTGACCCCAAAGTCTTTATTCATTCTTTCCTCGGTTCAGCCAATACTGAGATTCTTTCTGGCAAGATCCCGTTCACCTACACATTCCATCCCATCTTCCCAGTGACTAGCAGCGTCTGGCACATAGATGTGCTACGTATGCAATGGAATTGATGTCAGCATAGTCTTAAGGCAGGTGTAGGGATCTGGTTGTGTTGACAGTTTACGTACATTCCAAAGTAGAAAAGTCTGAATACAGGTGAGATAACATAAACCTGAAACTCCAACCACTGGTCTGCAGGCAGGTTAGAAAGATTTGATCAGTCAATCAATCACCAATAATTGGGTGGGGATGGCAGAGGAGTTAGAAACCCCAACCTTAAAAAAATAAAACCAAAAGAGCGGAAATAGGTGGACAGCTGGACTTCCCAGAAACACTACTGACAAGTCTACTCATTTCATGTTTTCCCAGCCCACCGGATGGAAATAATTGGCTGTTTGCAAATAAGATGCAGAAAGAGGAAATGCTCAGCCTAAAGCTGTAATTACGTTTGTCAGTGCTGTGTGCCTGTGATGTGTGTACAAAGAGAAGAGCATTCCTCTCTCACCTCTGCCTTCTCTTTCCAAAAGGGCCTGAGTAACAGCAGGCCAATGGAAGGAAGGCTCAGTCTGTCGTCTGGTAAGCCTGACTCATGACATGGTCCTATCAACTGAGCTATAAGGCCATGAATAGTTTCATCACCAACTGTCCCAAACACTGATAATAAGTAATAACCCTAGGAAAATCATAGTGTGGGGAGATTGAATTCTATGCCCTTATTTGCATGCTAAGGACGCTAACATTCTCCTAACTGGGCTCACGTCATATTTGATGAATGTTCAAACATGCTTGTACCAGTAGCATTTTCTCTGAAAATTGCAGCGATTACTCATTAGCAAATGAGGGCCTTTGGGCAAAGAATATGGTCAGAAGACTGAGTACTGTGTTAGCAACAGATGCAGCAAATTAATCCTGAAAGTTTGGCACTTAGAATGGGGATTAAGGTGCTGCAATTAAAATTTACATGTAAGAGATTATATCCATTACTACTTCTGAAAATTTTATTTGACCTTTCTATTGGGAGCTATCTACCCTAGATGGAAAGAAATTAAAAGTGCATGAAGACATAGCTATAAGCCTTCATGAATACACAGGTGGAGAGAGAGACTGCAGGACTGGCATGCTGGAGCCTGGAATTTAGACTTGGATCAGTCACTGACTGGTAGACCTTGAACAAATTAAGCAACCATCTGGTTCTTCCCCCTAATCTGAAAAACAGCAATACTCTAGTAAGCCTGCCGCCTTCTTCAGAGGTTTCTTATAGGCTAAAGCTGGTGTCTTTATACCACTATAAATGCACCATGGGTGGTGTCTTTCTAGCACACGGAGCATAACCTTGTGTTAAGAGACAGGGCTGGAGAACTACATGGCCTGGGTTCAGAGAGGATAAATGAGTTGTGAGATTTCCATAATACGGAATACTACTAAAATGGATCAATCTCAAAAATGTAATATTAAATGAGAAAAGAAGTGTTGCAATAAGAAAATTACAGTATACCACTTATAAAAGGTTTAAAAAGACTGTTTTGCTTATAGATACAGGTCTATGTCATAGAAGTACAAAAACACACACTCAAAAAGCACCATATTCAGAATAAGAGCTACTTCTGGAGAGGAAGGGTATGAAATGAAAGAAGGGAATGAAGGAGGCTTCAACTCCTCCGTGTGTTTTATTTCTTTAAAAAAAATGATTAAAAAAATGGCAAAACATTAAGATTTGATAAAGCTCTTTCTCATATGATTTTATTTACATTTTGCACACATAAAATATCGTTTAATTTGAAAAAGAATTCTGAGCTGTACTTTGGTTTTATTTGCAATATTTGTCTTCTGCAATATTCTGCTAACCTAAGGTCATGTATGTGGAATATTGTTTATTTTCTTTCTCTTCTAGCTTCCTTTTCTGGGATAATTCATTATAACTGCTTTCCTGATGATAACTTCTAATGGACTAAACATTCTCATTTTGGCTTCATTAACCAACATTGTACATCAATGACATGTTTAGGTAATGGATCATTCTCTCATTAAAAAGCATGTATGCAGACCCTTGATTATGTAAAGCTCTGAGCCAGGTACAAGAGCTGGAAAAGAATAATAGGTCTACATTATAGAAGGAGACCAGCCATTTGTAGCTTCGTTAAAATTTAAGATACTTTGGTAAATCAGCTCTTAATTTAAAATAATAGAGTTTGAGTTCTTAAAAATCACTAAGAAAAACCCAAACACCCTAATGGAAGGATGAATAAAAGATATAGAAAAATTTTAGCAGAAGAATTTAAATAGCTGATAAACACATGAAAACATTCAACCACATCAGCAATAAAAGAAAAAAAAATTTAAATAAGGTGTAATTTTAAACTATCAAACTGGCAAAGATAATATTCGTATTGGCATGGGTTCAGGAACTTGGGCCCTTACATAACCCTGGCGTATACTTTGGCATTATGCATCAAGCACCTTAAAATATCAAAACACTTTGACCCAATGATTCTCCTACTAGGAATATATACTAAGGAAATAAGTGGAGATGTGCACAAAGATTTATGTGCAAGGATATTCGCTGCAGCATCATTTATCATAGCAAAACACAAATATACAATAGGGTATTCATTAAATAAAATATAATCTACATAATGTAATAATCTGCAGTCTTCATACGTATTTATTTTTCAGTTTATATTAAATGACATGGGCAAACGTTCAAGTTACAATGTTAGTGGAGGAAACACTGCTTATACATAAGAATCTAATTCTGTACAATAACGACATGCATGAAAAGAGATTGAAAGGAAACACACTAAAAAGCCACTAATGGTTATCCCTTACTCCTGGAATCATGGGTGCCTTTTTTTGTATTCTGTTATAGTTTTCAAAATCTTTTCCATGGGCTGGCTTTGTAATTAGAATAAAGCATAAGCTATCAGATAATTACAGAAACTTAGATCAAGGAGGGACCCCTTCATTTTTATAGTTGGGAAGAGGTTAAGCAAAGGTCACACCACTGCTGAGTGGTTGAATGTCTTTCCCAGCCAGGGCAGCCATGTCCCAAAGGAGACCTAGAGAAGACCAGCCCATGGTCTTCTCTGGGCCCACAGTTCCTGGTGGAATAGACTGCCTGACATGAGTCGGATATTGCTCTGGGCAATGTTCATGCCCTCTTACTTCTGTATGCTCTCAGTCTTCCAGAATATTCATCCATCTGCATCCAGTTGGGCTCCTGTCATTGGGAGAAGGTAGCTAAACAGAGATTGCCCTTCTCTTGGCACTGCCACCTTCAGTATTTGCCTATACTGCAAGTAGAAACTAATGTCATAGAGGTTTTTAAATGTGACAGAGGCTCAGGGGCTCAGAAATAATTAAATTCAATTAAATCAAGCAAGGGGTAGTGGCAAGAGATGGGATACCAGTGCAAATACGACACGGAGCCAGCCTGCAGCACACACCCAAAGAACAGACCAGGCAAGTGGGACCAAAGGGCTCCCTGGCAGTAGTTGGATTAACTTCATTTATGACAATCAAAAGGTTTCACTTAATTTTTCATTTAAAATAAAAATAACCTACCACTTATTTCTCCTGGAACTCAAACGTTTGTCCCAAATGCATCTGTTATAATCTCAAGTTGAGACTCTAGTTTTACAGAGGGGATGAGATATCTAGGCATTTATCCACATTAGAAAAAACAAAGCCCAGCTTGAGAGTTATTTTCATTTAAAGAGAGTTCTCACAATTCTCACAATAGAAAGGAGAGGAAAAAATAAAAAAACAGGGTGGGGGTAGAGAGGACTTCTCTTCTACTGCTGGTGGCTTTCCTGATAGAGAACTAGGGCAGTTTCTAGGGCAGATCAGATCCTTCCCATTGAGGCCTTCTCAATGGTTTTCTCAATGTTTGCCTGAAGCAGGAGTTTGCTGACAAAGCGCTTTTAAATGCATTGTGTGAAGGTTCCCAATGGAAGGTATCACAGGAGAATACTCTGTTTTGTTCAGCCAGGGCTTTCCTGCTCTGTTACTGATGCCTTTGAGCACCTTGGAGGATGACAAAGGGAAGAAAACCTGCTGGACCAAAATGTACCTTTCCCTTTTCCATTCACATAACAAGATGTGCAGAGAGAAGCATGAATGCATTTGGAAGGGGCTGGTAAGGTCCAACCGAGCCATAGTTTATTTCCACCCTTCCCCAGATGATCTACCTCCCTGGATGCTCACAGATGCAGGCACAAGAACTACTTAGAAGAAAAACTAGAAGTCCGCCTTGAATGATGCTCTACTGCTTGAACAAAGCCAGGCTGATTAATTTAGGACTATAAGGTTATGGCAAGAATCACAAAAGCACAAGACGAGGAGACTCCATTCTGTACAGTGCAGTAAAACAACTCCCTTCTTCACTCAAAGAACTTGTAGCAGCTCCAAAAGGGGCCCCAGGATCTTGCTGGTAAAACCAAAATTTCAGACTATTGGATCAGGTTGAACCACCCCACTTCAACTAACTGGCCTTTCTTCAGTTTACATCTCCATATTTGTTTTTGCATTCACCTCAAAGATAACCCAAACAGTAACAGAGGACAACATTTAGTCCGAAGGTTACCCAAACCTTCCCATCACAAGCCCCTGGTTGGGTTTCTGGCTCATTTCCTGCTTGAACGTGATGAGGCTATTCACAGTAATTTTTATTTAAGCAATTTCAGAATGATACCATTTCCACATTGAAGTATACTGAAGTTGTTACTTAAGTACAGTATCAGAACTTAGAAGTAATCAACGTTTTTAACATCAATTTCATCATTTGTAAATTGGGACTGGTTAGAATCTCAACTTTTCTCTTATAGTTTGTGATCCTGATACCAGACAAGGTAGAACCCAGGCCAAAAATATTAGAACAAGACAAATGACACTGTAATACTAAAAGCCACAATTCATATAAAAATATGATTACAATTCACATGAGATATGATTATTTTTCTACCAAATACATAGCGACCACTTTCAAAAAAGCAAAGCCACATGAGCTACAAGGATAAATAGACAGAAACACATTAATAACAGGAGCCTTTAACTCAGGGCTGGGACTAGGGTGAGTTGGTAAGGAACACAATTCAAGGAAGTGGCAAAAACTCAGGAACCAAAATAAATAATATTTCAATATAATATTTTTAAAAATAAAAATTAATGCAAGAAATCATGATGAATAAAATGTGAAAATTCTATATAAAGACAAGATTAGCATTACTGATTTTTCTTTTTGCTTCAGGCTCCTGTATAGCTAAGCATGGCACTGCTTTAACCTGCTACTCTTAGCCCAAGACAATTCAAGAAGATAAAAAAAAAAATAAGTAAGGCTATAGGAGACCTAAACAACATGATAAATGAAACAAGTCTTCTGATGTGCTGGGACAACTGTATTTCTACATGTAAGAGAATGCAGTTGGACCCCTACCTCACGCCATATATAAAAATTAACTCAAAATGAATAAACAACTTAGATAGAAGAGCTATAACTATAAAACTCTTAGAAGAAAACATAGGGGTAAGTCTTTATCACTTAAGATTTGGCAATGGATTCTTAAATGACACTAAAAGCATAAGCAACAGAATCAAAAATAGATAAACTGGACTTCACCAAAATTAAAAGCTTTTATGCATCAAAGGGTATTATATTAAGAAAGTGAAAAGACAACCTAAAGAATGGGAGAACACATTTGGAAATCATATATCTGATGAGGATTAATATCCAGAATATATAAAGAACTCCTACAACAACAAAAAAGACAATTTAAAAAATGGACAAATGAGTTGAATACACATTTCTCCAAAGAAGATATTCAAATGGCCAATAAATCTATGAAGAGATGATCAACATCATTAGTCATTAGGGAAATGCAAATCAAAAATCACAAGATATGGGCCGAGCCCGTGGCGCACTCGGGAGAGTGCGGTGCTGGGAGTGCGGCGACGCTCCTGTCGCGGGTTCGGATCCTATATAGGACTGGCCGGTGCACTCACTGGCTGAGTGCTGGTCACGAAAAAGACAAAAAAAAAAAAAAAAATCACAAGATATCATGTCACATCTACTAGGATGGCTATAATTGGGGGGAAAGAAAGAAAGAAAGAAAGAAAGGAAGGAAAATAACAAATATTGGTGAGCATGTGGAGAAATTGGAACCCTCATGCATTGTTGATGGGAATGTAAAATGGTAAAACTGCTGTAGAAAACAGTTGGACAGTTCCTCAAAAAGCTAATCATAGAATTACCATGTGACTCAGCAATTCCACTCATAGGTATATACCCCAAAGAATTGAGCACAGGGACTCAAAGAGATACTTGTATACCAAAGTTCATAACAGCATTATTCACCATAGCCAAAGGTGGAAATAATCCGAATATCCATGAACAGATGAATGGATAAACAAAATGTGGTATGTCCATACAATGGTACATCATTCAGTCACAAAAGTGAATGAAATTCTGATACACACTACAACATGGATATACTCTGAAAACATTATACTAAATGAAAGAAGACAGACACAAAAGGACAAATACTGTATGATTCCACTTATATGAAATGTCCAAAATTGGCAAACCTATAGAGACAGGAAGTAGATTAGAGGTTGCCAGGGGTTGGAGAGAGAGGGGAAGGGGAGTTATTGCTTCATGGTTACAGAGCCTTGGGATGATGAAAAGGTTTTGGAAATCAATGATGGTAATGGCGGCACAACATTGTGAATGTAATTAATGCCACTGAATATACACTTAAGAATGGTTAGAATCACAAATTTTATTTTATAGGTATTTTATTACAATAGATAATTTTTAAAAAAATAGATCTTCTGGATACATATCATACTTTGCTCCCAGACAGTAGGGAATACAGCTTCTCAAGAGCAATTCATAAAAATTGAGTATATATGAAATCACAAAGAAAGCCTCAACGAGCTCATAATTAAAAATAATAAAACCATTATCTCATGATAATGGAACAAAACCAGAAATAAATAAAAAGTAATAAAACAAAAAGGCTCTTCCCCCTGGAAATTTAAAAAATTCCATATGAAATAATTCTTGGATAAAAGGGGAAATACAAACCAAAACTGCAGAATTTCTAAAACAAAATATTAATAATAATACTACATATCAGAATCTATAAAATACACTTAAAGCAGTGAACAGTGGAAAATTCATAGCCTAAATATCCATATCCTTAAAAACAAATGCATGAATGATAAAAGAACTGTCTCCAGGCCAAATTAACATGTTTCTTAGCTAAATCTTACAGACATGTTGCTAATTATTTCCAGTTATGGTCTTAAGGCACATTGGGAATTGAACGAACCACAAGAATCCTCATACAAGGATGCCAATTTCACATAGGAACAATTAAAAGATATTTTTAAGTTGGGGATTCTAGACCCTGAGTTTGTAGAACTGCTATGAAATTAGGATGACTTATAAAAAAAAATCCTGCATCAAAAATAAAATAAATGCATTAAATTCAAATTCCAAAAATTTAGTAAAAAGAACAACATAATCCAAAAGAAAGCAGAAGGAAAAAGTGATCAAATTAAAAGCAGAAATCAATGAGGTAGCAAATAAAAAAAACCAGTAGAACTGATAAAAAATAAATCAAAATGTTGGTTCATTGAACAAACAAAAATCAATCTTTCTCCTGTAGTAAATGTAATGGCAATGGGCAGAGTGAGTTAATTCCTATAGGAAGGCATCACCCAAAGCAGTCTAACTCTAGCAAGAAATTACTTAGAAGTCCATGCTCTATCTTAAAAATTCATTAAAATTTCAGATTGTATTCTACGCTGTATCTCTTTGTTTTTTACTGTTAAAAAATGGTCCCCCCACCCCACTCCCTACCACCGAATCAAGGAAAAACTAATACCCCAGGAAGACGTGCCAGCCTGGACCGCTCCAGGATTAATACTCTTCCATGCTAAATCCTATCACAGAATTCACCTACCCAAGAGGTATAAATAACATTACCAGTCTCTTCATTTTCCCAATGAGAAGATTAAGTCACAATGAAGTGGAATTCTCTACTAAAGACACCAAATTCAAACAGTAGCAGAAGTGGGACAATAGTTAATCCCAACTCATCACCCACCATTTTTCTTACACAGCCACTGGGTCTGCAGGACAGTGCCCTAAACTTTACAGAAAGGATCTTATAGAAAAGGATTATTTTTCCGATCTAATTAACATGACACCTTTCTCCCTGCAGCATTAAAACTGAGCAAAAATGACTCATTCCACCTTTCAGAACACCTGAAGCAACAGTGAAAACTCTTTCAAATTCTAATTCCAGTCAATTGATGTGGGTAACAAGAAAGCTCCCTCAACCCTGTAAATCCAGGGATTTGGAGGGAGTCACTACGTTGCTTCCAAGCTAGATTGGGAAAGCAATTTACAGTTGGAACCACATGGTCAATAGAGAAAAGTGAGAGAAAATAGCCACCAGAAATACTCACTGGAGGAAGCTGTTGATTGCTCCAAGTGGTTCCATGGAATGAGAATGTAGGTAACTCACCACGTTCTGCCCAGACACACACCAAATATATTTTATATTACAACATTGGTGCTGCCCCAGGAAAGATAGACACATGTCAAGACCATATGGATATATTTTTCTCTCCTCATCAATAAACACACCCACAATGTATGGATGTATTTCATATCTATAAGAATGAAAAATACGTATACAGGAAAAAATATGATTCGATGTATGGTAAACCCACTTGCAGTGAATCCATTAGCGGAAAGCACTGGCAATAACTGCATAAGATAACAAAGAGACTGTAAAAAGCATCTTATGGTAGGTGAATGTCCTTGGGACAAACGGTCATTTAAAATTTGTGATTTTGTCTTTTGTTGGATATATTTCCCTCTGGCAGTAAAATATCAAGTATATTTTTACCTCCTTGTTCAACCTAGGGTTTTAAAGTAATCTTGATTATGGAATTCCATAATCCGGTCTAAAATGGAAAAATCATTATAATTTCTGTTTCCCATTGCGTCAAATATAAAGAGCTGCGGGCTAGCCAGGTGTTAGGGGACACGTTTCCCAGCTCGTCCCGAACTATCTGATTAACAGTGCAAAGTGGAAGCGTATGTCAACCAGAGAGAGGGGGATAAAAATGAAGCTCATGGGGCACACTGAGTCATGGAAATTAGGTCTGAGAAGGAAACACAGTCCCTCCTGATCCAGCTACAATGGAAGTGATTACCAGAAATGTCATAAACATGCAATTCAAAGGCAAGTCATCTAAAGCCTCCTCCAAAAGAAAAGTTACTGGGAAAATGCCATTTCCTTTGTGGTGTGTCCAGCTTGTTTCTCAGCTCAGGCTTATAAATTGCTCTCACTGATTTCTAGCAATGTCCTGGTTGTTTTCACTGCACCGTTCTCAGACTACGAAAATCACTTCCATATGAGAATGATCTTCGGGGAGAGAGAGCTCCGGGTGAGTAAGACCCTTGAGCTGATCCCTGCAGCTGAGGGCTCCAGCCCCTTTCTGCCGTAGTGATAGACTGTCTGATGCTGGCTTTATTTTGGTTCAAAATCCACATGATGGTATTCTGAACTTGCAGTCCAAAAACAGCAATGTAGGATCAATCCTCAATTCGAGATGTGCCAATCTGAGCAGTCTCATTTCAGGCAGTGGAGGTTTTCTACTTTGATAACACTATGTCTGTGAATATTCTGAATTGCTTTAAGGGATTTAACAGCTACTGGGCAATTCTGGTTTTAAAAATCATAGGGCCAGCCAAAGACTCTGATATCTGGACTCCATAGATGTTCAAAAAATATATTTTTAAATGAATAAATGGCATGAAGTTATTAAAATTCAAAGTAGGTCTGTGTTTCAAGAGAGGATTCAACACTTTGCCTATAGGCTGTGGTGCCAATTCCAAATCTAAATGACAGATGTCAAACTCCAGACCAAACTGAGCAGAGCTGTGGTCATGTTTCTATAACATGCCACACTGAGAGAACTCCAGGGTCTCCTACAGTCTTTTGAGCACCAGCTATAACTCACAAGATCTTTATTTCTTCCTTCCTACTAAGATCAGTCCTTGTCTTAGTCCATTCCTGCTGCTAAAACAAAGTAGCTTAGCTTGGGTAACTTATATACAACAGAAATGTATTGCTCACCGTTCTGGAGGCTGGAAGTCCAAGATCAAGGCACTAGCTGGTTCAGTATTTGGTGAGGGTCCATCCCTCGTCCATGTGTGTCCTCACATGGCAGAAGGGAGAGACAAGCTCCCTCAGGCCTCTTTTATAAGGGCGCTAATCCCATTCACGAAGGTGGAGGCCCTCATGACCTGATCATCTCCTAAAGGTCTCACCGCTTAATACTATAGCATAGGGGGTTAAGTTTCCAACATATGAATTTGGGGGGATACCAACATTCCGACCATAGCAGTCCTCATTAAGAGTTATGACTTCGCCTCCCAGAACTAAGCATATTCTTGTTCACTTTGTAGATACTCACAAGAAAAAAAACGAGTTGGATTAAATGGAATGGAACATTAAGACTCGAACATTACCCATGAACTCCTGAGCACTACAGTCTCAAGTGACCTTGTGCAAAGCACCTCAGAGTAGTTATATCGAATGGTACCCCAGCAGTGCAGCAGCTCGAGAACCACCGTGCTGGGAGGTTTAGGGGCAAAGCAGCTACAGAACCAAGAGCTGCACCTGTCCCAAAGGTAACCATTCAATCAATCAATCATTCAGATTATATCTTGCATGTCTATAGTGTTCATGGTACACGGATCTTTATGGAAGAGACCGTTGGCTGTAACTAGAAACTGTACCTCCAAATATGAAAGAAAATAAAATTTATCTCCCAAATCACAGAACCTCTGCTCCCTTCAGGGCGATGTCTGTGGAACTCTCTAGCGATAGCAGTAATAATTAGTCTTTGCATAAAATGAGAAGGGCTGGAGTTCCACTTTGATGCTTTGTGAACTGGGGGAGAGCAGAATTTTACTTGTACCAGACACCTCGTCCAGGGAGACTTTTCTGCCAGGAGATAAAATTCATTCACATGAGAGTTAACTGCTTTATAATAGGTTTGGGGGTTATTTTTTAGATTACTCTAAAAGCTAGAGGCTATCCCTGAAGCTCCTCTCAATTAAGCCCTAAAACCTCCCTAATCACCAAAAGGAGATGGCCTTGAGGGGTAAAAACCCACTTTGCAGTCAGTGGGCTGCAACCCCAGACCCAAGGCTGTCCTGAGCCGGCTCTGTCACCTACATGGCCGCTCTGCTTCCCAGGTCACCCTGTCTGAGACTAAATCACAGGTGTTTCCACTTTGCTTATTTTTCTTATACTTTTCTTGACTAGTGCTATAAAATTTCGCCAGACTCATTTTATAAAAGCTACCAAACCCAGTGTGTACCTTAATATCTTTGGCAATATGAGGCGATAGGGTAAATGAAACAGAAACAGACAATGCCACTCTAATGAACTCAGTCCCTGGAACTCATGTCAAGAGTAATGTTGCAAGAAATAAGGAGGGGGGCTGATGGAATTGTAATGCCACGACCCTGAGACTGGAGAAGCGGGATTCGGGGAGGAGAGCAGAGTAAGCCAGCAATGGTGGCCACAGGCTGGGATGCAGGTGTCCTCACCAGCCCTGTCGCAGGGCCTTATGGGCACCAGGGAGAACACGACAGAGCGTTGGGGGCCAGCTTGGCCACGCTTCCTGGGATTCTTCTTGGGGGATCTTTGAGCATAAACTAGGCTCATGACCTATTTCACTTACTATTATGGATAATTGCAAACATATCCAAAAATAGAATAGTCTAGGTAGCTCACACCTGGCTTCAACAATGATCAACCCATAACCAACTACATTCCATGTGTATCCCCTGCCTCTATATTATTATTGTAAAGAAAATCCCATCATCATAACATTTCACCTGTAAATATTTCAGTATAGATCTCTAAAGGATAAGAATACTCAAAAAAACCCCATATATTTGCATATCATAAAAATATTTTAATTCATTACCTTTTAAAATTGTTACCCACACCCCTCTGGTGATATTCCCCAGCTGGGGTCCCCTGAAAAACTAGGGTTACATAAGACGAGCATGGTTGCATTGTATTTTGTGATGGCTGCACTCTCTCAAACATCCCAAGGGGGAGGAAAATTCGTCCTTGTCTCTACTTCGCCACAATATTAAAACCATAATATGCTTGCCTTCCAGAGTCCTCCATGTCGATGGCTATGACAGATAAAATGTGAGCAAAGGACAGAGCCAGATTCTGCTATAAATTACCCAGGAATGAGGTGTTCCTGTTCAGCTGGGACACATGTGAGGGACCCCCATACCCCAACAAAGAGTTGACATTTCTTTAAAATGGAAGAAATCTGTTTTCACTTAAAATGTTGTTACTATGGCTTCATATACTATATCATTTTTTTTTTTTTACACGTAGCTATTGGCTTTGAAGAAAGACACAAGTGGATTTTGGAATCTGTGGCACTTCAAGTCACAGTGTGGTTTCAGAGGGGGAGGCTCCCTGTCTTGGGCCACCCCCAGCTACTTGTAAGAGAACATGGACGTTGATTCAAGAAAAACTTCACTTCGTTCTGAAGACATGTTCATCTGCCTAGTCTCGTGACATCATCCCACACGAAATAAAGCAACATTCTGTTTCATGCTGACTTGCACAGGGCAGTGACTCATCAATCAAAGACATCGGAACTCGGTGATGAAAAACAGCTCCCCCAGAATTCAGGAAAATTGACACCCTTTCTGTGGAGATACAGCTGGTGGTGTCTCTTGACAAAGTCAGGGGTACCTGGTTCGTGTTCCTGCTGTTTTCTGATCTCGTCAGCTTCCTCTCCTGCCAGCCAGGTGCTGAGGCGGGGCAGGTGGAGGGGATCACGCTCGTGAACAGCCCAGATCCCCTGTGCTGTCCTCTTTGGCATGGGTTTGCTTCTGACAGGCAGCCCCTGCACCTCCTTTTCTGGGATCCGCCCGTGGAATACTGGCACCTGCTTTGCCCGCACACCTGGAGAGCTCGCTGCAAGTGCCTGGAATTAACTACCCTCCCTCCACCCCCACAGCAACCAGAATAGGTTAAGGTTGCAGAGATGACAGCTCCAGCCCCAGCCCTGCCACCTCGGCTCAGGACAACACCCGCCCCAGAGGATCCCCAGGTGGATCAGGCGAATGCAAAAAGCCACCCTCTGCGGGAGTGTGCCTGAGACTGTATCAGTCTCTGGCTTCCTCTTCTCTTTTTCTTTCCTGCCTCCTTCATGCCTTACCAGTCTCCCCAGGGACCACGTTCTCAATAAATCACTTGCACAGGAACCCTTGCTTCAGGATTTGCTTCTGGGGAACCTGATCTAAAACAGCAGGTGACCTAGGACTCCCATCATGTACTTTGAGTATTCGAGAAGATCTTATCCCTTGTCAACACACACGTGCACGGGTACCCAGGTAGGACAAGTGGCTGCAGAAGTATTTCACACACACCCAGAGCACAGACAGGAAGCAACTCTCACCTCTTCTTCCATCTTTGCAGCAACATGGCACAGAGGAGAGGCCACCAAGATTAACAATCTCGGCCTGCCGCTTGCCAGCAGTGTGACCTGGGTATGTTGCTTAACTAGTCTAGGTCTTGTTTTCCATAGTATTGTCTTAAGTGGCCATCAGGATTGCGATCACCTAACCCGGGACTGGCACACACAGCAGGCGCTCAGTGACTTCCTGCTAAATCGCAACCTGCATTTTTATGACAATGCCCTTTAGATCAGAAGTGACCCAAAACTCATCAAAGGAGACAGCTGCCCCTGCAGTCGTGCTCATCCCTGGCAGCCATCTGCCTGTGCCTGTAGATTCTTTGCACTTCCAGGGACAGCAACCAGATGCTATCATAACTGCATGAAAAAATAGTCCCTCACCAAGAAAAAAGGCCCTTGACGGACTTTACGGAGGCTTTATGAGCCATCAAGTGTAACAGCTGCACAGTTCCAGAGAATATTTCCACCCAACGATTGTTAAGCAGCAGGAGATATTTTATTATCTTTTCCCCTCTGTTTAATGCGTTGTTCACCTTCTGCCGGGATTGTTAGCTTTGATTATCAATCGCCACATAAAAATACAGGAATGTCCTATTCGTGTTCCTCTTCTGGGGTCTCTCTGTGTTGCTGGTTACTGTTGGAACCACATGTTAGCTGAGCAGATTGGAACCTCCACTCTCAGGAGCCCACAGATGATACAGGTGGGAGGACAGGACACAGGAGGAACCCGGTGGTCACCGAGCAGCAGTTTACACGAGAGCGATCACAGCACACAAGATGCCAGCTGCACAGAAAGAGACTCTCTGACTTAGCTGTGGCCGAGGTACAGACATCCTGGGAGAGAGTCCATATTATTCCTAAACCGTACCCCTCCATTACTTTTACACAGGAAACCTGGTGGCCCTGTCTTTTGGGAGCCACCAGGCTTCCTGTATCTTCGCTTTCAAATGTGAATCCCACATCCAGCTCCTTCCTGCTGATTAACACTGGACAGGAACGCCCGCCTGCTCTGCTGCCCTCCTAACTATGGTGGAAGACACCAGCTGCATTGCTGTCCAGATTCCAAGCATGCAGGTGGCTGCAGTCCACAGTCCCAAAGCGGCACTCTGGAATTCCACAGGAAGCCAGCGAGAGCGTGCCAGGCCATCACCTGTCCTCTTTCTGAGTGACTGCACCCATTTGGATTTTTATACCTTCTTGTCTTGCCTCCTTTTGGGCATGAAACAACCCAGGTGCTGGGAAAAAACTACCTAGCATCTGCTGTGCTGACATTCATATCCGAAACATGGGATGCCAGAGGTCATTCTAACCAACCTGCCCAGGAGTCTGTCTCCTAACGAGGGTCGCATTACATGCGTCCAGCCTGGACTCGCCAACGTCAAGCATTCGTATCAGCTGATCTGTTTCTTGATTATAAATGCTCAGGATGATGTAGCTACTTTTTAAAATGCTTTAAAAAGACTATTTTAGAAACAGACTAGAATAGCCATTATACTGGACTGGAGACCTAAAGCATTTAGCTGAGAACATCTCTTCCTGTTCAAAAGAGTCAGGGTGCAACCCTCTATGGAGCCAGAAGTTTGGGGATTTGCTCCCAGACACCCCTAGCTCTGTCTCCTAGTTTCCAATCAGCCAACCATCTGTGGATTAATCTGGACCTGCAGATTTATATTTTCCATCCGTACTGTGTCTTAGGATGTGGAATACAGTTTGCTCTGTTTTTCCCTAAGGCTGCTGCTTCTCAGTCTTTAGAGATAATTTCAAGACTTAATGAATTATCTATCCACATGTCAAATGAGCTACTCAGATTCCCTCCTAGATCTTGTCATTTACACTGAGGGATTCTTACAACAGCCTGTTCTTAAATGGAAGTCCCTCTACCCCCCAGATGGTTTTTGTTCCTCATTTATATTTTAAGGCATACGTATCAAAACTTCATAAGAACTTCTAGGTTCAAACACATTTTTATTTTGCCCAAGGGTAAGATGGTACCTTTCACTTTGTTCCAATATTCTTCCTGATAATTTCCAACAAATCTTGTTAGTTTATTTCCCTAGTCATCATCTTAGACTGAATCATCAGGCAACTAAGTCCTTACATGTCCTTCCTCAATTATAGACACTTTCTCAGAGTCTCTCATCTCGTTTGAAGTATTTTAACCAAAATATTTCTCCTTGCTCTCACTAAAGTTCCTCTGCTCATTTCTTCCCTTGTTTATTCTAACCTGACAATTTTTTATTACCTGGAAGCATTTAGCTTTGTGTGCAATGTGGAGATTTCACATGGTCCTTTCACTGGATCCCTTGGAAAAACTGTAAAGACCAATTCCATATGGTTTCCCAGGGGGTACCTGTTATTGACACTTTTCCTTCTAGAGAAAATGACCACTTATCCCAACTCTTTATGTGCTCTCTAAGAATTCTCTCACACCTCAAAACATTTTCTCTAATCCAAAGAAAACTACTTTATTAGCTTTAGTGAGGTATAAGTGATACATGACAGATGGCACAATCTGGTGAGTTTTGTCGTGTGTACCCACCTGTGAACCCACCACAATCAAGGTAATGAACATATCACATATCCATTTTCCCCAAAAGTTTCTTAATGCCCATCTGTAATCCCGCCTGTAACCCCAGTTCCAGTCAACCACTGCTTTCTGTCACTAAATTAGTTTACATTGTCTATAATTTTATATAAATGAAATCATATCATAAGTAGACTTCTGTTTTTAGAGGGGGAGTCTGGCTTCTTTCACGCACCATAATTATTTTGAGATTCATGCATGTTGTCGTGTGTAGCAACAGTTTGAGTATTTCCGTTGTAAGGAGAGCCCAGATTTTGTTTACCCATTTGTCAGCTGGACATTGGGTTGTTTCCAGTTTGGGGCTATTATGAATAAGACTGCTATGAACATTCACGTACAAGTCTCTATGTGAACATACGCCTTTATTGCTCTTTGGTAAATACCTAGGAGTGGAAGGCTGGTGGTATGGTAGAAAACTCAGTTCTACTGCTTCTGGTATGACATATTTCCCAAGGCTTTCTGAAAATCTAAGTAGATTCTTTCTCTTTTATGCATTTTTCTCAGAGAAAGTAAACACAGTTCTCAAAGAACAAGACAGAGAACTAAAAATCTACGAGGACTTGAACTTGTGTCTGTACTTCTTTAGAATTTTCTCTGTCCACCAGAACTGCTCAAACTTAACCTCTAGAAAGGGGCGTTCAGCAGCTATATGGCCCAGGTGATAAGCAATCCTTTAGGGACAGGAGAGAACACAATTACCCCACTCTTGGAAGCTCCATGGTGTACAGGTGTTAAAACATTTAAGAGGCTAATCAAATTCATCCCACCAGCCCACCTGGGATGTATTATTTGAGCACATAGAGGAATTTATGGCTTAGAACAGAGTGGAAAATAAAGCAGACTTTCCTATGTTTTGTTTCTGATGCTGTTGGACCTGTTTTAACGTTTATGTAAAATAAAAAGCCAGAACAAAAACTGGGGAGAAAGGGAGGGAAGGAAGTAGTAAGAGAGGAAGGTTAGAGAAAAAAAAATAGGGGGACTAAATTTTTAAGATTCTATGCTTCCAGTAAGTAACTTCCCTTACTGTGAATTTTTTTTTTTTTTTTTTGTTTTAGCAAAGGTCAAAAGACATGAGGTGAATCATTGCTTGGATTTCAGGGCGATGGTGGGAGATCTTGTTTGAGTTGCCACCTTGAATGCCTCTTTGTAAAGGGGGCCATCACACAATTAACGGGTTGTAATTTTGAAGCTCCAGGTGTGTAGGAAATAGTCTTGTTATTTTTAATTTATGAGCTCCCATAGCAATAGACTTAAGTTAGGATTTTTTTTTCTGTAAAGAAATACTAGTGGTGTTTAAATTTACTGCAGCTTGAATAACACTTTGCTTCCTCTCCTTCCACCCCGCCAATGAGCAGGATCCAGACTCCATAAATCAATGCTCCCCACATGCCCAGGATTAGAAGAAAGAACATGCAAAATAGTAAATCCACCACAGGTCTTTGAGGCTGTGGCTGGCAATCAGGACCACAGGAAAAGAATAAAGATTAATGGTATCTATTTTTATTTTCCCGATCTTGAGTGGGAAAGCTAAAACTCAATGCGCAGCATCTTGAGTAATGAATGATATGGGTTTTTTTTTTTTTTTTTTTTTTCTGATTTATCCAAAAGACACAAGGATTACGTTAAGCATGTCAACAGGCGGGGACACTGAGGACCAAGGGATGGATGACGGGAAGTCAGCAGAGGGAGGGCATGGATGACAGCCAGCAGGTGCATCACTTCAGCAGCTTGAACACTGAGAATCAAGTGACAGGGGCAGCCTCAACTGCTCTCAATATGCACTGGACGAATTGCACTGGAAGCAGAATATTTTCCAATGAAACTTACTAGCGATTCTAGGTGTGCTGGTTAATTTCATGAGTCAACGTGGCTGGGCTACGATGCCCCGTTGTTTGGGCAAACACCAGTCTAGATGTTGTGAAGGTGTTTTCTAGGTGAGATCAACATTGAAATCGGTAGATTCTGAGAAAAGCAGATTACCCTCTCTCAGGTGGGTGGGCCTCACTCAATCCACTGAAGACCTTGAGAGAAAAGACGGAGGTGCCCAGAAGAGAAAGGAATTCTGCCTCAGGCTGCCTTTGGGCTCAAGGCTGTGACATCAACTCTTGCTGGAATGTCCAGCACTGCAGATTTTGGACTTGCCAACCCCCAAAATTGTGGGAGTCAGCTGGGCACCCCACAGAGGGGTGACCGTGGACAGTCACTTCTCTGAGCCTGTTCCCAAAATGTCTACATTCCAAATGCAAACTCTTCTTTCCACTGGCACCACTGACTATAAAGGGGGTTGTGGAGCTATTTCAATGGCTCAGCACTCGGCAACACGGAGGCTCAGGTGGGAGAGGTGGGGAGCCGCAAAAGTGTGTCTCATTAGCAGAATCTGCCAACTGAGAGTTTAGTATCCAGTGTACAAAGAAAATTAATAAGGGAATTCAGCAGGCTATTTAGAAGAAACTTCCTTACAATTGAATAACTCTATGTTAAAGGAAAGTACTCCCATGGGGACATAGGGACACAGTTGGGCAGGAGTCCTTAGTTCCCAAGGAGCAATGACTAGAAGGAAGGTGTAGTGGCCATGTCTGGGGCTGGGAGCACATATGACTTCTCTCCTGCCCTGAGCAGAGGCTTCCACAGTGTTCTGGAGACAGCACTTCCAGAGAGGAACTTCGTTATCTTTCAACACAGATGAGGAGGTTGACAACGCTCTCCAGGGCAGACTCCATAATGATTCTGAGATGCACTCACCAAATGCAGATGGTGCACCTGCCACGCGCCTGGACCTCACTCTAAGAGTGGAGGACACCACGGTGGGACAAGCTAGATGGTGCCTCTGTCCCTAGGTCTTACATTCTAGAAGAGGAGACTGGCAATAACCAGTAAGCAAATGAATGAATAAGATCATTTCTTATAATAAGAGGTGCTGGGAAGTCACCTCTAATTTCTAAAACAACCCAAAGACTTGAGGAGAATCATACTGGACGTGCTTGTGAATTGCTCTGTCCTGGACTTCCGTGTTGTTTCTAATTGTCCTGTAAGGGGACCAACTACCCCAGTGGACTGAGAGCCCCCTGATGGCAGTGGCTGTCCTCTTGCTATCCTCGGCGTCTAACACAATGCCTGACATGCAGTATGGGCTTGCCAGCTGCTTGCTGGATAGATGGATGGATGAACGTGGACATATGAGTACTATCTTGCACTAGGGTCCCTCAGAAATATCACTGACGAAGGAACAGAGTGTTAGTAGGTTTCACTAGGAGGTGACTCCAGGTAGCAGGGTAGGACAGTGGGGTAGTGAGATGGGGAGGGATGGAAGTCACTAGAAGTTGTGTTATCAAGCAGGTTACAGATGTGAGCAACCAGAGCTTGCTCCTACTTAGGAAATCTGGGGGACGGGGTAGACCATGCCTCCCAACCAGGGAACACGGGAGCAGGGGTGTTTATCCACCAACTCCTGTCTAACCCATCTGGGAGTTGCTCCCAAGAAGCACTAGCTCCTTGGCATTTCTGGCCAGCCCCGTGGGTGCATGTGGCAGCTCCAGCAGCCAGAGGAAACCCTCGGGCAGAGTACAGGCGCTGGGCCCTGGGAGCTATGAAGTTTTCTGCAGGAGAATTAGACACATGAAAGGGATGGGGGAACAGAGGACTAACAGTATCTGCTACAGCCACTAGACTCTTCTCGAGAATTCCTGAGGGACTTGGAGACACTGGTGTGTGATGGACTCAGGGGCCGCAGGAGAAAGAAGGTTCTTGAAGCCAGGCTGGGCCCTTGCCAGGCAGACTTTAAGACCCACTGGCAATCCTTGATTCTGTTTCCTACCACTCTTCATTTTTAACCTGATACTTGGAGTTCCTCAGGGGTGGAAACAAGTCTTATTTTTTTACTTTTAAACACTTTTAGATGGTGAAACTATGCATAGGGACTTAGGACAGTTGAAGATTTTTTTTCCTTCCCTAGAAAGTGCTTCTAAAATTCAAGATCGCAGGTTAAAAAATATTCTTTCCCCCCCACAAATGCTCACTTTGCCACTTTGGATTGAATGCCAAACAGACAGCTATAATCATACATGGAAATTTATTGGAGAAAAATGAGCCACATTTATTTTTTGAAGCTTCTAAAAGACTGGAAATAAATTTTGAGTGATGGTTTATGTTTGCTCATTTTTTTTTTTATTCCAAGTGGCTTGCCTGGTACTGATTACATCCCTTTTTCACTACAGGCCCCCGAGAGAGATTCTGTTTCTTTATCACTGCCAAGGCCCTTTCTTCCCTTTGCTAGGGTTTAAAAGGACAAGCTATAGACTCTTAAGGCTTTGGTTTTGGAGGATGCCCAGAAAATGCCATGGGCCATTATTTCTGGGTTCATAAAATTATATTTCCTGAATTTCAGTGCTCCACAAGCAAGCACACCAGGTGCCAGGAAAAAAAGCATTTAATTGCAATGCAATACTAAGATCATTTTTTGCATACCCTAAATAAAATGACTGATGATTATCAGAAATAGTGTACTGCTGAGTCTAACCATCTTGAAATCAATAATGAACAATGTTCCACGTATTTATCCATCCGAATTATCTTTACCACTAATACAAGTACTTGGATAATGTATCTGAGTCTATACAATAAATTGTGCGATTTTCAAGCACGATCCCATAGCTTCTTTTAAGGTTTTACTCTTTTGAGAAGCACGGCAGACCTAAGTCGTCAAGCACAGTTGATTCATTCTTTCAGCATTCATTTATTGAGCTCCTACTATGTACCAGGTGTGATGCTAAGTGCAGCAGGAGAGATTAAATACAGGCCCTATTCTCACGAAATCGGACGGAAGAAACAGACACATTCATCAGATGGTAATCAGGTAGAAGAAAGAGAAAAATTCTTAGTCATCAGATAGAAGAAATCGAAACATTATTTCCATTTTAGAGGCAAGCAAATAAAAAATCCCACCTTCAGGGACATCTCTCAGGATAAAAAGCAGATATGTCAACTAGGTCTCTCCATGCGTCAGTGCTACCTATTTCTAACCAAATTATTATACCAGTATCCCTTAAATTCCTCCTCGCCATACCCTCAATGAGGAGCCAGTTGCTTATTCAGCCTATAAACAATGCCATGAACAGATTTGTGTTTTCATCAATATGATTCATCAGCACACTGTACCTCTACCCAATACTGCATGATAGAATACACCTTCAGTTTTTATAATGTCTTCCACATGATTTTAACCCCAAATGCTTTACATACTTCTCTAAGACAGCTATAGAATTAAAATAATAAATCAAAGCAGGGGAACAGATAGCAAAGAGGTTTATCCAAGGGAGGAAAAGACAGGTTTTCAACGAGACAGGAGAAAAGATGGAGAGCCTTACTTTGCATGAGTCCTGTAATGAGTAACACTTTTCTGTCTTTTAACTCTTTCTTTGGTCTGTTGTCCCAAGCAGCAGCCCTTGTCCCATCTCTTACAAATCCTCCTCTGGGAAAGAACTAGGTGCTTTAATAAGAATCTCAATTTCCAAACAATGCCTTTGTGCATGCTTCATTATGATGCGATCTCCCAAAAACATCCTAAAGCTAAAAGAATTATATAATTCCTGAGCATGTAGCTTAAACTGAGTGGGAAAATAGGCAAAGTTCTCAAAGAATTTCAGCAGAGGACAGTCGGGGGACTTAGCCACTGTCTCCCTTTTTCTCCTTGTCTGAGATTCATTTACTCATTCAACACATATTTGTAATATAGAAGGTATTATGTGCAAGTGGAGATACAGAGGTAGGATACTGGTCATTTTACATGGGAAGGTCAGGGAAGACCTTACCAAGAAAGTGGCATTTGAGCAAAGATCTGAAGGACAGGTGGCCTGAGCCAAGCACATAACTACAAAAACAGCAAAACCTATGGGAGGGGCAGTCGTGGAACTTTTTGAGGAAAAGCAAGGAGGTCCATATGCTTGGAGCACAGTTAGCAACAGAGAGGAGCAGAGGAAGAGAGGACGGGACAGATTGTACAGAGAGAGCCTTGCAAGTCACTGAAACACCTTTAGCTTTTACTGAGTGAGACTAGAAGCAATATTTGTGTAACTAACAAAATCAGAACAAAGACCAGTTGGCCACGATGCTTCCCCCTACAGCTTCCGTGGTGTGCTCTGAATCCATTCTCTGCTTTGGTCTTTCTTACCATCCTCGTGTTGAGACTATTTACTGCAGCCATCACAACCCATCTTGAGTTTGGAGGCAGGAGAACATTGTGCCCAACAGCATTCGTGTATTCATTCAATAAACATCTGTTGAGTGCTCTTGTAGGTACTGGGACTTCAGCCAAGAACAAAAAGACAAAGATCTCTGCCCTTATGGAGCTTACATTCTGGTTCATGGGCTGTGGAATCAGACAGCCTGCTTAGACACCTACGCATTGCCTCCTAGCTGTGTGACCTAAGTCAAGTTACTGCACCTCTCTGTGCTTCAGTTACCCCATCTAAACAACGGGATAATAACAGGGCCAACCCGTGGGAGCTTCTGAAAATTAAATGTGTGCAAAGAACTCAGAATGGTGTGTGGCATATAGGAAACCCTCAACACATGGAGGCTATTATGAGTTTTAAACGTGTAAGCACTGAAAAAAGGAAACAAATTATAGAGGAATTGCAACAGCAGGGTGGTAGAAATGTAGACTAGGAAACAAACCTGAGAAATATATAGCAGGTAAAACTGTACCCTCTCCCCAGCCATCTGTCCTCTCCTTTAGTACACAGGTCTCTCCTCGGCTCTTTGTGAATCTACCCCACGTCACCCCATCCTCTCTTTTCAGCCCCCAGCTCAAATCGTGAGGGTGTTAACAAAGAAAAAGACTATTTTCCCTTTTTACTTTTATTTGCTGTTTTTGTTTCATTTTTACTGTCAGTGTCATGACAATTCCAGTTTGCTGCCTGGGAGCTCCCACCAAGTTGTATGATAGTAGAATTCTGAATGGTCTCCTTTTCCCCTTCACTCTCTCTTATTGCTTGTCACCAATCTTTCTAGGGCTCCAAAACTTAAAAAAAAAAGTGAAACCCCTTCAAAAGACTCAGAAAAGTGTAGCCACCTAACTGGAGCCCTGCTAGGAAGCAGCTCCCTCAGGGTGGGTTTCTCTCCACGTGGGTCACTGTGTCTGCGACACTGAGGCACCTGGTTCGTCCTACTAGGTGAGGTGTGAAGGGCTCACTGGCCTTCAGCTCCCTGCAGAGGCAGGTTTTGCTCTCTGAGGCATGATGTCAGATCTTTACAGCTGCTGCAGAAGGCCCGTTGTCATTAGGCGGGGTTTCAGAGTGCCACGTAAACACACTGTCAAGGTGGGCATGACAAAAGTCATCTACACAAAACAGAATATTGACAATTCGCTGGGTTTCCCACTGAGAGCAGAACTCCATCCTTTTTATAGCAAGTGCCATCTTAACATCATCTCTGGGATTTAGATGAAGTTTACAAAGTACTGTCACATTTCCCTTCCATCTTCATCTTAAGCCTATGAAGGAGATAGGATGATCTCCATTCAATGGGAGAAATGGAAGCTTAGAGAGGTTAAAGTTCCCTGCCTGAAGTCAGGATATCATTGTCAGGTTGTGGATTTAACCTTGGGATTCAACTCCACCTTTCTCTGTGCTTTATCCAATATCCTCCTCTCCCAACCTCAATACCAGTGAGAAAAGACATTCAGAATGTTTGATGAGAACTAGGATGCCTAAGCCTGGGCATGTTCTACAGGAATCACTGGGATCCTGCAGGCTTACTGAAATAGCTCTACCTTCAAACCAAGGCATGAATTGGGTTTTCAACCTTGGCAAAGCTGTGCAAATGATCCCCAGGGTTTGTGAGTTGGTTGCCATCACCCTGACTGGCCATCGGTCAAAGGACTTGTTTCATTGGGAAATGCCCCATGTCCCACATTCCCTGTAGCGGGAGATGGTGGGGGGGAGGTCTGCAGACATTGGCTGTCTTCTTGAGTGTAGATCCCCAGCTCAGCCCAGCATGTACCAGGCCGAGAATGCCTCCGCATGGTCTCCACACCCAAAATAGAACAGCGCTGGAAGTTTCTTGGGTTGTGCACTGGATGTTAGGGTTATCTGTTTGAAGTGCATAAAGACTTTTTTCTTAAACACAAGGGATAATAATGTAGACCCTGAATTATGGCCACATTTTCTCCAATGCTTTCTTCAGTCTCTCCTAAGCAATCAAGGATGTTCTTCATGCAGCAAACACCTGAAACTTTCCTAGGGGCCTTGAAATCTGATGGCATCGAATATATACTTGGCTCCTTCAATGTTTTTATTTCATACTGCCACTGAAATTAAAGAAAAACTATATTCATACAACTATGAATCCTAAAAATTCACTTCATCAACATCCATGAGAAAGAGTCTCTTCTTTTCCAAGAAGTCCATGGACTCTTTTCTAAGAAAAGTAAAGCTGAGACCTGCCAGGAATAAGCAAACAAGAAACCCAGAGGGTAGGGCTTTGGCTGCCAATTTAGGCCTTCAAAGATCTCTGCCCCAACACTGTTAAGGCACCAGGGAAGGAGAGAGGGACAGCTGGAGCAACAGGAGCCCATGTGTTACCTGTGCACAATTGAGAAGAAGACTCCCCTTTGCGTGGACATCCCTGCAGGAGGCACCTTGGCTGGTGGCTGGGCCAGCAGAGTGTTGGCTGGATTTAAGGACCACTCTCCCCTACTATTGGGTGCCCTTATCCCATAAGCAAATAGCATACTTATGCATGTTGGTCCTGACTACAAGTGTCTTGTAGGAAGCTCAATGTAGTCCCACTTCCATGGGAAGCCATAGTCTAGGCAGCGAGAGTTGGAATGGGGTTAAGGAGGAAAGGTTAAATGCCAGGTCAGAACAAGACCCCAGCAAGACCTAGGAGGCAAAGGCAGGTACGATATGCTTCAGTGGAAACAAAACAAGAAACAGGAAAAAATGATAATAAAACAGAGAAGTTCCATAAAATGAGCTCCTAATAGCCCTTAGGTGTTTCTTACATAGGTGACAGTCTATCATAATGCCATAGTGCTGGAAGCAGACTGTCCCAATCTCTGAGACTGGAGGCAGAAACCACACCCTGTCTCTCCACATTGAATTGGCAGGTGAGTTGGATCTTGTGCATCCAGCTCCAGTTTTCTCCTCCTAGGTCGCCTGAGACCAATCGTGGTGTGTTTGGATGGTTTTTCTCCAATAGCAGTTGTTGGTGTGTTTCTAAGGGAAAGATACAAGCACCCCAAAGGGAACTGCGCCTGATGGGAGAACAAAACAACTCACACAACGAAGTACCACCGTCATGTGTTAAGTGCTCAGGGACCAAAGAAAGCCTTCGCTGTGCAAGATTATATATGAAAAGCATTTGCTGTAACCAGAGCAACAAGGCATGATTTGGTTGTCACTAAAAATGTGGAAATAACAGTAAGAATAACAATCATAGCTGCTGTACAGTCGCACATGTGTGCACATGGCACTAAGAGCAAGACCCACAAGGGGGTTACCAAGAGGAGCAACGTGGTTCCAAAGGCAGGTCCTTGGAGCCAGGAGTCAGCCCTCTCTGCTCATCTTCACCCCGGACCCTGGGACTGGGGCTGGCCCTTGTTCTAATGCCATGGTCAAGGGGACCACACAACTGATCCCAGGGGATACTGGTCAAATCAGCCATAAAACAGTCAGTGACATACTCCAGAGTCTTGGAGAAAGCTGCTACTAGTACAAGGAGCCACTTAAAAACAAAGATCGAAGAAATTACCCAACAGATCGAGATGGGTGGAAATATAATAATATCCCTAAGAAAAGAATGAATTTGGGCCAAAGACAAGGAGTTGGAGGAGGCAGCGAGAGGAAGTGGGGGACAGGTAGCAAGGGAAGAAGAGAAAACAGAGCATGTGGACCCCACAAAACGAATTTGAGGGCAACACTACATTGAGGTGAACACCCCAATTTATCCCTACATTCCAAAGCCAGCACAGACATATTTTTAATCAACAGTAACAAATTGTGTAAAGGCCAGGATCTTCAAGAAAGTCGATAAATACAAAATAATGCTGTTACTGGAAAAACAGAAGAAGAGAGAGGCAGAAGTTCTAACTAATGTGAAAAAAGAGAGACAGTATTGGATTTGAAGGCAACGAGTAATCTGAAGTCATCAGAACCCATGAAAACAGAACAGAAAGGCATTTATTTATAGTTTTTAAAATTGGGTAAGTGTAAACAACCATCAGTGATAATCAAAAATGCCCTTTATATAATTTTACTTGAAAATTTGATTTGAATTTGGTTGGGAAGGTTGTAAGCTAAATATAAGATTTTTTGTAAACAAAAAATCTTACAATGAGAAGGGATGTGTGAACGCAGACCCAGGTGTCCGTCTGTCTGCTCACCAAGCCACAGAGCCGCCACACCCAGTCCTGCACAAACTCGAAACTGCCTTTGAAAAACTCCAGTGATCACTGGTAGTTTTCACCATTTTGCAAACACTTGCTCTGAATGTAGATGAAAATCCTCCAGAGGCTCACGGATGAAAAAAGTCAATTTTTAATGGCTATTTGGGAAAGGAAATCAATGCAAAGATATGAGGTCATCCAAAAGATTTTCTATTTTCTGGGGTTCAAGGCAATTTTATGCCTAATCCAGAACTCTACTCACTGCTCTTCAAATAAAAATGAAGATTCTGCTGCCTCAACCTGTAATTCAAGGGCTTCACCCAAGAGTTTTTATTGGGTTTCATTCACTGCATATATTATAAGGCAAATCTCCATCCAAAGAGAACGTCAACAAATGGGAAAATCTAATCATACCCCTAGTTCACTATTTCCTATTAATGTGGAAATCATGCAAAGGACATTCCCCATTTGAAATGATTTTTTATGCTCAAAGCCAGCACATAAAATTTACAACGTGGCTAATTAACCAATTTGAAGATCAGTCGTGCCAATCTCTTTTGGGGGTCCACTGTTACTATTTTTTCCAGGAAAAATAGTATTTTTCCAAAAAGAGGGTACTGAAATCTGAAGCAGAGATTGCTACCAAGATGCTGATTATTTAAGGAAAGAAAAAAATTCTGGCAAGAGAGGCATAAAGGGACAGAAGAGGTTCTTTAGGTTCTATTATTCTCAAAAGCAATGCTCCTCAAACTAGCTTTTTCTTTAATTTCTAGTCACACAAAAAACACAGGCTCTGATTTTTTATCCTTAGATTCAACAGACATAAAATTACTCTGTCAACTTGCTAGAGAAGTTTCCAAATGCTTCCTCTCAATTTCTCTACTGATCACAGACCAGAAACAGTGTGTGGACCAGCACCGGTCTACAGACCACATGTGGATTAACACTGTCCAAGAGCATTACTGCTTATTCAGAATTAGAACTCTTACTTTATAGACATTGAATTCAAGATGCAGCATGGTCCACCCAGACCTCCACCCATACTCTAAAAAGTAAATGTTCAAAAAAGAAAGGCTAATTCCGCAATATACAGATATTTCAAAACATGCTGTACATCATAAATATATACGATTGTTACTGCTCAATAAAAAAATACGTTTTAAAAAAAGAAAGGCTAATATCAGAGACAAGTGGACATTTGCAACCCTGAATAAATTGGTTTTTTTGTTGATCTTCTCAAATCACAGGGCCCACTAATTTCAAACATGTTTTATAAACAATGATCACTGGTTCATGATCATGTTGAAAAAAACCTGTACTAAAGTGTCTTACTGTACCTGCCTAGCTCAGAGAACAGAAACACAGGCTTTCAAATGAGAGGAAATGGGATGGACTCCCCACACTTTGCCACTTCCTGGCTGTCTTTGGGACAATAACTTAACCTTAGGGCAAAATGACAGGATCTATTTCACAGGGTTACTCTGAAGATGGACGAGGATTTTGCACATTACAAGCTTAGTTAACAGTGAGTGATGCATATGGATTGCTCAATACACATCAGCCACATTGGCCACGAGTTTCTCAAATGGCATCCCCCCCATATGAAATGTAATGGGAGCAGGCCACCTTTGTGTCCTGCCTGGAGCTGCAGGACAGTTCCATGGCCCAGCAGACTCAGAGGGCTGTGTCTCCATCAGGCTGGACCAGCAGGAAGGATCAGAAAGTGGTGAGCACAGATTTGGGGTGTAGGGGCTGCATCTGAGGACAGAGACTCCTGTCCTGTCCTATAAAAAAATCCATAACTTAAAAACCATAACCCCTAAGGCATTTCCAATTTTGGCACCAGCACCAGATCCAGATCTCACCCCTACCAAAAGCTGCCCATACTATCACCTCATACAGCTTTGCTTTAGCTGACACTGAAGGGTGCTTTGACAGTGACTCATTTTATTGTCTGACAACATAAGCTGGGCTGGTTTTAATTTATCGCATGGGTCTTGGAGACCAAAGAAGTGAGATACGCCTGACTGATCTCATGGGTCTTTGGTGACCCAAAGAAGTTACACCTGACTGATCTCATGGTCCATTGGAGACCCAAAGAAGTGAGATACACCTGACTGATCTCATGGGCCTTTGGTGCCCCAAAGGGGTGAGATACATCCCTAGCCCATCTCTTGACACTGTGGACCTTGAGCAAGTCACCAATCTTCTGCTTTAGGTACCCACCAGAGACAGGGATTATTAATATGCTGCCTCCCTCGTTGGGAGGTGGGAAAGCCTAATTATTGCTGAGAACAGCAGGACAGAACAAAGTAATGAGTAAGGGGTGAGGGAAAAGTACATATATATATATACAAAGAATCTTTCTTTTTCACATGGTACTTTTCTCTCCTCTACATACATTGTAAACCCTTTGAACACAAACCATGGACTTTTTTTTTTTTTAATGTGCTTTAAAGCTTCCCCCTACCCAGTCCAGGGTCCAGTCCATGATCATGCATTTGGTCTTTACATCTCTTTAGTCTACTTTATTTATTTATTTATTTATTGGCAGCTGTCCAGTACAGGGAACCAAACCCTTGACCTTGGTGTTATAAGGCCAGGCTCTAGCCTACTGAGCTAACTGGCCATAAGGCCCAAACCATGGACTTTCAATGCTTATCTCATTAAGCTGCAAATGCTAACAGTTCACCACAAAGAAAGTAATAACAAGGATTCAGACGAGACAGCCCTGCCCTGTGGATTCTTTCCAGCTCTTTGAGAGCTCACACTGCAAGCCCATGCAATTCTGCAGTCGTTGTTTACTACTAGTGTCATCTATGGGCCCCCCCCCACCTGATGTCACCAGCCCATCCACTGTGGATTCACCCCACTGGTTCCATTCCGCTCCTTGGCTGCACAGACAAGAGTCTCAGAGAAGACCATCTTCACCCGTGATTTGGGGAAAGTCTAGCCTCAGGCAAAGCACTTCCCCAGCCCTTGCGCATTCCCAGGCCTTTCTCATTTCCACATCCTTTACCTGGCTTTAAAGACACTGCTGGTTTCCTGCCACTAGGCAACTCCTGTTCTCCCTAAACACTGTCCGTCAGACACACTAACCTCTTATCTCTTCCTGTTTCAAATCCTTCTTCCGGCGTTTTTTGTGAGTCAGTCAATTTTCTGTACAATATGACTTGGAAGGATTCTTCATATTCAAAGACTTTTGGGTTAGGAAGGTGCATCAGAGATTAGCTTTGATCTGAGCACTGAATAATCCCCCCAGCATCAAGGCCAGGTAATCACTCAAGGTAACCTTGATCTCTCTCAGAGACAGGGGCCTCTCTCTCCTGGGGCACTTGGAATTGGGAGCAAATGCTCCTACATTCTGAGCAGGGAGATATCTTCCTTCCATCGTTAGGTTTTATTCAGCCTTTGCCTACACACTTGGGTGCCCTACAGAACCGACCAATGGCCCTTTTACACAATGGCCCAAGAGGTAGCTGAGGGAAGCTATCACGTACCCCTGATCCTTCTCTCCTCCAGACTAAACCTGCTGTGACATAGCTTCTGAGTTCCTTGACACTGTGGTTACCCTCCTCTGGACACACTCTAATAACCCTCCTAGGTCCTAGGATCTTCTGTGCTGGTGCTGGTGGCATTTTCTCATAAGCTGGTCTATCTCTTCATTTCCTTCCTAAAGGACATGGACATGACCTCCCAGTGAGCTTGTTCCCTGCTCCATGGTCGGGGACAACAGAGATTCACGTACGGACAGAGCTAACACAACGGCCCGTTGTTGGGTGGCAGCATACACACATATCCTGATACTGGCCACACATTCAAGTTGGCCCAAGTGTTCAGAAGTCAATAAACATGGCATCAGAATACGACCAGACCCACAAAGCCAGTCTTCCAACAGCAAGCTCCATGTGCTCTCTATGGGTCTTAATCCAGGATATGAGCCCTCTGTCCCTCCTCTGACTTTATCCTTTCCTAATCAGAGCCCCTTCCACATATTTGTGTTTTGCATATTACCATTCATACGGATACAAGAAAAGCCATACAATATTCCTTACTGCTGACACACTAGCAAAGTCCATATTGAATTAACATGTGTATCATACTTTATAATTTGTAACTATCTCATTTTAATTTTCAGAGCGACCCTGCAGAGTAAGAGTTATCCTCATTTTATAGATGAGAAAACTCAGGAGGCACTGAACCTTGAACCCAGGGGACCCTCTAATTTCATGTCTTGTCCTGTTTGCTCAGGAGCTTGCGAATCTCAGGTAGAGAAAGGTTTCCAGGTATCAAATAAAGAATGAGTCATAGAGAAAAAAAGTAGAGGAAACTGGTTCCTATTTCTGGCTTTGCTATAAACTGACTCTTAGATGAATATTCCTGGTCCTCAGTTTCCTCATTCATAAAATAAGGAGATCGAATCAGACAATTCCCGAAGTTCTTTCCTGCCCAGCTGTCCTTTGTCTCCTGCCCTGTCTCTGCCACATTGCTAAAATTAGGCAGAACACATTGCTGAAATACCTTTCTTTTTTGTTTCTCATCTTTTAAAAGTTTCCAAGATTAGCTGGATATTTTTTGATGACCATTCAGCTAGTCTATCAAGAAGAAAAAAATTTGCCATCTATTTAATAGTTAATTTTTAAGCAGTTCATTTTCTGTAATGAGTAGATAAATCTGGAAACACCAGCCATAGGGCTGTACCTTCAAAAGTTCTGATCCCCAGGAAGACCGTCTTTAGAGCCATGTATTCTTGGAGCAGTGGCCCTCAACCCAGGGGACATTTGGCAATGTCTGGAGATATTTTTGGTAGTCACAGCTGGGGGAGGGGTGCTACTGGCATCTAGTGGGTAGAGGCCAGGGAAGTTGCTAAACATCCTGCACAGGACAGTTCCCCACAACAAAGAGTTCTTTGATCCAACATGTCAATAGTGTCAAGGTCAAGTCCTGTCTTCAAAAGTGAGGTGAGAGAATAGGCCCAAACTCTTTCTGGGGTTTTAGCTGACCTGGTCCATGCAAGAGGCTAACCAGAGGGGCTCATCGGAAAAAGCGGGGGTCCGAGCACCTCTCTTACCGTGCAAAGAAGGAAGCAGCCACCGAGGTGCCCGTGGAAGGCTCGCTGACCACGCAGGAGCCCTGCGAGGCTGGGGCGCTGCAGGCCGACGGCTTGTCGGCATTGTAGCGGTTCAGCGCGGCTTCTGTCAGTCCCTCGCGGCCACTCTCTGTCATCAGCTGGGAGATCTGACAAGGCAAACGGATACTGAGCTCATTACCTGTGGTTCACTGCATTTCCTGACCACGGACGGCGTGTCTCTACATGGAGTACGGGGTAGGGGGAGGGGGCCACGAGGACAGAGTGTTACATGCACCTGCATTCAGTTACACGTGGGAGCTGAGGGCTTCTAAAGGCTCTTTGCCAGCCTGATCGCCAGGATAGCGCCTCGTTTTCATTAAAAGTAATGGAATAAAATTACCCCCTAACATTGTAAGTTTCAATTATGTCTGTGTCTCCCCTCCACCTGGAAGGGAAAACATGGACCATTATCCACACTCTTTGCAAGCCCAAGACCAGAAAGTGACAGCAAAGAATGCTGCTTTCTTACCAGGAATGGCTCTGAACACTTTCCAGTGGAGGAGAGACAAAGGCATAGCTTTCTTTTTTTTTAGAGGACATGTAAACTTGCTACTAAGAACATAAGAAATCAAAGAAAATTCTGATGGGTAATGGTGACAATTGTTTGCTGTGAAAAGTCAGCAAAACAGGTGATTTGGAAAAGCTAATGAAGTAGATACAGCACCAATGGTGCTGCTGGAGAGTGTAGATCATTTCAACAGATTTCATTTTCCTGCTGGTTTATTAAGATAAACGGCTTCCATTTTATTCGGAATGATTGCCTTTATAACAAAAGTTCTAGCAGAAGGAGCTGGGACCATTGTGCCTAAATCCACATAGAAAGCTATGAAGAGCCACACTTCTAGACAGAATGAATATCTTGTGCAGAAACATACTTTTTGAAAGTACTGATCTCATGACAAATGCAATAATTATGCAGGCAAAATCTAAGTGTGCTATTCGAAAACCTGTTACTTTAAAAGTTCAATCTACTTTCCAGAGGGGAAAATGTTAGTTTAAAAAAGGAAACGTTAGTTAAAAAAAAAAAAGTCTCTGATCTGTTCAAGCTCTTAAATGCTAAGCAGAGAATAAAAATATTTCTAATCGCTTAGAAAATACAAGAGTATTAAAGCAAAGATCAGTTTCCACTTTGTAACTGAGTAGAGAAAGAATCCCATTTGTTACCCATTGGACATAAAAGCATTTGTGCTTTTCATTATTAGCGGAATAGACATTACTCTGAGCCCCACTGACTTGAAACTTCGCTCTGCTTAAATTCATGCGTTTGCTTGGAAAGCTTTGGCATAGTTCAGCTGAAATTCTACAGTCTTATTTTCATTCATTCAACACATTGTAAGGAAACTTGACCCAAGAACAGGAACGGGAGAGGAAGTGGCAATGGCAGCCAATGGCCTGGAAGACGTTCCCTGCAATCAGCAAGGGCTGCTACCTCTGCAGAGAGCCCGTGTTCCTGGCCTCGGGCTTCCTCTGCCACCCATGGGGTGTGGGTGCCCCTCCACCAGCTGCCATTCTCCCCAATGAATGAGGCCGGGCGGGGGGGTGCAGGCAGCTGAAACCACTGGGGAGCTGAGGACATGGCCATGCACGCCGTTGTCCCCACTAAATAGTGCTTATGAAACCCCAGGTGGTATGTGATGCCATTCTGGACAGTGTCCAATAACCAAACCAAACCCCAAAATTCGTGGCACTATTTTTTTTTTTTTTTTTTACTAAGAAACTACAATCTAAGACACATCTAATTTTGGCCGTGCCTGGCCCGGTGGAAGCTGCAGGTGTGGGGTGCCCCATGTCACCCCGCTTCAAGGAAGTCCATTGTGCACGTGTTTCAGATTACCTCTGCATGTCTGATAAGATCCTACTCTCCAGTTTCAATGTCCTGATCTATAACAGAGGGAAGTCACCTGCATCCCACCTACTTCACAGGATGGCTGCGTACATTCACTTATTCATTCAACTATTATTTATGGAGTAGCTACACTGTGCCAGGCACTGTTCTAGGGACAGAGGATGTAGCAGTGACCAAAATGGACAAAAGTCCCTGCTGCATGGAGCTTACATTTCAATGGGAGAGACTGATAAAAAAATAAATAAGGGACTTCTGGCCAAGATGGCAGAATAGACAGTCCCCAGTGTCACTCTCTGCCACAAATGAACCAATTTACAACTATGAAAAAGCAATGACAGCCAAGCTGGGGCCACTAGAGCTCAGGGGAAGAGGAGGAGAGAACTATGGAGTGTATGAAGGCAGGAGAAGCCATGATGAGAGAAAGAAAAAACTGCTGGGAGCATTTTAAATCCCAGCCACTTCCAGGCTGGAGCTGCCGAGCTCACGGAGCAGGAGCCGGCAAAAGCTGCAGCTGTGCCCTTCAGATGAAGTTGCTTGGAGGTGGCTGGGGAGAACAGGGCCTTGGTGGCCCCCAGGCCAGCAAGACCAGTAATAGGGTTCCCACGGACCCACATAGGAGTGAGCAACCACAACAACTGAAAAAAAGGAGCCACTCAAAGGCCAGTGAGTCATCGTAAGGGACTGGTGCCCAGCCCGTCCCATGGGAAGTGTTTGTAGCACGGGCTGTGGGGGAGACAGGCCCACTGGAAGAACACTGGGGCACAGCAAGGACAGCTGATCTGTCCCCCAATCAGTGAAGGACCCCTCAGAGGAGATTGGTCAGGAATATAGAATTGCATGGGGTGCAGCTTAATGAAAAGACTCAGGTTCAGACCAGAGTTTACACACAGCCCAGGTGCACTGGATCTTTCACGAGCCGGAAGTACCTATAAAGTCAACCATTAAAACCTGAGCTGCCCAGAAAGCCTTCCCAAGGGAATCAGCAGCAAAGCAGCAATTTAGCTCAACCACACAACTCAAGTACAAGAAGTCCCCATTTTAGAAATAAGCAAAAGACAACAAATTAGTTCCAGCGCAGAGTTTAAATGGTGGGAACGGAAAACAATCGAACACAGAACTGAAAGAAAAAACAAAGTACCTGCAACCAGAGACAAAGTTTGATATTAACTGGTAAAGGTCTCATTTCACCAAAGAACACCTATAACACCTAGAAGTTACCAGAAGTCCCTGGGCTACCAAGCCAGTAGGGGGAGAGGGTCGGGGGCTTCAGCAATGCCCCCTGACACCCACAACCAATCCTGAGGGTGGGGGGTGAGGGCCTTGGCCACGCCCCTCCAACACACAAAGCCAGCCCAGCAGCAACCACCGAGCCACCACGGGAAGCGCCCCAGGCTCTCCCAGCTGGGGTGGTGGGGGGCCTCAAGCCTTGGCCACGCTCCCCCTGACACGTGCAACTAGCCGAGCAATGACCACCAAACCACTGCAGGAAGCGCACCCTGGGCTCTCCCGACCCGGGGCAGTGGGGGGTCGAGGAATTCAGCCATACCCCCTAGATGTGTGCAACCAGCCCAGCAACGACCACCAAGTTGCAGCAAGAGGGCCAGCAGTTCCTGAGCTGGGATGATGAGGGGGGGCGAGGGCTTTTACCACACCCCTGACATCAGCACCCAGCCTGTCAAAGACCAAGCCACTGATGGAAGACCCTGGTCTCCCCTGTGGAAATGAGGGGGGTACCACAGGCCTCAATCCCACCCCTCCTCCTTGCTTTATCCCATTTCCTTCCCCTTTCCCCTCTTTCCCTCTCTCCCAACTGCTTCCCAACATCATAGAATGTAAAAAATAATATTAACAAAATTACAACAACAACAAAATGACACATTGGATTTTGACAAGGACATTTGGAAAAAAATCAGCAAACCAGTACATTAACGTGCTGTGAACTTTATACTTCAATGGGTTCACTAAGGCAGCTCTGGTTCAATCTTCTGTCCGCACTGTTGCCTTTTCGTGACTGTATTCTGATCCAAAGTTCAGAGGGAAGGGAATGGAACTCTTCTGCCTAAACATGTATAAACTGTCCTTGCAGATGCCCTGCAAACCCAGGGAGAAGCCAGTAGGACGTGTGTGGTGAATGGCAAGACACCTAACACAGAAGCATGGGTTCTAGATTCCTGAGTCAGGCCCAGGAAGGAGAAGAACATCCTGTGGGCTCATAGCTTTCAAAAATGTCCCTTAGCAAATGAATTTCAATTCATGGGCTTCTTAAAAGGAGAGCTACTGGCTGTCTTGTGCCAAGCGAGATTGGATCTAGTGGGGATGAGTGGGCACAGGACACTGAATTTCCAAGCCTGTAAGGAGGAATTATTCAATATCCCATTGTTTTTGAAAGCTGGAATCACAGAATGATTTAGAGCTAGCAGGGATCTCCAAGATCATCATATTCAAAATTCTTTTCCTTAGGTAAGATACCAGAAGACCAGAGAAGTGATTTGCCTAAGCTAATTTGTAGCTGGGAACAGGACCCTGACCCTTAGGCTGGTGCTGGCCCCTCCTCCCCCCAACTTCCCCCACCCCCACCTTCTAAATGAAAATTCAAAAAATGCATTAAACTTTCAAAAGGAGAGCTAAGGTTATTAGAAGTGGGGAAGGGGGGGGGCTTCCTAAAGGGCCATGAATAGCAATGACCCTGTATACTGTTGAATATAATAATTATTCTGATTTGAGCGTCACCTATTGCACATGAATATTTATATTCAACTCTGTAGCCCACGGATATGTACAACCAACTATATTACAACAAAAAAGAAAGAAAAGAAAAAAATCAAATAATAAAATATAAACATGTATCCACTACCCTCATTAACAAATGTTAACATTTTATTTATCTTAGAAGCTATTTTCTAAAAGAAACCAAACATTATGTAAAATTGAAACTGCTCATGTCGTTGGTCATGATCCCCTTTCTGCCCCTGTTCCCAGGCACAGTCAGTGTCATGATTTTGGGGGACAGTCCATGTTCTTATTTCTCACTATGTGTATTTCATTGCCCCCCGCCCCCCGCCCTTCTAGCAGCCTTGCTGAGCTCATTGGGTGGTTTCTTTTGAGGGTTCTCTAGATTTTGTTCTGCATGTTCCACAGTGGGGAAAGGCATCCCCCCAAATGCCTACTCCCATAGATTCTCACCACCTACAAGTTCACGTTCTCGTGTGTGTCCATACCCAGTATTCTCTGCAGGGATTACAGACTTACAGAAATAACACACAATGCTTTAGCTACAGCAACTGCTCACTGACCTCCCCCTTACTCTCCACACTCCAGGGCTCTGGCCTCCCCTGAGGTCCTCAAACACACCTCCTGCTCCTCCTGCCACAGGGCCTTTGCACATGCCTTTGCTAGTTGCCTGGAACGTTTTTACTTTTCCTTCAGGTCAAAGCTCAAGCATGACTTCCTCTGAGAAACCTTCTTCCAGTCTATGGTTCACCTGCTGGATGCTTTTACAGAACTGTAGTCTTTTCCTTCAGTACCTTTACTCTGGTTCATATCACACATTTAACAGTAGGCCATTTTCTGTCACTACACAAAAACACAGGACACTAGGTTGAGGGCTGGTTTGGCCACCACTGTATCCCAAAGTCAATACAATGCATGGGACATAAAGTAAATGCTTAAAATATGTTTGCGGAATAAATATGAGCTATTTACTTAAGCACATTTACTTAAATCTTCTTTTCATAAGCCTTTTAGGTAATAAAACTTATTTCTTTTAAAAATTTCATTGTTTTTCTATTTTGTTTGACTGTTAGGATATGATGGTTTTTCTCCCTATTCCCATCACTGCCAAAGTATAGTGTTTTGGCTCCACTATGATAGTTTGGGGATAAAAATCTGCTTCTTTTTTATTCCACTAGTTCACTGATTCATTCATTTGTATGAACAACCATGTATTGCGTGCTTAGTATGTGTCAGGTGCTGTGCAAACATCTCTTGGAGTCCCCTGCATCTTCCACATTTATTTCTTTTTGTTTCTTGCAAGTTGCATTCATGTCCCTGGCAGTCAACGTCTTGTACAAAAACAGTCCACAAAGTAGCTGGCCAAAAGCAACTTCTATTATCTCTGTTTAGTTACACATTTATAATTCTGAAAAATAAGAAGCTAGGTTCACTCTCAGTAGAAGCAGCTGTAGCTGCTTTTTAATTAAAATCATATCACTTCTAAATGATTCTGAGAGGAAGGCTCCTTGTCAGATAAGCTACCTCTATCATATATACAGTGGAACGTAGACTTCAGAGTACTAGGACTTGATAGAAAACTTCTTACCAAGGTACTCTTGTGCTTGTGACCAAGATACCTGTTACCAAGAACTTACTCTTCCAGCTGGCCAGTTAGCTCAGTTGGTTAGAGTGCAGGCTTATAACCCCAAGGTCATGGCCAGCAGAAAAGAAAAAACAGAAAATTTACTCTTTCATAACACTGAAAACTATCCCTAGGACAATACCATAGGCTGTAACTGAATTGAATCACTGGATGAGATTTGGCTATAGAAGAACTGCTCCAATCCAAATTCTTTCTGTGGCTGTCTGAAACTACGATAGCTTGTTTATATGAGGGTATTTAAAAAGTTCACGGGAAGATTTGAATTATCTTTTAATTCTATTTTTCCATGAACTCTTTGAAGTGCCCTGGTATGTTAAGCAGAGAAGGCTAAAGTTCTGAATCTATGACAATCACATCAACATTAACAGAATAAAAGCTCCCTGTATATCTGTCTATCCCTCTACTGCTAATAAAACTTTTCCCCCTCCTGCAAGTCTCATTGGAAACAATCAACATTATGTTATGTACTCAGATTTGATATAGAAGGTGCTCAGTTTCCCTGGGCTGGGGTTTCAGGACATACCTCTGGGTTTCAAGCCATTCCGGAAGGTCTCAGGCCTCTCCTCTAGGCCCTCCCCTAGAGGAAAGCTACTGTTGCCAGTTAGACCTATTTTCAGCACCAACACAGGGAAAATGAGACCACAAGGGGCTGGCTTAGGCAAATCCAGTGTCTGGGCATGCTCAGTGGAGAGGGGTCATGTAATCCTGATGGCCAGGCATGCTCAGTAAAGTGGTGTTTAATCCTCTGAATAACCTTCCACTAGAGATGCTGTAGAGCGGGGGACATGCTTGAATATGTCTGGTGCATGTGACAGGATCTGACCAATGAGCATGATTGAGGAAGAAACCAACTGAGCATGTGCAAGACCATGTGACACAACAGGGAACCACTCCTTAATTGAATATTCATTAGATGGCGAAACTGTAAAGGTCGAATCCCAGCAGAAGGCCGGGCTGCTGCTCAGTCTGCTGGAGCCAGTCTGCGCTCTGCCTGTGGATTGTGCATTTCTTTCTTTTCATGTCACACTTACCCTCAGCAAGCCTGCTCACTCTCTCTTCCAGGCTGCACTCTGTACTGAACGTCAAGTGTGCATTTCTTACTTTTGTGTTAAACTTGGCGTGGGCCCTGCTCAGTCTCTGGAGCTAGGCCAAACTCTCTCTGTGAAATCTGTATCTCTTATTCACTTCATTAAACCTGTTCTGGTTTTCTACTGTGACTCTGCCCTTGAATTCATTCCTGTGGCAGGGTCAGGAACCTGGTAAGAGGACACGGTAGGTTGAGGCTGACTACTGGGTCCCCCAGACCCTACCTCCAGCATCAGATAGGCTATTGTCACCATCTCCACAGAGGAGTTAGATGATTTGTCCAAGGCCTTCAGTCATTAAGTGGGGACGTTAAGATGGAAATTACAGGCCTCAGACTCCATTGTTTTCTTTTTCTTTTCTTCCCTATACCCTTTGACCTCAGTTACTGAGGTTTACTGAATAACCTGAGTGCAAGACAGACTTGGGGGATTATAGAAAGTAAACTTTGTTTAGTCTCTGACCTTACAAGATATGAAATAAAGCTGGACAGAAAAAACTTGTAACCCAGCCAAAGACAATGTGTGTATGTATGGATAGAAAGACTATCTGGGACTTGGTAATGACAGGGCCTCCAAAATGTGTTTTTAGCCAAATCATCAGGTCAATGAGGGCCTCAGTGGGGACTAGAAGGAAGAAGGAAGGGGTCCAGGTCATCTGCTCAGTTTCCATGGCTGAGCCGGGCGGTGCCGGGCCTGGGTGTGGAGCCTGGGGAGGAGGAAGTGTGGACACTGGGCCACTTCTGACATGTTTCTGAAGGAGAAAGACCCTGGGCCCACTGGCTTCAACCCTACTCACAGCAACACAAAAAGCTGTCACACACCTCGGGCCCTCACTGTGGGTTCCTTCCAATCCTCGGCCTCCCTACACAAGAGCTGGCCGGCAGGTGTGACATGTGGCATAGCATCTACTCAGTGACCCTCCTTCACTCAGCTTCCAGAGTCCTCAAGGCAGTGGCCTTTCCTACCAGTCAGTGGGATACCCCTCTCCTGTTTCAAAAGTCAGTCTCTCTTACAGAGGCCTGCTTTTGCCACTAGCTGTAATAAAGGCTCTGTTCTGCATGGAAAAATCTCCCTGAAAGCCTTGGCTACCCCAACTCCAAAGGGTCTGGAGACATGTTCCCTGAGAACCCATCCCTTCATGTCAACACCCCCCCACCTCTGGCTCCCAGGCCAGGTAGGCAGCCCACGAGATGGAGCTAAAGGGTAGCCTTTGGTGGGTGCCTGCTGAGTGCTCCCTGCAGTCCTGAAGAGGGTCACCTGCAGAAACTGCACCCTAAGACAATTGACCCATTTCTCCAAAGAGGAAACTGAGGATCAGAGAGGTTGAGTTACTTCCCAAAGAGAAAATGGCTAGTAGGTGAAGGATCCAGGACTGGAACTCTGATCTGTGTGACTCCAAGGTGGTCTTCTGCATTCCACCCCTCAGTTCGATGTCCCCCCCTTGGGTCCCTTCAGGACCACTTCTAACTCAAGGCTGCTTTCCCAGCCCCTCCCTGCAGTACACTATTAAAAGGAGATCTCCAAGACAGTAGAGTTCTTCTGAAACCTGAGCTTCACTGCATAATTCTGAATCAAGACCCTTATTTGTAAAGGACTATTGTTTCCGTCTGCTTTTTAGACTAATGCTATGAATCTATTTCTTCTCTTGTGATACTGAAAAAGATGTATAATCCTTCTTGAGAAAACTCAGATTCAAAAACCTCAAAATATCCATCAGTACATTTGAAAAACCTACAGTCCTGGTGGAAAGGTCTCATTATCTCAAGTGTGTGTACGTGTCATGGTCATGGTCTAAAAGCAACTGCTGAAAACTCATTGGGCAGTCCTAATCGCAAATTTGGGGGGAACTAGATTTTCACCACAGGATTTCACCATGTAGAAAGAAAGCTTCTCTCTCTATTTTAACCTTAGGTAAGATCCACATCTTTCAACCACATTTAAATTTTTGCACCGACACCTCAGTATGAGGAGCTAGGTACTCGTCCCCAAAGAAATGGTGAACCTTAAATTTGGTGATGACCTTGACCTCAGAATCAAGACAAAACACCATAGGCTCTTACCAAGGTTGCTTCCACACGGCAAATTGCAATCTGTAAGCCACTGACGTTTAGAGTCCCCACTAAAGGAACGACTCAGAGCTACCAGAATATGTCAGCATGAAAGCTGACCCTGCTGGACAGAAGGGCACTTTCCTCCAGGAATCATGGTGCAGTGATCCAGGCCCACGTAAACCTTATTTAGTTTTTGCTCATATCGGAGACAGAGAGAGAAAATTATGACCCTTTCTGTATATGAGTCTTTGCTTTCACTGTAGGAACAGGATCAGTCCCCACGTTGAGCCACTTCTCGGGCTGACTGTAATTGCATCCAGCAGAGGGGCCCCCACCAACAGGACACCCCTAGGGAGCAGCCACCACTTTGTCACCCACCAGACTCTTCCTTCTGGGCCAAGGACAAGCAGCTGAGCACTGTTGTTCTGACGACCACAGGTGCATGTCTCTTGCTTCGGAACCACTCCCTCTGGGGACTGAGGTGCCTCATTTTATGAATTATGTCTATTTCCTCCTTGCAGGCAGACACACAAAAGGAGTGACGCACTTAAGAGATAAGCACCGGGATGCTTCCTAACCCGGGACAATTTCCTCTTCTGCAGTGTGTGTGTGTGTGCCTGTGTGTGGCCACATCTCCTCTGGACTGGGCTGCTCTCAGCCCTCAACAAGTTACTGCCCTTGACTCTATTTTTCTCATGTTCCTTGCCCCCGTTGGACCAGCAAACTTGTTGATCCCATATAGGCTGACATCTCATCCTGCTGGTCTCTTCTTTACCCGTAAACCAGAGCTATCCAGCAGTGCAGGAATGCGTTTCCAAGGCTGGGTCAGGTGATCTGTGGACTGTGTGATGAGCCTTTCCTGTGCAGGATTTGTCATGGGGACAGAAACTGACATCAGCAAGACAAGCTTCTGTTTAGAAGTCTCAGCAGACACTGCAGCACGTTAACGATCGCTGGGTTCTTTCTGCTTGAATAAAATGTGCTGAAACTAGGGCAATAAAAGGAAATGTTCCTCTATCTCATCAGAAGTTTTTATTTTAAAAAAAAAAAAGCACAGAAAGACAAATATTGTATGATTCCACTTATATCTGGAAAATATGAAATATCTGAAAGTCAAGGTCATAGAGACAGAAAGCATGGTGGTTGCCAGGGGCTGGGGGGTGGGCATGAGGGTTGAAGAGTAATTATTTCATGGGTCCAGCGTTTCTGTCTGCAATGATGGAAAGACTGCTGGAGATGCATGTTGGTGATGGTTACAGAACGATGTAAGTGTACTTAATGCCACTGAAGTGTACATTTAAAAGTGGTGAAAATGGCAAATTTTAGTCTATGCTTATTTTACCACAATAAAGAAAAAAAAAAAAAGAGGCCAGGCAGTTTGCTCAGCTGGTGCTGACAACACCAAGGTCAAGGGTTCAGATCCCCATACAGGCCAGCTGCCAAAGAAAAAAAAAAGTATTAAAAAAAAAAAAAGAAAAAAAAATCCCAACACCAAAGAGTTAATTCCTTTTAACTGGCTCCGGTGCACCTGCTTTGCCATTTTAAGGGGGGTCATAAGGACTGTCAAGGGTGAGGCCTATGTTGTCAAAGAAGAGGGCCCAGAACCTGGGGTCTTGCCCTCCAGCGACTCTGACACGTCTCTGCATGTGCCACGGGGTGTGTTTTGCAAGGTGGTCTGTGACAAGACCCGAGCTAGCCTGGGCCTGAGGCCTACAGGACATGGGTCAGCTGGGGTGCGCAGGGACAGAGATGGGTTGGGGAGAGCCCCCACACAAATGCTGCTCTTTGATTAAACATCATGTGATTTCTTTACACTTGCCGGAGTAAATAACATCTTTCCTTATCTTCCTTCCCAAGTCACACCTGAACAGTCAGTGAACATTCTTTTCATAACATAACATTCTTTCTAGAACCGGGTTGGTTCAGATCCTTTCTTAGGCTCACGGTTTACTTTTAGGCATTTAAATCCAACAGTTCATTTTTCCCACTGCTTTTCATGCATTGCCCACAGAGCTAACTTGAAGCATGCCCCAGGCCTGGCCCCGTCCCTGTGGCTTGCATGGACAATGTCACCTCTGAGCCTCAGAGGCTGGTCTTGAGTCATGCAGATAAATGCTTCCCTGCACTGTCCAGCCCCTGACCAGCACCAACAGGCCAAGATGGGATTCTTATGTCCCAGGGCTGCATATTTGATTACCCTTATTATCTTAGCTGCTTTGGCTATAAATTTTATTAGTGGCCATAAAATTATCCGTCCACAGCATTTGACTCAGTGACCTCTTGCAAAAGAGAATTCCACATACACAGGGCCTAGGAGAGCTGCTTTTCCTCGCCCTCGATTTATGGCCGTACCTCCTTCCAGCGGTTTGCCCTGCGTGACCAGACTCAGCAAACAGAAGAGGCTGCTCGTGTTTCATGATAGCTGTTATCAGGGCTGAAATCTGGCCCCTCAGCTCCTGATAACTGTTTTCTTTTATTCTCTGTGTTGCTAGAAGGTAAAGAGGCAGGGCTGTCCACCTGCTTTAAAAAAGACCAAGGTGCAGGATAAAGCAAAGGGCCAGGTATATTTCTATTCTAGACTCTTCTCTTCGATTTCTTAGTTCCAACATGTGCAGCTGAGGGCAGAGCTCAAATGTTTTTTTCAAGAATCTCTTCTAACAAATGATAAAGTCTTTCCATCAGTTTGCAGTATTTCTACATGTGCATTTTAATTCACCTTGGAGGTGTGTTGAGTCACAATGCTTTGAATACATACTCCTCAATTATATTTTGCAGGGTGGTTTCGGTGACATATTCAATGGCATATAATATAAGGAGTCCAGCTGATGTGACAAGATGAGCTTCAGCCTAATCAGGCGTCCTCATAGATCATCATAATTATCACCATTTTTGAGCACTTATCATGAGCCAGGTTACAGGTATTGCCATTTTTAATCCTGACAACAGCCCCATGAAGTAGGCACAATTGTGATCAAATAAGGGCTTAAACTCTGTCACATGGAAAAACCCTGCAGCAGGTGATGCCATTGGCTTGGTTTCTTGCTATCCTCGAATTTACATTGTGCAGATCACGTCCACTGTCCTCCAGAGAATGTACAACTCCTCTGCTACGGCTGCCCCCTTCAGAAAATATGCTCACAGCAAAAGATTTGACAAAGAGCAGAAAGAACGAGCATTTGAATAATTTCTCAGCATGCACGAAAGGCTCTCTCTATCCAGTGTTTTGTGATTTTTATGATGAAATGAAAATAAAATCAAATGGCCTGAGTCCTGGTGTAATTGATTTGATTTTCAATGTACAACTCAGCAATTCAGACTATCGCAGTCAAGAGGAAATCACAACACTAATCAACCCAACCCTGACATCAGGGTGGGGCCAGCGGCTGATCCTCAGTCAGCTCCCAAGACCTGGGATCAGTCACTAGGGGGCCACTCTTCTATTGAGAAGGTTACCATTGTTCCCCACCATGAAATAGTCAACCAAGAGCCAGTGCCCCAGAAAGCATGCCCTGACTCCTCTTTCCCACGCTGAATAATCATGGCACCTCCCGTGTGCTCCCCAAACCTATCCTATGACATCAGAGCATCTATTTTGCCTCTCCCTGCCACCAGACTCTCTCCCTAACTAGAAGGCAATCCCTACAACAGTAGCGACCAGCACAGGACAGTGTCTACATATGGAATCTATCTAATAAATACATTCATTAACACATTAATTAACAAATGCATGCAAATAAAAATGAACTTAATTTAGTTGGGTTGGGGTTGCTGGAGTTCTGTTTCTTTTTTTAGGGATAAAAGGTAATTTGCACCTGATTTTTGAAATTAGGACTAGGGTTCAGAAAGCTTTATTCAAAAAGATTAAAGTATTGCAGCACATACCTAATTCGACCTAGTGGTAAGATAAATTGCTGGAGTGGGAGAAAGAAAGAACAAACAAGCAACAAAGAGAGACAAAGGACAAAAGGAAAAAGAGAAAAGTGGGAAGAAATTTACATAAAAAGCCAAGAAAAGGGGAGAGGAGACCGGTCATAGTTCCTCCTGGTCAGCTTGAGTGTGAGCATGTGACAGCCACAGCTGGAGCGTGGGAATTCTCTGGAATATGGGGCAGGTGATCATAGGAATCCAGCTTCCAGGACAGGAGAAATCAAGCTGAGAGGTGCAGTCCCACCACCCTGCCCCAGCTCTTACCTGGAGGAGTTTCAGCTAGACTCGGATCCCAGAGGGGTCAGAAGAGAAAACGTACAAGCTGAGTGATTTAAAGACCCGTTTCACAAAACTGAGCCGTCCTCTTTCCCTTCCCCATTTAAAAAACAGTCCCAACCTCTGAGAAAAAGGGGCTGGGAGTTTCTGAATATCTGAATACTTCCTGTATGTAACTTTTGCAGAAGGCACTGTTTATTAGTTGTGCTGCCCAGGATAAACACAATACAGTTAAGAGGCCGCACATTAGATTAGCTGGAACTGATGGAGTACTTAATTCTAATACAGATCATGGCCTTTTCCATTTAGGTTTAATCTGCTGCGTTTCTCCTGTCTGCAGAGGTCATCAGTGTGCGTCTCTAAGCAGCAGTCCCTTCCCAGGCTCTGTGCCACTTGTCATTATACCTAAGTCTTGGCTAATGGTTGGAAAACTTTCAAGGAAACCAGAGTGCACTATGGTCTGGAATTGAAAAGGTGAATTCCTTGTAGGCATCCCACTTCCTCAGATTTTTCTTGAGCTTTTGTAAGAAACACTCATGGAGGCCTGTAGACAATCCTTGCTGGGTCTGCAGAATGGCCAGTAGCTGAAGGCAAAAGTAACCTTGCATTCTGGGCAGAACTGAGGACACCATGTGAGGAACCTGACAAGCAATGGACGCAGACACCCTCCTCAGGGTGCTGGGGAGACCCAACACCAGATGCCATGAGAGCACAGGTCTGCAGGGCTCAGATCAGCCAGGGAAAGTGCTTTTCCTTCTTTGGGATCCTTCAAGGAAACAAGCAGCATGGGACTGGCTCTAGATTGCTTTGTCCTGGTTGACCCCACATCACAGCCATGATGCAGGGATGCCCCAGTTGGAGACAGGCTGGATCAAATCGAATTGTCAGCGTGATCCCAGCACTTAGCAGAGGGTGTGTCAGGCACTGGGCCCTCGGTATATAGTGCACTGAATGATTGAACTAATTCTGGGCCTGGCCTGCTTGGAAAAACATGGGAGGCTTTAGGCAAGGCATTTCCTGTCTCTGACCCCCATTTTCCCCCATGAGGGGAACTCGTGAGACTGTGGCTGGGATGAGATGAAATAATGCAGCTAAAAGTGCCCTGTGATTCCTTAAGTCATAATCAAATACAAAGCAGGATTGTTTAGAAATATTCCTATTACATCTTTAAAATATGTCCCTAAGTTAACATTTGAGTGGCCTTTATGCAAAAACATACAAACACGTCGATGACAACAACAAGAAAAAAATTCCCCACCACTGTCCCAAACCATTGATGATGAAGAAGAAATTGATTTTAAGAGTCAGCTGATTGTCCCAGAGTAATGCATTGGCCTACACAGGTCCAGCTTGGACTTGACCTCATATCTTGTTTACCAACTGCAGAAAGGATGAATTTTGCACCGTGCAGAAAGCAACGTTCAAACAAATAATGGAGCTGGAAAAGTCCTTAGATATATTCTAGGCCAACTTCCATGTGTAAGCACAAAGACACTGAGCCAGATTGGTGAGGGGCGTTGTCCAGAGTCACACATCTAGCTTGTGCCACAGCCAGTTAGTGGCAGCGCTTATTTATGAATATCAAAACACCAACAGTAGGACAGCAGATCTCTAAAGTGATTGAAAATCCCAGAAATAGAGAGAGAGAGAGTCAGTCTCTGCAGGTTAGCAATAAGCCAGGGGCTTATTCCCACCCAAATGACCAGCTGTGTGACCTTCATAAAGTCAATTAACCTCTCTGCATCTTAGCTACCAAAATCAGAGGTCTGCCATAAAGACCATTAACTAATAACACTCTCAAGTGTCCTTTTTCTCAAATAGAAACTCGATGCTTTAAAGCCGCTAATTGTAACCCTGCACACGAGGAGGCAAATATTTGTGGGCTGGCCTAAAATAATCTTGTGAAGATGTTTGGAATTCTTCTTCTGTCTATTCCCTTCTGAGTTTAGGATCAATTACTCTAGAAAGCTGGTAATTTAAAATTTCACACCATTCCTTCATGTCCAGAATGCAGAGGACGCCCCTCAGGGTTGCTTACTGGGAAACTGCACCATTCATCCTTATCAGGACTGACGCTAATCTTGTCACCAGACCCATGACAGACTTTGCATTTGATGATTTGCTAAACTGGATTTGGATTATTAATAAAACATACTTATTTACATGTGCATGTTTTCATTTTACATTTCAGTAGTAAAACTAACATTAAGAATGCTTTAGACATTTCATCATGTTTGAGTATTCCCTAAATCCTTCCTTAACCCTGAATTCTCCAATTTAGGCATATTTTTAAAATCCTAGACCTCGTGAGTTGCGAAACTAAATTGCAAAATTAATTTTTTGCTTTTGTCAGATTTCTTTGTCTGTACGATGTTTTCAGCACTCCCCTGCTTTTTGCATCATTAGCAAAGAGACAAAAGTCTTCTGGGTGAGGTGACACCAGAGAATTGTATCATCTCATTATGTCTTCACTAAATAAATATTCTGCTTATTTTCTGCCATGGCTGTAACATTCCATCCAGTGTCCTAATTTCTTTACTTGGTGGTTCTACTCAAATTTCTCCCCTGTTCCCTAAAGATGTTTGTTTTCTCTTCTCTCATGCATGCTATGGCTTTTCCCAAAGCTCAGCTATACTTGCCACTTGTTGGAACTTTATAATATGGGTCAAGCCTAGCAAAGTCAGTACCAACTAACTTATTGTGAGCATATCTAACTAGATTCCCCTAGCTAACAAACCAGAGCCAGCCAGATTGGCATTCTCGAAACCTCAGGGACCCCAGCCAACCTGCTTTATTTGAAGAGTTGGACCTGGGAGTTCATCTCTTCCATATCTGCCCTTTTGTTACAAACCTTGGGTCCCTGGGGTCTGCTATTTAAAACAGAGCCAATCTTTTGGGATTCTTGTCTTTCATACACACTTGAAAAGCTATTCATGTAATCCTGAGTTAAAAGACTCGCAACTGCATTAAAAAAAAATCAGTCTCACTGCAATTCCCCAAAACTGAATTTTTTGAGAGAAATCAACAAATCTGTCATCTTTCCTAATCCCCCTCCAAACCACAATTCTACCCTTAACACAAAGTAATTTTAAAGTCTGCAGCACCTCCACATAGGTAGGGCAATCATACAAACAGATCCAGGTTTTCAGATTCAGAGCCTGGAATCAACCAGGCCATCTCTCAAAGAAGCCGTTGGCCAAAAACAACAATTTTCAATACAAACCGAGAATACATAGCACTTGTAGTAACCCTTGGTAGCACGGACAGAGAAATATCCATTTTGGAAGGTCAGTTCTGCGAGGGCAGGAAAGAAACCTTACCTTTGGAATAATCTTCATTACCCTGAATAGTCATCTTGGAGTAAATATTGAAAACCATGCTATCTGAATTTCTACAGGGTTCCCCATCAGCAGAATCATAAAACATTGGCAAGAATGAAACATGCACAAATTCTGTTGTTACCTTAAGATTTAGTAGATTTTCCACCCCCCAGCCTGAGATGAGGGCAAAGTAAAGAAATACACACACATGCATGTCCTCTTCCCCCAACTGATCTTCCAGTGGGAAGGAAGCTCAGACAGTGTCTTTGAAAGAATAAAAACTACTCCTCTGGGGGAAAAAATGCTAAAGTACCTTATGAAATATACAAAGACATATTGGAGAATCCATAAACGTGCCTGCTGAGGAAATAACGTAGAATAAAAAATCTCTAATTAGATTAGTTCTAAAGGAACACGTCTAAAAAGTGGGGTTAGAGGTTATGGAAGCTTCTTTCTTCTACAGACCTTTAAGAACTATACAAGCAGGCCAGCCACCTAGTATGACTCCAGTATTGAGGAGAGATGTGACCAGATGCCTGAGGAAAACTCTTCTCAACCATGAGATTTTGGATGTGTAAAGACTTCTAATGTCTAGAAGCTAAACCATGAAGCTCTCTAATCATTAAGCTGCCCTATCGTTAATGTCCTTGATGGAGTTTGGATGCGTTGTCCCCTCCAAAACTCATGTGGAAATTTGATCTCCAATGTGGCAGTGTTGGAAACTGATTGAGTCATGGGGGCGGATCCCTCATGAATGGATTAATGCTCTCCCTGGGGGAGGAGGGGATTAATGAGTGAGTTTTCGCTCTGTTAGTTCCCGCGAGAGCTGACTGTTTATAGGACCCTGTCACCTCCCCTCTCTTTCTCTCTTGCTTCCTCTCACCATGTGATCTGCTTGTACCCTCCAGCTCCCTGCCGCTTTCTGCTATGAGCAGAAGCAGCCTGAGGCCAGCGCCAGATGCAGCTGTCCCAGAATCGTAAGCCAAATAAACCTCTCTTCTTTATAAATTACCCAGTCTCAGGTAGTCCTGTTACAGCAACACAAAATGGACTAAAACAGTCCCAGACAGACCTTAGCCCATGTGTACCTAGTGTATAACATGTTTGCCCATTCTCTCAGTTAATTTCTAGGACTTTGGTGTTACATATCTCCAACAGTCTTTCATTTTCTAGGCTCATTCGACTTCAAGTCAAATGTTTTAAACATTCCTTGCTATGGTCTCCCTGAGTACATTTATACATATCAAATCCTGTCTCCCGAATTTTGGTTCAGAAATCATGCTCGCTGTAGATTACAGACTAGCGATTTGTAATCAGTCCTTGGGAAGGAAAAAACAGTATTTATGAAAGATGCTTTAACTCCAAATTCTAGAACAAATCCCTTCCAATCCAGGTCACCATGGGAATCCTTGGCCACATTCGAGGGTCAAACATAAAAAGGCAGAAGTGGGGATGAGAAGCGTGGGCTCTCTCTCCAGCAGGCCTGCCAAGCCCCACAGACAGGAGGGCCTTAGATGAAGGCACCCCGCTTAAAGGCACTTTGTTCTGTGAGTGCTTTGTTTAAATCCCAGAGTGGGAGATGACCCACAATAAGCCACTTGAACCTTTTTTCTCTGTCATTCTCCAGATGAAATACAGTATGTGGGAGTTCTTTCAATAGTAGTTATTCAGGCCTTTTCAAGAACTAAATTTGAATACTCCACAGTTATCAGCTGGGAGGATAGCAGCTCACCAGCAGGCTTGAAAGCTAAGCGAGGTCCTCACCTGCCTCACCCTACCCACGTTCCGTGGGGCCTTCTGGGGGCGTCCCAACCTTCCCAGCCCACAGGCCCAGAGCCCCCCACCCTGGAGACCAGATCCTCGTCTCTGTTGGCTGCTGCTGTTTGCACTGGTAGTTATCTGTTGGAAGCTGGAGTCACAAGAACAAACTCAGCTAAACTAAATTGGTCCTTTGTTTGCTATTATCATAAAATTTTTATGTAGGAACTAATAAAAACATGCCTTATGAGCACAGTTACACGGGTTTACACAGGCGATAATATCCAGCAAGTCATATCCATAAATTCAGTTATAGACACTTAGGAATAAATATTTTATCTTTCCCAATGTTTTCGTTTATTGGAAGGAAGGTGTGAACATAGAAGCATACGGCTGATCTGGGGCTTCTAAGGGCCCTTAAGTCCCTCTGGAGACCTCTCTGTGAGATCAGAAAGGTCCTTTCAGAAGTTTCCGGATAATTTTCATAATTCTTTAGCCTCTTAAGAACCCTATCTTAGTCAAGCTTCTAATCCATGTAAATGGAAAGCCTTATGCAAAGGTTTTAAAAATAAGTTGCTTTCGAAGTGAGTTCAGGATTTTCTTACAAATTTTTAAAGCAAACAAAAAAATTCAGTTTTCTTCCCAACTGGGACCTTGGGGCAGATTTACAATAGATTTAATTAAAGGAGCTTTAATGAAATCCAAACCTAACAACAAAATAGGATCACTGGAATATTCATCTTTCCCTTCGGTAATTCACTCTAAAATACACTGAATGAGTTGTTTTTTTTTTTTTTTTTTAATGTATTTTCTTCTAGAGCTGAGCTGTCCAACAGAAAACTAATGAAAACCACAAATGCACGCCACATATGTCATTTTGGATTGTCTAATAGCCACATTAAAAAACTAAAATGAAACAGTTGAAATTAATTTTAATGACATTTTATATAGCCCAACATATCCAAAATATTATCATTGCAACATGTAACCAATGTATTAAAAAACTTACTAATAAGATACTTTCCATTCTTTTTCATGTACTAAGTCTCTGAAATCTACTGTGTATCTTACACCTACAACACAATTCAGTTCAGACCAGCCACATTTCACACGCTCCACAGCCACCTGTGGCTGATGGCTGCAGCACTGGAGAGCAAAGCTCTAGAATCCTCGACTAGCCAAGGAGAAGATCATTGCAAAAAAAAAAAAACTCACTGTTTATGTGATTGTTTTATGCCCTGTGGGCATACTTCCCTTCAGATTATAATTATGAATTTAGAATACCATAAACTCAGAAAATATTAAAATTATATGTCATTTTTAAAGTCCTTTTATTTATTGATTTATTGTCGATAGCCCACAGTAAAATAGGTAATGGCAAAGAAAACCAGGTGAAAAGGAGAAACATTTAGGGCAGAGAAAAAAGAAAGCTTAGTCAGCAGTTATCAGAGGCACATTAGAAAGTGTGACCAAGCCTACCCTCTGCCAGTCTCCAGAGTTCCAGCAGCTTCTCAAATACAGACCACAGTGAAGTCTCTTCTATATGAAACTGCACCCTTGGAAAGTGAGAAGCTTATTTTTAGTTTTCATTTAATTTTTCTTTTACAAAGAAGCTATGTACCCAATTGCTGTAACCTTCTTAAAAATGACATTTTCTATCATTCTTCCACCACCTCTGTTTCTTAGATACTAAAAAAAAAAAAAAAAACAGAATTTCAAGTAATGGATTGTTGTAAGAAAATAAGGAACTGACATTAGTATTGTACCTCTGATTTTTAAGTAATCTTTGGCAAATTATTCCACTTCTCTGTGATTAAATGTTACCACCTGCAAAATCATCTCAATAAGTCTAAGTCTGTATCATGTCTTGCAAGTGTGAGGCATGTTTTTAACTTGATGTGTTATTATATTTAATAATGCATATTGATTCATGTTAAGCAAGTTGTTCTGGAAGGCAGGGACCAGAATTGCTGAATACAGCCTTTACTGAGCTAACCAAAGCACTGCATGCATAGAAATGCATAATTATCTCATGCATTGCTGCTGTTGACATAAAATACACGAAAGCGCTGAGATAAGGGCTCTGGGTAAAAGTAAAGGTATTGCTGGTTTTGATTCATAAAAGTGTCTTTTCTCAATATAAAACAAAGATTCTCAAAATGATCTCTTTATCTCCTCAAGGACGAAGGAAAGGGTTTCTTAGCAATAAGTCAGACTGACAACAGGGGAATTTGAAAATCATCTCAAAGGGTCTGGTCTGTTTTTGTGTGTTCTAAACCAAATAAAGAAAAGTCAACCCCGTATAAAATGCACACCCAAAATTTCTCACCCCATCCCTTCCACCCCACCTATGACCCTTCCACCCCACCTACCTATGAAAACGCTTTCCATAGAATGGGAGTGGGTTTGGACTCCAGAGAATCTAGCCTTGGTTTTCAAGTGGATGAAAGGTCGGTTGTAAATGAAATATACCCCATGGAGTACTTCTATGTTATAATTTAGAATAAGCTACTAAAACAATCAATAACTATAATAATGTTACAGTTAGAAGATCTACACAAGAGCATATCTCATTTCCTAGGAAGTATGCATTGAAAGATTTAGGGATAAAGGATTATAGTATATGCATCTTACTCTCACATAGTTCAGAAAAAAATAATTAAGAGTTAACTGGGTATAGGGAATAAGGATGTCCTCTGTCCTATCTTTAGTCTTGCAACTTCTCTTTAAGTTAATATTTCCAGTGTGTGTGTGTGTATGTGTGTGTATGTGTATACACACACAATTCTTTTAAGAGTGAATAAAAATGGGGGGAAAAATTCTTGTGAGTCGAATTTTTCTTTTCGGATTTTACACAGGGCAATTCCTTGTCCTTTCTACCTAATTTCTGCAGCAGCCTCTGGACTTTAATGTAGAAGTGATGGTGTGGCTTACATGTGGTAAAGGGCTTGCCTCGCCTCAACCCACCCTCCGCCAGCTGTGAGCTGAGTCTCTCCACCTGACTTCTGCATAGAAGGAAGCGTGGGCTCCGGGCGCTGGGTCTTGGTGCCAGCCCAGGTGTCTGTCTCCTGCTCTCATTTCCATGGAGAGAGATGCAGGAGACTCTGTCAAGGGGTAAAGCAATGCTCACAGTGGCTCTAAAGCTGATAAGACTCTGTAAGGAGATAACCACAGGCTCCATGAACCCATGGCTGCCGACACCACCTCTGCCACCACCGGCAAACGGGATTATTTTATCGAGGGTCAAGGCACCTGTGGGAACCGCCTGGGTCATGGATTAAAGAACTGGTTTGTGAAGAAGGCATTTTTATTGCCTTCCCTCACCCCACCCCACCCCCAGCACTCGCATTTACTTTGAAACAACCTAATCCTTCAGTTTAACAGGCAAACTTCCAAATAAAAAGGTATCATGGAAGCAGAGCAGGACCAAACCTTGGAGGTCAACAAATCCACCCTCTCTCTTGATGAAGGAATAATTTTCAGGGTACTCAGTCATTCAGATGGGAAGCTCCCTGCTCTACAAGGCAATACGTCCCATTACTGTATAACTATGATTGCTAGAAAGTTCATTGCAAGTCAGCCAAACACTGCTTCCCTAAAATCAAAAAAAATTTTTTCCATTTTATTAAATGTATTTCTTTTTATTTCTACTTTATTAAGTTTATCTTCATAACTAACACATAATAATTATATATATTTATGGGGTATGTTTGATATTTGGGTACATGTATATGCTGCGCAATGATCAAATCAGGGTAGTGAATATTTGAGAGTAGAAAACTTGTCTTTATTGGGACCCCCTCTACCTGCCTGCAGGCAGCAGGTGCACAAGAAATAACTTGGGAATGAATAAGTCAATTAATGAGTAGTCTACACATTGGCTCTTATTCTGTTCTCGGGAGCAACAAAAATCATGTCCACTGTCTTCCCAACTACAGCATCTCAAACATTTGAAGACTCTTTCATGTACTTCTTCTGTTTCCTCTTATGCAGCCTAAAATCCCCCAATTCCCATAATCCTGCCTCATGGTACTCAATTTTTAAAACATGTTTAGTTACTATCCCTGACCTTCCTTTACTCAATCATGACCACTTATTCATTTATTTATTCATTTCTTTCCAAAAGGACTCGTAGTTAAAAAAAAAGAAAAGGATAAATACAATAAAAGTAATAAAATAAAAATGAACACACAGAAAACAGGATCAAGAGGAGGAATCTAACACACCCAATGAAAAGTCTACATGTTTCTTATGATTGATTACAAAACTCGATTCTAATGTTCCTGGCACAAGGGTAAAGAGGGAAATATTATGGAGTTTCACCGTTCCTTTTTAAGAAGATGAAAAAGACCCATCTTCAGGAGAGACAAGGTTAGTCCCTGTATCAGAAACAGATGTTGCAAACTAGAAAATCAAGGTGCATAATGGATAGCCAGTGTCCACAGTCACAGTTCCCAGCAAAGACTGAAGCAAAATCCAAAGTCATTTCTTATAATAATTTTTGATGAAGACTTGAAGGCATAAGTTTAAGACACAATTCAGAGTGATTATAAAAGGTAAGTTGGTTTGGTTCAAATGTTTAAATATTCTCTTCAGTATTTTAACTTTTCTCAAAGATGTAACTAAGGATAGATCACTTATTAGATAGTCGTCCTTTAAATGATTGTCCCTTAACAGAACGGCTCCTCTCCTGAGATTCTGAGCACTGGAGAAAAGAGAGTCTAAAATTATACACTCTTGCCAGGGTCTGAAGTACACTGAGCTCATATTCTTGATTAAGTGGCTTCATAAATTTGGAGAACTGATAAACAAAAAGTAAAGTCAGTATTTCATTATAAAAACAAGGACCCTAAACAAAGACATCACAATCCTGCTGTCAAGCAGACATGGGCCAACGAGGTACTTACTCATAAAGCCAGGATTTTCCGCAGGACATAGTTTTGGGAGGGCAGACTGTCACAGTTGTTAAGTTTTACAACTCCACTGCTAGTTAGAAATTGTTTTCCCTGTTCTGTAGATTAAGAAACTGAAGCTAAGGCTCAGAGAAGTTTGCCAAAGGTCACAGAGCTAGAAGTCACCAAGGAATGATCTATATGCCAGGCTGTCTGGCTCCAAATGTTGTCCTCTGACCATGGCATCACCCACCCGTCCTGCAGCTCACAGTGCAGTGAACACATGCAACGTGATAATGAAGCTTCAGGGGTTCATGAGGCTGCCCAAGAATAACGTCAGGTCTAGGCCCTGGAAAACCAGAGCATCCTTAAAACACTCAACAGTGGGGCCGAGCCCGTGGCGCACTCGGTAGAGTGCTGCGCTGGGAGCGCGGCGACGCTCCCGCTGTGGGTTCGGATCCTATATAGGAATGACCGGTGCACTCACTGGCTGAGTGCCGGTCACGAAAAAATGACAAAAAAAAAAAAAAAACCACTCAACAGTGACTTTATTTTCAACATATATATGTGCCCAGATCTACTCAAGTGTGAACCTAATATTATATTATGATTACTCAATGCTGGAACCAAAATCAAACCACTTACTTTTGAATTAGATCTATAATATTGCAGATATAGGTAAACTAAGAAAAAACAACAATTTGTGTTCAAGAAGCAGTAGGGGCTGAATAAACGCTTCTTACAGTTTTAGCAATTTCACCCTCTAAGAATATACCTTGAAGGTAGTTTTTATGCTTTTTAAATATTAGAAAAATAAATACTTCTGGTTAAAGATGGTGGGTTAAATATAAGCATTGACCATTGCTCTCTCTTGAAAACTTAATAAAATGACAATAAGGGATTTTTAAGAAGGCATAAACTCACAAGGACAAAGCAACCACCACAAAATTTTGGAAGCTGGAACCCGGATGGGTGATGGTAACTGACTTAGCAGATGCAAGAAAGGTAAGTCTCAAGCTAGCCATGTGCAAAGCTGAGAATGACCCAGTTTAGACCTCAAAACTGTCCCCCAAAGGCTCAAGAATTTATGGCACAAGAGACTCTGGAAGTGGGGGTGTTCACGGAGCTAAATCCAAGGGGACTAGGTGCAACTCTGTTTAAGTAGCAGTCAGAGCCTCAGATCCTTTGCTCTGCTCTAGGTAGCTGGGTGACTGCACCACTCCACCCTGGCAGAACTTAAAGATTTGTTCTCTGAGAGGATAAAATCCAAGACAGCTAGACTAGCACACACTAAGTACAGTTAGGAGTAGGGAACTGAAAACAGGGAGATTAGTCAAAGTTAGGGGGAGCAAGTCACTGATTTAAAATCTCTCTCCTCTTCTTCCTGAAGACTGGCAGCCAACATTTACACCCATCAGGCTAGAAATTAGAAGAGTCTTTTCTAGGGGGATCTCAACAACCCAAAAGAAAACAACTAAATAAATTGAAGAAAATGGCATGTTCAGGTCACCCTACAGGTAAGACCACACTCACCAATCCCCTCCCATGCTCCTACATTCAGCTCTGTTGTGCCTCAGTCATGAATACAATCAGTCAGCCAAGGATCACCAGATATTTGAGGAAAGCATCTAATGCAAAAAAGACTAAACCAAACAAAACACAAAATAAAAGACATCTTGCGGAAAGCCAGGCGATACAGGAAAAATAAAACTAAAACGTAACAAGACAAAACCAACTATCAAATATCCTCAGAGAGATCAGTGAGAATATTTCATCCATGAAACAAGAACAGAAATGCCCGAAAAAGAGAAGATTTCGGAAAGATGACAACAGCAACAACAATAAGAAGCTCTCAAAAATTAAAGTGCTCTTAGCAATTAAAAATATGAGAGCAGAAATGAGAATCTCAATTAAATTGTTCAAACTGAAGTTTTTAAAAAGTTTGATGACGAGGAAAGAAAAGACAAAAAAATATATATATATTTTTAACCAGATGACAAGGCCAAATAGTGGGAGTTGCAGAAAGAATGAACAAAGAATAGAAGAAGAGAAAATTGTGAAAGAAATAAAGAAAATGTCCTAAAAAAGGCCAACATGAGTTTGCAGATGGAAAGGCCCACCACATGCCAGCCCAGTGGATGATATTAGATCCGCCCAAGACACGTCCCTGTGGAATTTCACAACACTAAGGAGAAAGGGCTTCCAGGGAGGGACGGGAGGAGACGGAGATATTTTACATAAATGATCAAGATTCAGGCTTCTCAGCAGCAACACTAGAAGCTAGAATAACATAGAGAAATGCTCATAAAATTCTGAAGGAAAATTACTTCCAACCTAAAACCCTAATACCCAGCCCCAAATCACGAATGAGGTGTTAAAGCAGAACAGAGATATTTCAGATCCAAGGTATCAAAAAAATGTATCTCTCTTGGACATTTAAAAAAATTTTTTAAATTAATTTTTTAAATTTTATCATTACACAAGGTAATCATTTTTTGTGGCCCTTTACCAATTTCTCTCTAGCCCCCACCTTGCACATTTAAAGGAAAAGTAATCACAGCTAACATAGCTCAAATAAATATGTATAATCAATTATGCTTCAACTAAAAAAAAAAAGATTTTGGGGTTTTTTTTTTTGTTTCTTTTATTTATACTGTTTATGATTATTTATTTATTTGTTGAATCATAATTGATTGTACGTGTCTGGGGGGGTACCACGTTGACTATCAATACCTGTGTGCAATATGCGATTCTCAAATTACGGTAATTAGAATATTCAACATTACACGATGTAATCATTTTTGGTGGCTCTTTACCAGTTTCTTGCTAATAGTCCCTCCCTGTCCCCCTTTCCCACCCGTTAGAAGATTTTGTAACACAATGTATGAAATCATTTGGAAAATACTGATTTACTGAGTTATACACATCTTCCAGATGTTGACTCATTCCATTATACAGTATCCCCCCCCAAACCACATTTATTAATATCACCACTCATCTTACCAGAAAACTTTCTTAGTATTGGGAAGCTTTCAGGCTCCTAGTGGCAGAATCCACTTTTAGAATTGAGAAACCAGCCGCATTAGTTGTTTTCCTTTAAGTGGCAAGTTCTTTCATTGCTTTTTGAGACGATGTGTTCAAAATATCCAGGTCTGAATAACCATGCTTGGTCTGTTTGTTATTCTTTCAAGTAATAACGTATTCCATGAAAAAATACATACACAAATAAAAGACTCACAGAGCTTGTAACTCACACAATCACACGAGGGCTCTTCCTTGAGACAACCATCGTATGCCACCCAAGTACTTCAGATCTCAAGACACATTTCTAGATTTCATAAAGTTAATCATGTTTACTACTTTGTCAAGGACATTCTTCAGTGGAACTGTCCTTTTTTAAAAAACTCCAAATGTGAGTTGATGATGAGTACCATGACTTGCACTCTCTAGTGTCACCACCTTGATTCGTGATAAGAAGCTGGCAGTTTTATGAACCATCACCTTCGCACCATCCGAGCAATTGTCAACACAGCAGAAAAGGTGAATAATGTCTGAGCATTATACAAAAATCATTTGATCTCATAAGCCCAATGAAAGAGTCTTGGGGACTCAAATGGTCCACAGAGCACACTTTGAGAACTGCTCTAATAGGAAATCTAAAACTGAGTAAATCAAGAACTGGGGACATGAGAATGTGAGGATATATAGATAAATAGTGATCAATCTTGGAAGGCAGGAAACGCCCACCACGTGTGCACAGTTGGCCAGTGTCTTCCCTACCAAGTCTTGTCAAATGATTTAACTCTTTAAATTACGTGCATGTATAACTTTAATTTTAAAAAACTCATAGGGAAAAAACCAAATTTTTTTAAAAAAATTTAAATTTCATAAGTAACAGCATTCAAGGATTAGAATACCTTTTCAATAAACATGGTTATGTACAATGAGGTTGAAATATAATTTCATTTTTGATGTTGATGCAGTATAAGCTATAGCTCTTTGCCAGTCGATTCCAGTAAGAAAGGTAGATAAATTTTAATTTATTCTAGGTCTGCCTGGAGGGTTGTGTGCTTGTGTGCACATGTTTAAGTATACACCTGAAAATGGGTATTTTTGAGAGTGGAACCCTCAGATTATTAAGCACCAGGTCTAACAAAACTGAACTTTCCTCCCCTGTCTCAGAGAAAGGGGACGTCATCCCTTGGAAGAAGCTTTCTTACTGACTGCAAGCCTGACTTAAAGGGTGACTCTTTGCTCCCCAGGGCCTGCCACTGTTTTCCAATGCTCACTGTCCCAGAGTCAACCACGGGAGGCAGGTGTGTCAGAGAAAGTGAGCACATTTCCAATCTCACACTGACTTTTCCTGAAATATTCCTTGGGCAGATCCAAGGTTCAGAAACAACCTATCGATTCAATATCTTCCTATAATATATACAGACTTAGAGCAGCATTCCTAATATAAATACAAATCGAGACAAACTGAATGTAAAGGTCAGACTTATCACAATGAGAGGGCTAGGACAGGAGGTCTGTCTCCTTTCCCCGCAAGGTGCAGGTCAGGCACCACCTCTCCATAGTGACTTGGGTTCACTTCTCTCGAGGGAAGGCGGGAGACAGATGTGGAAGGAACAAGGGACCTACTCAGTCATCCTCCTGTTTATGGTGAAAATACACTGGGCCAGATTAATTAACATAGTCATTATCTTGGCAGTTTCCAAACACGGCGAGAAATGCTAGCAGCATCATATGTGCAAGACAAGAGAAAAAAGAGCAGACCTGGGCAAATCAGGACTGTGACATTAATGTGTTTAAGCATTTAAAATAGCTGGGTTTTCCTTCAATCATTAAAAGTGCATAATTCAAATGGTTACTTGTCTAATTTCTCATCAAAGGAAGGTATTTTCGGCATGAGCTGCTATATAAACTACTCCAGTCCTTCAAAAAGTATCAATCCAGAAGGAAAGTGATCATGTAAATCTTTTCCTTAGAAAGTTTTTTTTTTAAATTTTATTTTAATCCGACAGCAAAAACTTCAACTTTTCTATCACAGGCCTTTCTCCAGTGAAATGAATTCTCACCGAACACTGAATGGAAGCTTTATGTGCCAAAACATCTCGGTCCCAATAGCTTCCATGTCACTACTGAAGTCAAGTCTCATAGTGATCAGTACCAAAGAGCCACCAGGAAAAGTCCTTAAGGGGAAAACATGGAGCCAGAGGACCTTTTAATGCAAGGTTCCAAAACAGCCTATTCTGGCCTGAATATATTAGACCAAAGTTGGTAACTGCAGCCCAGGGATGCTTAATATTTCCTGGGGGAATGACCAGAGGTTGGGAAAGGAAGAAAAATGGGACTTGTATTTGGCCTTGATATCTCCCCTCTGCCCCGAGGCCACGAGTCCACACAAATGTCCACATCCACTCTGGGGAGGTGTCAGGGAGCCCTTTCCACTGCAAGCGTCATGTAGATTAGGGAAGCAGAAAAAGCTGTAAGGTGCCATCAAGAGCTTGGCTGGAGAATGCAGCCTCCACACAATATTTGCTATTTCTTTCTGGATTACTGCTCGTATACACAGTTCCTCTAATTCACAGCTATGTGTGTAACACATACTAAGATGCATTTTCCCAGGGGCCTGAGCGGGATTCATATCTGGCCCTGTCTCTTCTGGCCAGCATGGTGTCCCTGCTCTGTCACAGCGTTGCCTCCAGTCCCAGCTGTGTCACAGACAGCCCTGCCCTGTGCAGCGAGTTCCCTGAAGTCAGGGACTAGGTCTTTCTCATCTTCCCTTCCAGGGCCCCCAATACCTGGCATATTGTGGGCACCCCCAAACACGAAATGAACTAAAATATTAAACTGAACATTCAACTGAACTGTCTTCTTCCTCCTGGGATGCAATAGGGACAAATATATGTGGTGACATTTGTCACGATTGAGACTGATGAAGCTATTCATTGCTTATCTTATCAATGGGGGCTTTAAAGAGGAGGTTGTTTAAAGGAGGAAACAATGCGGATGGGGCTCTTGAGGCCAGGTTAGTGGGGTCCCTGTGACCCTTGCTGTGTTTACCTCTCCGTGAGCAGGGTGGGGGCTGGGGAGGTGAGCACATTCTGCATTGCAGGTGGTCAAAGCCTAGTTCTCCTCCATGGCTGCAACCCCGCTGAGCAGCAGGAGCCGCCCCAGACATAGCATGCTCCCCCGCTATCCAACAGACTCTCAACCAAAGCCCCTGCCAGCCATCAAGGGCGTGGAGGTCATTCCTTAAAGAAAACCACCACTCCCCCCCTCCCCCCATCGGTGCAGGCCAAGGAGGGACAGTTAGAACAGCCCACTGTCCCTCACTGATTCCTACGTTAAGACACACTGGTAATAGGCAGAGCCCCAGCTCAAGTGTCTGAAGCGCTGTCCTTTGTATCCCCAGACACTGGCAGTGTCCAGCTCAGTAAATACTTGCTGAATGAATGAATAAATGTTTAACTTTACACAATGCAGTTAGAACATACTAACATTACTTTTCACATCCAGGTGCTGACAAGACAGAAGGCTACAGTGGAGAAGACAGCTAGACCTGGAGGACCTGGTTTCCAAAAGAGCTAGCTTTATAACCTCTCACACACCTAGGCTCATCTGTCCCTGCCTCTGATATGCAATGCAGCCCGGCCTCTAACCAGACTCGTTCACATCTGTCTCTGCACTGGAGGGTCCCACAGATAGCCCAGACCCATGTGTCCAAAGCTGGACTCCTCCCCTGTCTGCTCAGCCTGTCCTTCCCGCCCATGTCATGCCCAGCACAGAAAGCAGGCAATGACCCTCAACTCCCCTCTGCTCTGTCCCGCATGCCACCAATCCTCAAGGGCTTTGAGCTTCCTTCTAAATATCTGTGAAACCTGTCCACTCTCAGCCAAGGCCTCTGCACTGTTTCCCCCCAAACCAGCGATCCACTCACCTGCCTCCTTCCATCTGAGTGGCAGGCTCCCCCGCCACCCACCCGAGCCCCTGTGGCTTCTTGTATGCAGTGTTAAAGGATAAAGCCCTTTTCTAATCCTCCATCCCAGCTCCCCAACACACCAGTCTCATGACAGCTCCACACCTTTACAGATCTCCTCTCCTTTCCATCTTGTAATCTTTTCCCCAGGTGTGCCTGCCCAACAGCAACACACAGGTGTGCAGATTCAGGGTACTGTGATGCAAACGTACTCCAGAGAGAGTTAAGTGCTTGGTCGTAAGCACGACATTTACAATAGATGTGTATTCATTCCATAGATGATGTTTATATAGATATCATGCAATAACCTATATACCTTATAAAACACTTACGGCCTAGTTACTGTAATTAGTACATTTATACCAATTAACCCCAATGCCGCACTGGTTCAATTTCCACTTAGTCTGTTAGTTCTATGTTAGCAGCTACTTAGAAGAGGTAGAAAAGTTTCCGGTGTTAAGAAGTGACTTTCTTTTTAATTACTCTATTGTAATTCCCATTTCCTTTTTTCCCAAACCCGTATAAGTTGCTAATACGTGATAGAATTAACATGAGTTTCATTGTGAGTCCTTTTATTTCCTTTGCCCACCCATGCTCAGAGATGCAAATAGACTGTGAGAGAATTCAAAAGGCAGAGGTGAGGTGGAGAGAAGAGCATGAATAACTTGCAAGCTAGATAATTAGGTAGGTCTTAGAACTATCAAGAGACGATTGTGCAATTTAACATTAAAAAAGAAAAAAAGAAAAGGATGTCTGGGGAGAGGTGAGAATAAAAACTAAGTGTAATTAAGTGTAAACAATCCTAAGGATAGGACTTCCTTAGTATTTCAAGTCAGACAAAACCAGATCCTCTTAACCAAGCTTACTATTAACATAAAACCTATATTATTTTTCACTTGTAGAAATGGTATCTACCAATCTTCTTAAGTCCAACAAATAACTCAGTAAATGCTCAGTAAAACGCACACTGACTGAAGTTTTAGGAGTCCAGAAATGGGTCATTCCTCTGTGCAGGTGGTGGGGTGGTGTCTATTTACATTAACTTGTGCCACAGTTTCCTCGTCTTTAAAATGAGAATAATTATCTACTTACCTCATAGGACTAATATGAAGCTTAACTGAGTAAATACACACAAAGCACTCAGCACAGTGCATTTGAGTGTTAGCTATAGTGAGCATTCAAGCGTTAGCTACAATTATTCTTTTTATGGCTGTGATACTAAATACATGATACTCACAAAGTGGAGAGACAGAGAAACAAATCCTAGTCAGCAGGGGCACAACTGATGGGGATGAGAAAGTTTAGATGCTCAAAGGTGTCTGCTGACCAGCTTTGTCGGCCCAATGGGACTTCAGTTTTTCTCTTTGCAGTTGGAGAAACCACCCCAGGTCATAATGTAAGTGGTAGAAGTAGGGAGTTAAGATTTTCGTGTTTTGCACTGTTTATTGTCTCCAAAGTCTTCCCCAAGGAAAGGCCATATCAACGGCTGGAGCACTCTGTGAGTTTTAGCAATCCAGGCACACCTTGGGAAACAAGCCAGCAGATCACCTCCTCATTGGACAGTGCATGGAAGCCCTTTTTCTAGCCCTTTTACCTCTAATGGCCTCAGTGAAGTGGCTGCTGAAGTGGGTTATGAATGAATCTCTGAGCTGCAGAGTGCACCCTGCAGAAGGGCTACGGTCAAGGTATTCATCAGATCACTGTGAAAAACGGAGCTATATCTTGTTCAGATATGAGACGTGCCCCGGTTTTCTGAATTCATCAGTTTCACCACTATGTCTCAGAGGTATGTTCACTGCTTCAGGTCTGTCTACCTTGCCTCTAAATGTGCTCGCGGGCTGCAGAAATGCAGACAGCCACGATCTGCGAGACATCTGTGCACGCTGATTTTGCAGAACTTTTCAGTGTAAGATTTTGCATCTCTCTCCATATGTCTATATCTGGATCTAGACCTAGATCCTTTGAAGCTCCATCTTCAGGGAAGATCTTTTCAGGGAAGATCTGTTCATTTAAATCCAGTGCTTAGGACAGTACACAGAACTAAAACATATTATTATTTTTTTTTAGAATAATGCACTTAATCTTCACAACAATCTTAGGAAATAAGATACTATTATCCTCAGTCTATAAAAGTTGAGACTTTGAGGGGTCAAGTAATTTGTCAAATATTACTCAGCTTACAAATGGCCTAGAGGCGTGAAAAGATTCTCAATATCATTAAGCATTAGTGAAATATAAATCAAAACCACAATGAGAAACCACCTTGCACCCAGTAGGGTGCTACTATCAAAAAGAAAAAAAAAAGCAGAAAATAAGAAGTATTGGACAAAACGAGGAGAAACTGGAACCTTATGCACTGTTGGTAGGAATGTAAAATACTGCAGCTGCTATGGAAAACAGTATGTCAATTTCTCCACAAATTAAAAATAGAATCACCATATGATCCAGCAATTCCACTTCTGGGTGTTAATCCAAGAGAACTGAAAGCAGGATCCCAAAGAAACTTTTGCATGCCCGTATTCATGCAGCATTATTCACAAGAGCCAGACGGTGGAAGCTATTCAAGTGTCCATTGATGAATGACTGGGTCAACAAAATGTCATGTCTACAGACAATGGAATATTATTCAGCCTTAAAAAGGAAGAATATTCTGACACATGCTACAGCCCGGATGAACCTTGAGGACATTATGCTGAGTGACATAAGCCAGACACAAAAGGACAAAGACTTACGTGTGGTACCTGGAATAGTCAAATTCATAGAGACAATGTAGAATGGTGGTTGCCAGGGGACAGGGAAATGGGAGTTATTGTTTGATGGGGACAGAGTTTGAGAAGATGAGGGGTTCTGGAAATGGACCTGGCGTTGATGGTTGTATAACAATGCGAATGTACTTATAATGTGAACTGTACGTTGAGAAATGGTTAAAACAGTACGTTTTATGTTATGTATATTTCACTACAATCAAGAAACAAGGACCACAAATATTACTCAGCTGATAAGTAGGTGACCAGAATTCACATGCCGATCTGTCTGCACTTTGCACTGTGCCGAAACTGAGCTCCATGTCCAGGGAAGACCTGATCAGGCCACTAAGTCCCTTCTAAGGAATATGTTTTGGGACGCTGAATTTAAACATATACCACTCCACTAACTAAAGACCACATTACTGATCCCCAAAATGGCCCTGTTTCCCATTACTAATCTTAGGAAATGAAAATAATTTCTGATCGGATTCTACCTCTTAGGCCTGTCAAGTCTACCTCTTAGGTAAGATAAAGTAAGTCTCACTAGGTGGCAGCATTGCTCACACAGCCTTTTGGTTTTTGGCTCATCTTTGTCTCAATCTTCATCCCCACTGACCTCCCAGTGAGGAGAGGTAACACACAGGCATTGATTTCTATACTACTATGCAGAACAATAAAACGTGAAATCCCAGTCACCCCGAATCGCCCCAAAGAAATCATGTTGATGGTGAGTGTTGTGGGTGGCCCTCCCGTGGGAGGAACTGGCCTCCTATCCTCAGGAGGGTGGTAGGGGCCAGGGGCAAGCACACAGGAGACCCTCTGTCATCTCCCAGCTATGTGACCTTGATCAGGTCCCTTGACATGTCTGGACCTTGGTTTTGTCATCTGTAATTCACAAGGGCAGGCCTCCTGCCCTGATTCCATGAGCATATCTGGGACCTGTTGGCTTTCACAAAAAGGAAAGAGGTTGTGAACAGGCTGACGGGTTCAGTCTTGCCACTGATAATGCCTCTCACCGCCTAAAAGATGAGGAAACCAGCCTTGCTAAGGTGATGGAAACTGTCAGGTGGGCTCAGGTGAGTCATGCAACTGGAAAACTGGTCACGGCCTTGAACATAGACATGGCTGCTGCTATGTTTCCTTTTCAAGTGCCCATGTCCAGGCTGAAGATGCGTTGCTGAAGGGATGTGTTGACTCTTTGAGGCCACTAGTGCAGCAGTAAGGAACTAAATAGTCTCCAGAGTCCCCAAAATGGTGACTAATATGCTTCCTGAACACCTCAGTTATTCCCTGGGACTGACTTAGGCATATGAAATATTTGACTCACCAACTAATCCTCATAAAATACCTCTATATGATAGAGGCATGCTAATTTGTCACGCTAAAGACTGATAGCACAGCAAATTGTCAATTTGAAATTAATTAGATGTATGTCTGGGGTGGGGTAGGTAAGGAGGAGTCTTCAATTTTCCAGTTGATTGAAAACTCCAGATTATGTAACACTTTTAAAAGAAAGATTTGTATTTTATAAAGATATAAATGAATAATAAGAAAGCAATATATTAAAATTATACTTTACCCTGAGCATATAAACAAGGAAAGCAAGAATAAAAGCCCTGAGTCCTCTGTTTCGAAGTCCTCACTCAGTAAGAGTCATGAGCTAGGCCTGAATTACATGATATTTCAAATTAACTCTAAATAACAAGGTTTTACTCTTTTGGATTATCGTAAATTGACCTCTCCAGCATTGTGTAGAATTTTAAATGATTTGAGTATATATATTTCTTCCCCTCCTGCCTTAAAAAGGTCTCCCAATATAGGGAAAAATTGGTCAATGAGTCTTTCAGTATTTTATTGATTACGGTTGGCCATCCACGTCTGCAGATTCAACCAACCTTGGCTCAAAAATATTAGGAAAAAATAATCATAATAAAAATAACAATACAACAATAAAAAATAATTCAAATGAAAATACAGTATAACAACTATTTATGTAGCATTTACATTGTATTAGGTATTATAAGTAATCTAGAGATGGTTTAAAGTATATGGGAGAATGCTTTAGGGTATATGCAAACATAGGTGACCCTTGAACAGCACAGGTTTAACTGCCACAGATCCACTAACACAGATTTTTTTCAGTAAATAATATATAGTATTGTAAAAGTATTTTCTCTGCCTTATGATTTTCTTAATAACGTTTTCTTTTCTCTAGCTTAATTTATTGTAAGAATACAGTATATAATACATATAACGTACAAAATGTGTGTTGATTGGCTGTTTATGTTATCAGTAAGGCTTCCAATCAACAGCAGGCTATTAGTAGTTAAGTTTTGGGGGAGTCAGAAGTTATATGTGGATTTTCAACTGCACAAGAGATCAGCGCCCCTAAACTTCATGTTGTTCAATGGTCAACTGTACTACATCATTTTATATAAGGAATCTGACCACCCTCAGATTTTAGCATCCATGGAGGTCCTATAACCAATCCCCCATGGATACCAAGGGACGACTGTAATTCACTAATGGTGGAATGAGACAATTTCTACCTAAAATATGACATACTTGTGTAAGATGTAATGTACATATGCAAAGTTGATTTCTGGTGATACGTGCAGAGGGCTGGTGATTCTGTGCTCCTGCTTAACATTTATTTCATGTGCTCGATATTCATTTTATGGTTTTGGTATTGTTTTTCCATCTACCAGTGGTTCTTACATTGGAAACGAAGGTCCTGATGCCGTTCAACCCGAGTCATGTGAACGTGAGTTGACTAGAAATGACGGTACTCAAGTTTCAGTGAACTTAACGGAGAGGTTACCATGCCTCAGACACAATGCTAACTATTCAACATACATTATCTCATATCATCCCCATAACAATTCTGCAACTTTCCACTTTGCAGGGGAGAAGACACAAAGCCTGCTGGAGGTCGCACGGTGAGCAAGGAAACTGAGTTTTTATTTCTGGTGCAGGCACAGCTAATCCAGTGTGACCCCAACCTCTAGTCCCTCATTGCTGGAGACTTGGATAAAATCACTGGTAAGCACCAGCCTCAGACTTCCTAAAGCAATCTGTTTCTTGGCCATTAAAAAGAAAAATGCAGTAACTGTTGTTATCCCCTTAGCTCACAGTGGATCCTCCTTAGCTCTTTTAGTCAACTCTGTAAGAAAGCAAAATGTGTGCCTGAGAAAATGAGGATTGGCAAAGATGGCAGAAATGAGAAAGGATGTGGGAAGTGTCTAAAACAAAAGATAACTGTGAAAAAGCATCTACATCGAGACAGTCCTCTCTCTGAGCAATTTCACCTCCTAGGTCAGCAGTCCCCAGCCCTGCCCTCCACCTGCCCCAGCCCGGGAGAACTAGAGACAGGCCAGGTAACTTCTCCTGTGCTTGGGAGGTAATGGCCACACCCCACACCTCTCACCACCCCACTCCTCTCACCCACACACAAAGGGGCAGGGATAACTCAGAAATACTGTTTTAAAGGGCAAAGCATCTTAACCACTATTTCTAGCTTCTTTCTGGAGCTCAGAAATATTTCTAAGAAAGAAAAACAAAAATGCAGACCATTCTACCAACTTCCCCCCCCCACCCACACACACCCCAGTTCAGAATTTACTTTAAGTCACTAAAATGAAGCCGCAGAAAATACATCTCTCATCTACCTCGCTGAAATTCTACCACCTTAACCCAGACTATCAGCTTGGTCAGTAGAAAAGGAATGAGGCTCCTCTCACCCTGTACAGATTAGACTCTCAGCTTAAATGTATCAACCCCCACGATCCCAGGTCATGTTCCAAGAGTTGCTTTTTACATTTTTATCTATGGTTGTGAAAACACAAGTGACTTAAAAGGTATTTGATGAGTTCACAAGAGGAGGATGTTATGCCACAAAAACCCCGAGTGTAGGTATAGAGGTTGATCATACAACCTTGTCTCTGAATATTTGTTCATTGTGTCTGGCTCCTGAGCAGATCCCCTGCAGAGGTTTAAGGGTGTTTGTGGATATGAGGCTTCCCTCCTCCTCTCTTTCCTGTGTCTTTTTTTTTTTTTTTTAATGGTTTCCCCTTGTTCCCTTTTTCATCTCTAAGCAAAGAACGTGAAGGGAACCCTCCCCGGCTGGCAGCTGCGCACGCCTGCACCTGCCCCTTCTTCTAAAGCGTTCAGTGAGGAAGGAAGCTGCAAATACCTCACCTCCTCGGCTCCAACTTCGCTTTTCAGCCACCGATCATCCGTCTCTTATCTATCATCTATTACTATCTATCTACCTATTACCTATATATCTATCTATAATGGGTTGAATAGTGTCCCCCCCCCCCCAAATTCAGGTCTACTTGGAACTTCAGAAGGTGACCTTACTTGGAAATAGGGTCTTTGCATATGTAATTCATTAAGAATTGAGATGAAGTCCTACTGGATTAGGGCGGGCTCTAAATCCAATGATTTGCATCCTTATAAGAAGAGGAGAGATCCCAGCGAGACGCAAGGTCATATGGAGATAGAGGCAGAGAATGCAGTAAATGTGCCACAAGCCCAGGAATGCCCAGAGCCACCAGAAGCTGGAGGTGGCAAGGAAGGATTCTCCCCTGGAGCCTCAGAGGGGGCACGGCCCTGCTGTCACCTTGATTTCAGACTTCCTGCTCCAGAACTGTTAGAGAATTCATTTCTTTTGTTTGTTTTAAGTCCCCTAATTTGTTATGGTAGCTCTAGGAGACTAATACACAATCTGTCTGTCTTTCTGTCTCTCTGTTTTCATTGCTCCCTTCCTGTATTTATTAAACCAGTGCCAGGTAACTCATTCCTTAAAGCTGTGGTTCTTGGCCCTGGCAAACTCAAGCCTGGGTCCCACCAGCAGATATTCTCATTTAATCAGTCTGGGATGTGGCTTAGGCATCGGGATGTTTTAAATCTCCCAAGTGATTCTAGTGTGCAGGCCAAATGGAGAACTCCTGCTTTCAAGCAAGGAAATCCTCCTATTCCCTTACTCCAAAATCTCTTGCATCTGTCTTCTGCCTACCAAATAAAAAGTGATGCCAACTAGCACTTACATTCTGCTCTGCCATTTTCAACGTGCTTTCAAATGCATGTGATCCTCAGGATACCAGATAAAGTGAGAATTATCACTGGGGCAGCTCTAGGAAAGCCCATTCTGTGAGGTCAAAAGGCCCTACAAAGAAGACGAGCTTTCTGCTCCACGTTTTTCAATCAAGGCTCCCCCACCAGCAGCTTGGAATGATTTCTGCAGTTTCAACAACACGAGAGACTTACATAAGGGTAATTACTAGCTACCAGTGGAGAGTGAGCTTGTTATGATGATTCTGTAACAATAGGGAAATCTGAGACAATTGAAAACCAGCGGTGCAGTATGAGTAGCCTCTCACTCTGTGCAGGCAGCCAAATGAAATAATCTGACTTGCTCATGTACTGGCCGATCACAGAGTAATGCAGTGTGGGATGAAAAGCCCACGTTCAAGGTCATCCTGCTGGTATCTGCAGCGACTCCTCGGTCTGCAGACCTCATCTCGCTCCTCCTTACCACACTTTTCACTTACCAAATGCTTTACCAGGTGTATTAGTCTCCTATGGCTGCTGAAGCAAATGACACAAATTTGGCAGATTAAAACAATGCAAATGGATTCTTTTACAGATCTGGAGGTCAGAAGTCTCCAGTGGGTCAGCAGGGCTGGTTCCTGCTGGAGGCTGCAGGAGAGAGTCGATTTCTTTGCCTTTTCCCAGCTTCTAGAGGCTACCTTTACTCCTCAGCTCGTGACCCCTGCCTCCATCACCCAAGCCAGTAGCATCCTCTCTCGTCTCTGACCTCTGCTTATATCCTTACATCTCCTCTCCCTGGTTCTGATCCACCTGCCTCTCTCTTTTAAGGACACTTGTGATTATATTGTGTCCACCCAGATAATCCCCCCATCTTGAGATCCTTATTAATCACATCTGCAAAGTCCCTTCTACTATGTAATATAAAACATTCATAGATTGTGGGGATTAGGACATGGATACCTTTGGGGGACCCTATTCAGCCTATGCACCAAGTAAATGATCAGATTAAAAATATTTTTTAATTTTCCTGATGAAGTTCCCTTCAGACGATGGCCCCGTTCATACTCATAATATGGGACAACCCTTTTGGAATGTCACCCTGAACACCATATCCTTGAGAAATGCGCTGTCCATGACCAAATATACAAACTGATTCCTCTTCCCCTGTTCATGATTTGCCAAAAGCATAAAGATAAATAACCTAATCCCCCTTTGACCATCTCTAAACACTAACCTATGTCTTAAAAATCCTTTCCATGCTATAATTTGTCTAATTGCAACATCTTATGCTACTGACCTGACTGAGTGGAAACAGTGGTAAATGGAAGCAGTTGACACCAGAGCTGGCTCAAGAAGGGACGTGTTGCATATTTCAGGGGACAAGTGGCTAAGTCCTGAAGAGCTCACAAACCTGAATGGGAATCTTCCACTCCTGACGCACTGCAACCACCATGGAAACATGAATGCACCACCAACAAAGCCTCTGAGTCCAACAGCACTTGGCGGGCTTCAAGGGTCTGGCCCTCTCCTATAGTCCTCCATAAAATGGGTCATCACCAAGTCCCCCAAGGCTTCCGATCTCTGAGGATCAAGTTTTAAGCACCGTAGAGGTCCTGCAGTTTAACAAACCTTGATATGTTTCAAGGTTGCTGCTTTTGCAACCCCCTGTGCCTGTATCTTAAAATGTAAAGTCCAATAATGACTGTGCTTAACAGACACAATTATTTCTAAAGATATACTAGAGACGATCCCATGATGACTTCAGTCAGAGTTCAGTCTCACATTACCTCTGACATTGATTCCAATGGATGCTTTTTGAGAAAGCAGGGTAACTTTTATTGAAGACATTTCCCTTCAACTCAATGAATGCACATTGAATACCTTCATTGCATTAATGATCCATTATGGATTTATTATATATTAATACAAAATCTTGGATTTTCTTGACGAGATCAGTTTTTTGAAATCCTTTGAAATAAAGCTCATTTACTCTTTCCAATGCCCCTGCATTAAGGGTGATATCAAAATGCCACTTGGATTCTTTTCATTGCATCCAAGGATTTACTGAGTATCATTAAGATACTTCAGGTTAAAGATTAGCTTGTGTCAAATAACGGGCGGTTTTCAGTTATTTGGGAATCTTGGGATCTGGGCAGGTCTTGTAGCCTGGAATTTTTTCCTAAAACTGGAGCTAGTCATGGGAAATAACTTTAGTGCTTCCCAGAGATTGGAGCTTTCTCTAATGAGCAGCCAAATTTGCATGTTAGCTGCCATGAGGGGCATGAGAATTAAATGGATTCCTGTTTGCAATGAATTTATAATCTAGCAAAAGAGATCAAACTAGGATTCAGGAAACTCTGAACAAAAGAAACTGCAAATCTCTCAGGCTCAGGTTTCTCCACTGGTAAATGAGGGGTTCAAGTGGATAATTAATAGTGGCTGGTATCCCTGCTTTATAGTTTATAAATATGCTCACGCTTTTTTATTAATTGTTCCCTACATCACCCTGTGAGATAGGAATTTCACACTTAAGGAAACAGACTAAGATGTTAAGTTACTAAACTGCAGTTCAAGAGTTGGGGAAGATACAGACTCGAACTAGGTAGGACTGTCTCCAAGTCTCCTACCATGATGCAAAAACCAGTTACCATCCTTCAAAAATGGATTCTAACACCAACATTCTATGATTCTGAGTGTTACGTGGACAGTCTTTCCTGCAGTTAGTCACTGCGAGGAGTATAAATCAGGCAAAAGCAGCTGCTATTAAAAAAGAGGTAATTTATGGTTGATTACAAGGAACTCATCTAGACATGTCTTTTCAAACTCAAAACTCACGTGATCAAACGAAGGTTCTAGAGCATCTTCTGCTTTCTCTGCATGTGTACAGATTATGCTAACTCTCCACAAGTGAACAGAAGAAAGTCTTTCCTTGAAAGGTCCTGTCTTATCTTCTATGAAACCAATTTGCTAAGATACGTAATGAGAAATGATCTTTGCGGTTTGTTCAACATTTTTGATGTAATCTTGTGCCTCCAAAATTACTCTTTTTCTTACCTCTCTGGATAGATTCATATTTATCTATGATGCTTATAAATCCCTGCTCTTTCTGGAGGTAATTTGGGAGCATGAAGGATATACATAGCAAAAGAGAACCAACAATCTCCTACTGCAAACTTAGAAGATTACTACACAGTGGTGTGGGTAAGAGGGGCTTGAGGAACGGGAGGACCTTTCTGTCATCCACACGAAGGTCTCAGCAGGCTGGAAAGCCTGTCCTTATCTCTTTCATCCTCACCGAATCTAAGTTACAGAAGGGCAAGTGTCTTCTTCCTCTCCCTCATTTCTATGGGCTCAGGTTCTGACAAAGTCTAGATGCTTCTCTGCCCAGGGAACAGCTTTGACACTAATCCAGAGGCCATCTGCTCTATGGGGAGAAAAGTGGGAGCCTGGGTGAGCAGGAAAAATGAGATCAGCTTTCAGAGCAGTCAACCATCTCTGACGAGTTGGCTAGACTGTGAACTGCAGAATATTTACTGCAGGGAGATGTCCACGACAGGAGACACTCAGTCTGGCCAGACCCAGAGCCCCCACCCCAGGGCATCAGGATGACACAGTCACAACACGAGGGACACTGATTCATAGCCAGGCACCAAATCTCTTTATCCCAGAGAGATTTCCTCTGGTCCCTTTAACTCTTACTCAGGGGAAATGCATATGTTGGTTTGCTCTGGAGTTGGAAAGAAGCAAAACAACTCACCCAGGACAATCGCAAGTTGGTGGCTTGCGTGAATCATCTTTGCTAGTGCCTTTCAGCCCCATCCACCCACCCTCGTCCCCCAGGCTGGATTACGAGCCCCTCTGTGTGCTCTGAAAGCAGCCTGGCATCTCTCTCTCCTTGAGCTCACCTGTTGTCTCTCAGTGGGCAGCTCACCTGTCTCCCCCCACTGCAAGGACCACGGGCCAGAATCTGGGTTTCCAGCCCAGGAAGAAGCCCCACCCACCACCTAGCAAAGTGCCTGACACCCAGTAAGAACTTAATAAACACCTGCTCTTGTACATAAAATTCTCTTTCATACAAGGCTGGGGAAGAAGAGAAAGAACAAAATTATTGTACAAATAAACCGAGTCTCCTGATGAGTCCTGATGCCTGTTACAAGTGCTTTGGGGTCGTGGGAGGTGAAATGTATCTGTGCAACATGAGTATGTGGCTGGTACAATCCGGGGATGTGTTGAAAATGTGAGTTGGGTGGAAGGATGCTCTCCTGAGCATTTATTTAGAGTAGCAAAAACCTTAACTCTAATAATTGATGCTTGCTTGTATAAATTAGGACATATTCACAGAGTGGATAATATCCATATAATAGAATATTATGCTACCATTGAAGATCATATTTTTAAAAAACACATAATAGCATGGGAAAACGCCCTAACATATTAAGTTAAAAAAAGGTCACAAAATTGAATCTAGTCACAATTTTACCAATTGTATGTGTATCAAATACTGGGAGGGCAAATACCCAAATGTTATATAGTTTATTTCTGGGTGACGATGACTTTAAAAGTTCGATCTAAACTTTTTCATATATTTTTATTTTACAACAAACGTGTATTACTTTTTATAATTTTCAAAATGGTGTATTTTAAAAAATGCAAATAAAAAAAAAGCATATCATTCCACAATGAAAAGAAGCCCCATTCAGTTCCTGCCCTACATGGTTATTTACAAGATTAGACTATGAAGTCCCTCCCAGGGTGCTACTGATTCCTTATGTTTATACACACAATCCAGAACATTCCATCCAAAAGTCAAGTGGTAGCTAGGCCCCTGCAGGGCAAAATAGGAGTCCTATTCTTTGGCATGCCAGGTCTAAAAAGGAGCAATACCTGGAAAAGATATTGACAGGCTATTGCTCTGGGATAAGCTGGGAAACCTGTGGAAGGGAAACCCGTTCCCCTGGGCAAGGGGAGCTGTTGTCGGTTCTGTCATTGACTGTGTGGCCACAGGTCATTCAATTTCTCGAAGTATCATATTCCCCATCTGTAAAAGGAAGACCTAACATCTGCCCTACCTGTCTCACAGGCCCACTATGGCATTAAATAAAATGATATGTGCACTGTATTTTGGAAACTACAAAGCACCCAGTAAATGAAATGTCTGACAACCCAAGAACATTAACTTCTTAGGATAATGATCAATTTTTCCCGCAAGATACCAAGAGGCACAATCTATATTCCCTCTTCAACACTCTAGAAAAGTCACCAGGAATTTTATCAGCCACATTTAAATCATTTTATGTCTCTCTGGACCTGTGCCCCACATAACAAGCTCTGCCATGTGTTCATTCGACCTGTTTGTTTTTCTCCTGGGCACACGGGCTTCCTGTATGGGAAGGTGGGGCCAGGAGGCTGGATTCTGGCCACTGGAATATCGATGGAGGCAATATATGCCCCTTCCAGGCCAGGCTAGGCCCCCAAATCCCCCTGTGGGATCCTGCACGCTTTCTCGCTTCCTTCATCTCCTGGAGGAGGACTCTGAGGCCCCTGGAAGACGGTGACACCTTCGACAGAAGAAGCCTGAGTCCCTACATCACAGTGGAAGGCCACCCACTAAACACCCACTCTGACAAGGACACAGGTGAGAAAGAACCTGAGATTTCTAAGATCATCAGTTACACCAGTTATCCTCCCAACTAACACCCCATGACCACGGCCACCACTCCACTCCAGTCACGGTCAACACCCTCTGCTGCTCATGAGGGGACCTAGAAAATGCATACATTAAACCCAACCCTCATCCAGCAGAAAGCTCACCCTGGAAAAATTAAGACAATCTTTTAGATTCTTTAGACCTGCTCTCCTATTTCCATAGGGAAACTTGGTGGTAGGTGCTAATTTAAATAACCGAAAAGAGAAAACGAGAAAAGGGAAAAAGCACCTTTGGAAACCCAATCTCCAAAGTATTTAAAATTAGTTGCAAATAGAAATGGGTAAAGGTCCATCAGGTACGAGAGCTCAGGAAGAGTCTGTACCTCTTTTAGCAGGTGCAGACAGTAGAAGCAGACTGCCAACACGGTTCGTTGTTCCCTAATACATTTTATTCAAGTGATGTCCAGCCCTAACCACAGGTTGCTTTAAAATCATGATTTGAGGGGCCCACAATATTCTCTGGTCCAGAAATCTCCCACCCATTCATCTTAATTTCTAGAATCTCTGCTAACAAGCACAAACACAATCCCTTAAGTTAATGCCACATATTAGGCTACGTGTCTTGCATACATGACTTATTTAATCCTCCCTATTGTTATATCCATTCCTAAGTGGGGGATGTGACTTGAGAGAGGGAAAACCCATTGTGCATGTTCATGTCCCTTGTGTAAGGTGACTTTGCTAGTAAGTGGACCAGTCAGGGCTTGGACCCCAGTCCAAGTTCTCCAAGGCCTACGTACTTAATCTGTGCAGAAAACCTGACAGCTGGGAAGCCCTTGGCATTGCCTGGACCAACAGGGTCTCTCAGGAAGGAGATATTGAATGAGCAGAGAGAGGGCTGGAGTGGAAGGTTTGCTGGGCACAGTGGGCACACTCTCAAAGCAGGCAGGCCTCGCTAGAGCTCTGTGATGAGACCCGCAGGGGCCACATGGAAATACCAGGCTCTGAGTTTCCAGTGGAGAAAGGAAGTACTGCCCACTTCTCTGCTTTGACACTGGCCAACCCTACTCTTTCATGCTTATAGAGGCTACTTACCTGGTAGGGGTACAGGGTGACCCCGTTGGTTCTCGACAGGGACCAGGTGCCATCCAGGAATTGGTGAGCCTGGATGGCCGCCGAGTTGAGGATGTTCCCATTGCTGAGGCTGGTGGCCATCTGGAGGCTGACCTTGGCCTGATGGGTTGGGGACCCAATCTTCTTTTCTGCCCCATTGCTGACCCCAAGGCTGTTGGGTTTGCTGCTGTGCTTGTTGGTGAAGCCTGTGTAGTTGGAGGTGGCGTAGGAGGCAGGCACAAAGGCCCAGTCCCTGGGCTGCTGGAGCCCACCCACATGCCGGGCCCCCACCAGGGTGGGGATGTTGGAGAGTGGTGGTGGGGAGCCAGGCGACATATTGTAGCGCTCGCTGCCAGCCTCCTGCTCCAAGGTCAGCACCATCTGGATGGCTTCCTGCTTCAGCTGGTTCAGATGCGTGGCACAAATGTCACAGCGGTTGTCCCGATCATTCCATGCCTTCTGGATGGTATTGGGGACCTGGAGTTTGTCGTGAATCACAGCAGAGAAAGCAGGGTCCTGGAGAACATACAAGCAGAAAAAAATAGCCTGTAACTCAAAGCCGGCAAGTGGATTTAACGAGGCTGATGTCTCTCATTTACTTTGCTTTAATTATTACAGGAAAGCTGAATAACACAGAGAAACAAGCACCGGGAGCGTTCATTGGGGATCAAAATATTTCCTGGTTCTGCTACTTGTGACCTTGGAGTTCTGTGTGACCTTGGGCAATTAATCTCACTGAACCTCTCATCTGTCACACAAGGTCATGCCTGTCCTTGATGTGAGGTCCTTCCAGCTCCATGACTCTGTGTGTAGGGAAACTGGGACAGGGGACTAGAGCATCTGCATATAGGGACAGAGGCTCAGCTCAAGGCTGCTTTTCTGCTAGGTCATTAGGAGAAACTCTGCACTTTTGAGATGTGCCATCAGCTTTTATGTGGCCGAGTGGGGTTTGATGTGCTATAGGAGACGAGGGCAGTGTGGGCCACAGGGTGGGCAGGAAGATCACTGCAGAAAGGGTTGTTCTTAATTATGATCCATCTTGATTATGGGCGCCAGCACTGTTTTCCCTGTGTAACTACCCTGAACAGCTCCTCAGCATGCACTGATTAATTGATTAATAAATCAAGAGGCCTCTTTACACAGCAGCAGCAGCAAGGACTGGCTCAGGAGGTAGACACTCAAGACAGTCAGAAAAAATGAGGGGAACCAAATAAGGGGGTCAAGGTCAATCAAGTCTCAGCTGACGAAGTGATAGAAACCATATGACACCTGCCCGAGGCGTCCTTCCCAGCCACAGCTGCTCTGTCCAGAGTCTCCAATCACAGCTCAGAGTGTGGGACCTGAAAGGCCCCTGAGGGACCCTTCTAGACCAGACTGTCACCTGAGTTTACAGATAAAGAAACAGCTCCAAAAGGGTTCAGAGTGTGGACCACAGACACCCAGGCTTCTTGACCACTAGTCCGTGATTTTTCACTTCAAGAGCCAGAGCCATATCCTCCAATAGACTGATAGTTTTTGTGCAGACATATAAAGTGTTTACTTCATTCACTTAGAAAATGTTCATTTATTCAACAGGAATTTATCTGGGCCCCAGTATGTGCCAAGATCTACTTTCTTGCTTGTTCACATAACATTACATGATGAGAACGTTCCTTTATCAATAAACGTCATTTGAAAATGTGCGTTTTTGTTTGTTTGTTTTGGTGGCTGGCGGGTGCAGGGATCTGAACCCTTGACCTTGGTGTTACAACACTGAGCTCTAACCGACTGAGCTAACCAGCCAGCCCCTGAAAATGTGTTTTTTAATGACCCCGTGGCATTTCATCCTTTAGTTGTTCCATAATTCATTTATTTATTACACCTTGTACTGCATAATTGAAGAAAACATGGGAAATTAGAAGATATTCAATTGCGATCTACGACCAATGGCTTATGGTTTCAAGTGACCAATCTATTTGGTTTCAAGAGACCTCAGATTAATTGCTTATTTAAAGTATCTTTGCCCCGGTGAAGAGGCAGCGACAGGAGAAGCTGCATCTGTCATCACGGTTTACTTTAGATGGGAGCCCTTAAACTTGGACTTGACACAGAGACGCATCCCCTCTACAGAAACTGCACGCTCCGTCCCTGGTCCTGAGGATTCCTTTTCTCTTTTCTTCCTGGTTTTCACTGCTCCACCTTGAAAGCAGTACCTTCTTTATCCAGCCTACTGTGATTTCTTGCTCAGCTTCCAACGCTTAGCAAATGGGTATGTTGTCTTCCAACCTGCCAGGCATAGCAGCAGGCTGGGGATCTAAGGATACAAGAGAACGATTCCTGTCCCCTGGGAGTTCACAGTCGGGGGCATTCTTGGTTCCTGGACAACCAAATGCCACATCCCTCTGCGGTCACCTCTATTCCATTCTGTAGTGACTCACAGGACCAATCAACACACACTCGGACACACAGGGCTCAGCACTCCAACCCATTCATGAGATGTCAGCAGGAACTCCAGCTGTCCATCAGTGTCCCCCATTCACACCTGCGCCAAGCAAAGTGGCCCTGCGAGACCCAACAAAACCACCCCTGAGTGCCACGGCCAAGGCCACTACCAATATGAAGGCCACAGACAGCCAAGAAGTAGCCAACAGCCCACCATGGTCCCATCCAGAGAAGGCTGAGATGGATTCTTTAAAGACGATACAGTTGTGGGCTGATGTCAAAGAGGTGTTCCTTAAATTAAGCCACCCTTGACATGACATCCCATGTTAGTTCGTCACCAAAAGGCCTCAGTAAGTCGAGATACACCTTATGGAAACTAAAATCCCTTGCAAGTGCTTGTCTACACATTATAAATATTTTAGTGCAACTGAAAACTTCAAAGAGGAGTGGCCAACGCAGAGAGCTTTCAGTAAGTGCTGACATAAAGAGGATACTGCATCAAGAGAGAGTAGTAATAAAAAGAGAAAAGGAGTTGTTGGAGCCCTGGACGACGCACTATACCAAGCTCCTGACGTGGGCACAGAAAGTATTACAGTGGCCCCAGGAGATGGACTAGAGAAGCACCCTCTGGATGAGCTGGCACCAAAAGAAACCTGCACCCGGACAGGGAATGAAATAATGAAATAAGCATCCAGACTGCCACGCTCCCTCGCTCGGGGCTTCGAACACATTTGCACTGTCTAGTTCCGATCCACCCCGTGACATGTGGACATAGCCAAATGGGAACAGCAATGAACCGACCCACAAGCTGAACCTCTATTTTTAATAAAGCCCCAGTTTTTATATCACCATGTTTGAAAATGGACTGTTGGCACTTGGGCAACATTTTCATCCTAAATGTTAAATTTAGGGGTTCTGTACGCCAAACGCTCTCATCTTCCAGGAAAATACACAAGATCGTTTTTGCCCCACCTCTCCCATGAAGAGCCATCCGAGAAGACACTTAGGAGACTGGTAACGTTCCCTAGAAGGAAGGTTAGGGATAAATGGAGCTGATGTTCAGATACCCAAACTGCCCGGGTAGTGATCGCTATAAAAGAATAAAGACAATTCCATGAAATGGCTTTCCAATCCTTTTACTGCTCTTTGGCTTCTAGGGGGAGTTCAGGAAAACAGGGGGTCCTGCCACATCCTCAAGGGTCTCTCACAGTCTAGTGACTGCCTTAGATTGACTCACACATCTTCCTCTCCCAACATTCATTCCCCAGGCAATCGTGTCCGAGCTTCAGTGGCCATCTGTATCCTGGTGACCTGGAATTCTCTATCTGTAGCTCTTTCTGCCTTTCTCCTAAACTCCAAGCCTTATATTTAAAGGCCCCCTGGACAACATCACCCAGATAAAAACCCTCCAACCTGACAATGCAAAATTAATTTTCCTTGCCCCTAAACCTAGTCTTATTCCAGTAGTCACTAGCTAAGTAAATAGCATCATATCCACCTCGGGGCCCAGGCTAGAAATCTAGAATCTTCCTTGTCTCTTCTTTCTTCCTTACATCTACCCACCAAATTTGGTAGATGGTGCTTCTTAAAAGCTCTTGTTTCTGGGTTCTCAAGAAAGTCCCTCCTCTCCACGCCCGCTGACATGCTAATGCTGTCAGCATCTCTCACATTGCCAGTCTCCCCAACTCTAGCCTGGACCTCGTCCCCCACGACAAAATGATTTTACTAAATGCAAATCTGATCACGTCATTCCCCTGCGTCCCTACACCTCCACCCTAATGGTGATCTTATTGTGGATAGTTTTTATTTGTAGAACTATTTCTCCATTATACTCCCAGATCCTTCAAGGAAAATATTCTTTCTTCCCATCTTTAATTCCCTAGTGCCTACTACATAGGAAGGGCTCAGCAAATATTTGCAAAATGAATGAACCGAGGTTAAAAGACTCGAGTAGCAAAGTTGGTCTAGGTCCCTCATTCATTTATTTTGTCTAAATGTGTCAGTCACCTACTATACAATTGTCATGAAACAAACTGTATTATTAATCCATTTCTGTTGCTTATAACAGAAATACCTGGAACTGGGTGATTTATAAGAAAATGAAATTTATTGCTTACGGTGTCTGAGGCTGGGAAGTCCAAAGTCCAGGGAATACAGCTGGTGAGGGTCTTGGGGGTGGTGACAGTGACCCAGGCGTCTCACATGGCAGAAAATGGAGGAGCAGAGAGAGACTCACCTCTCATGTGCTCTTCTTTTAAAGCCCTCAGAGCCATGCCCCTGACCACCATTATTAACCCATTCACTACCACATGGTCCTACAATCTAATCACTTCTTCAAGACCCCGCCTTTCAATTACCATAATAGGATTTCCCACTCTCAACAGTTACAGTGACAATCAAGCTTCTGATATATGAACTCTGGGAACACAATTCAATCAATCCACAGCACAAACTCTTCCAAAGCTAAGGCTAATATAGTTTTCAAACCATACTTGATCTACCTGGCTATAAAGAGCCTCATGTAGATTAACCATAGTCTGGAATCCTCCTTTGACTGATTCTCCCTTAAACTATTAGAACAGATTCTCTGGCCTCAGTACAAAATCTATTAATCTGTTTCTAAATTCCCAAGAAAGTAACATTTACATAGAAAGGATTTAAAAAGAAATTGTTTTAACCATCAGCCCAGCTCAACAGCAAGAAAACAAGACTCCAGACCCGTACTCCACACTGGGGCCAGCAAGGTCTGACCCCCAGCAAGCAGGTGGCATGCTTATTTTTCAAGCTCTCGAGGCATGAGGCAGGACTGAGAATGACGACCACTGAGCCCACCCAAGCAAGAAAACAAGAACTACTGCCCAGGCAGATAAAGCCATTTACTGATACCCTCTCATTGCATTTCCTCCCCTGAGCTTAGCAGCAAATGCTAATGCCACTTTGGAGGACAGGGAGATTTTCCACGTTATTTTAGCTTGAAGAGTCCTTTGAGTGTGTTCCTCCAAAGCCTCAGGGTCTGTGATGAACACAGCAGCTGCGGTCAGCGTCCAGCACGTGTTGCACAAATTGCTGTTGATATTTGCCTCTGGTTTATTATTCTAGAAGCCCTCTAGGGACAAGCTCAACAAGATTTAAGCTGTTCTTCAAAGGCAGCTTCTTTTCACTTTGTTCTCAGACTTTCTTCCTCCATAAAGGCTGTCCCATTTAAGACCCAGAGGGAAGGCCCAAGAGGGAGGATAGTGCTGGGAATGAAATGTTTTGTCCCCCACAGCTGGTGGCTTCCCAGAAGATCAATAGAATTTACCTTCAGGCTCCTTACAATCCTTCCACTCCCGCCCCCTGCCACGCCCCAGGAGCCTCCTTTCTTTCTCAAGAACCTCAGTGTTCTTTGTAGCAGTTCTACCTCCCAAGCCAGGTGTCAATATTAATAATTCTATTTTCTGCATGGATACTGTGAATTTGAAAGTCTGCAAAATAATAGCAAACCTTAGGTGGATCTGGACCAAGAATACCAATAATCTCATTCATAGTTAAACATTCAAATATTTGGACTCAAGTGTCTCTCAAAGAAATAGTATTTCCCCCCCCCCCCAAATAATTTCAGAAGAAGAAAGATCAGATAATCTGGCCAAATCTGAATTAGCCATTGTCAGAGAGGAGAGATAGCTGAAATCTAAAAATGCTCCCTAAATGCCACCCCCAGTGGGTGTAACTTCTTCCTCGAGCTCCCCAACCTTCCCATTTCATTTTCCACACGTGCTTGATGGGACATGGAGGATCTAGAGGATGCACAGGGTCGTTGTCACCTGGAGTCCTTCTCACCCAGTTGTCATGTTGAATCTACCCAGCAGGAATTTGCTGACGGCCAAACATCAACATCCTTTACTCCTATGGTTCTTGGAGTTCCCAGAGCCACAAACAAGGCTCATGACTACAGGGAATAAACCAGAGTGACAAAGTACTGACATCCCATTGCTCTTTGTGGGGAGAGCGGCCACCCTCCAGATTCTGCCATTCTCACTAATGCAGTGTGTGCACTGAAGACAGTCCCTAACAGTCCCCTCTGGCAAAGAGGACACAAGCATGGGTCATTCTCCTAAATTAGGAGGCTGTGATGGGGAGGAAGGGGTGGCTGACATTCCTACCGCATTAGAATAAATTATCAATGGAAAGTTCTTTCTGGCCCATCGGGCAGCATCTGAACCCAAGGTTTATCATCGCTGTTATTTGCCTGCTTTGTGAGCCGACAGCTCTCACCCAGCGATGACAATCACACATGGGCATGTGCACAAACGTCAATCCTAGTGTGCGAGAAAAATGAACGTAAATGCATAAAGTCATGCTGGGTAATGAGCTCACAGAGGCAAAAAAAAAAAAAAAAAAAAGAAAGGAAAGAAAAATACCCACCAAAAGGAAGAAATGTTAAATGTCAGACCAAAGTTGTTCTACATAAGAAACCAAATTAGCTGGGAATGTAGTGACTGTGCCCAGCCTTGGCGACTCTGCTCTGGATTATTATGGACATGTGGTCCTATTAAAGATCACATTAAGTGAAACAAGTCAGGCACAGAAAAGGAAATATCACATGTTCTCACTTATTTGTGGGAGCTAAAAATAAATGAACAAATAAATAGATACACAAATAAACTGGGGCGGGGGGGAGAAGACAGAACAATTACAATTCCTTGAAGTTGATATGACAAGCCAACAGATAGGAGGTTGTGGGGAGGGAGGGAGGTTTCGGTCATGGGCCACAATAATCAACCACATTGTATATTGACAAAACAAAATTAAATTTAAAACAATAATAAAACAAAATAAAATAAAATTTAAAAAAAGACAGCCCGTGCAGCCCAGGCTGAATGATCACCGTCTGCACAGGAGGCTGTTGGGAGTGCCAGAGGCGGGTGGGAATGCAATTACCAGGGCTGCTTGCTGTGACATGTGACCAAGTGTTGCAGATGATAAGACTTCTCTAGCTCAAAAGAAAAAGGGAGGTTTGTAATTAGAACTCAGTAAGATTAGGAACAGTTCATGAAGTACTCAAAAAGAAGAGGTGAGCTATTTCTCATCTTGACCACATTTTTTTTTTTTATGTCTATGTCTCATCTTTTCCAACCAGATGGCGTGAATAGTATAAGCAGTATCTGATTCTTTTCATGTGTGTGTGTGGCTGGCTAGTAGGGGCACCTGGTGTGATAACACCAGGCTCTCACCAACTGAGCTAACCAGCCAATGCCAATTCTTTTGAAACCTTCTGGCTAAGAGTCTGGAAGGTTCGAGTCCTGCCTCTACCACTCAGTGGCTGCACAACTGGGAACTGTTTTCTAAAAACCTATCCAAGCTTCAGTCTCCTTAAATGTAAAAGTAGGAATTGATAATGGCACCTATTTTATCAAGTTAAGTAAGGACTGAGTGTGATAATACCTGTAATGCATTTAGCATAGTCCTGGTCCTTGGTAAGTGCTAGATAAATGGTCATAATTATTATCAATTTTACTATTCTCAGTAGCTAAGTCAGTGCCTTGTACAAATGTGTTACTTTATACAATGGTGATGGTGGTGGTGGTGCTGATGGTAATGACAGTGACAAAGAACTTGGGGATTACTTTTATCCAGTAGGGTTTAGCAAACACTTTTGGAATTAAGAAGGGAGGGAAAGTGAGCTTCAGTCAACCACCTTTTTCATCTGGGCAAGTCAAAGTCTTCTTAAAAGACCCCAGAAAAAGAATGTGTCCCTGGAGTTTCCGAGCCAGGATCCCCGAGCATGGACTGAACGGCTCCCAGCCTTCCTCTCTATTTTAAGAGATGAAATAACCCAAGGGACATTCATTTCCACAGAACTGAGAATACACTACTTCTCACTATACCAGAGCACATAATTGAAAAGTATTTTTTATTTCTCCCTTAAGTGTGGGCAGTGCTCCAAAGGAGCTTTGCTAAATGTTCTATTGGAGCCACAGTCATCTCCTGGACAATGTCTCCTAGGAGCTGCCAACCTCTACCCAGGAGAGGCAGAAAGAAAAAGATGACTTCACATGAGCTAACTATCTTCAAACCTGAAAATCTTGCCCTCTAGTCTTCCCCCTGTCCCTGGGGAAATGGGATCCATTCACAAACAGACTAAGAGCTTAGGATGCGACAGTAGATTCCTACTACTTATACCTAAAATGTTTCCCTTAACTTTAAAGTTCATGTCCACCATGACACAAAAACAAAGTGCTAGATTTTAGAAATACAAGCACTGATCAAGATTCTAGTATGACACTAAAATTTTCCCTTTAAACTACTAAAGTCTATCTAGACTAGATGTATTTTTTACGTGCAGGCTTTGATGTACCATCAGGCAGCAAATCAAATTATTTTCAATCTATAAGTAGTTGTATTAGTGTAAGGCTATTAAGGATTCTGTTACTATCTAATGATGAAATTGCCTATGTTTTTTTTTTTCCTTTAATTGATTTTACATGCATGAAATACTTCATGAATATACTTGGTTGTGTTTTCTTGGACTTACTACAAAAACATGAAATACTTAAAATTTGGTGTTATTGCTGCTGTTCTTAAAAGAAGAAATTTTAACAGATAAAACCTGTTTGACCACGTCCTATGACAAATTTAAATGCTTCCATGGTTCCCCTGTGACCAGCCCTTGTGGCCCAGTGTTTTGGGCCCCACGTCATCTGCCTCAAACCATCTTGTGAGACATCTCTCACAGCTCAGGTGACCCTCCAGTAGACACCGCATGGGCTTCCCCCTGTCCCCAAGAAGCCCCTGCATTTCCCTGCTTCTGCGTCTTTGCTTAGGTTCCTGCCATGATGATAATTCCCATCTTCCCTTGTGAACCATGAGAAAACTTTTGGGGCTGATGGGTACGTTCACTACTGTGATTGGGGTCATGGTTTCATGGGTGTATATCTATGTCCAAACATATCTGAGTGTACACTTTAAATGTGGACCACTTACTGTATGTCACAACTATGTATCCAGTGAGCTAAAAAAGCAAATCTCATTCATTCATCCTAAGGCCCGGCTTGTCCATGAAGTCTGACCCCTAGAAGGGATGTCTCCCTCCACTGGATTCCCATAGTATTTCTCTCGGGCTTCCTTATTGGAGTTGAACGTGTTCTATCTCTGCGATCATGGTAAATTCCTTGGGGGCAGAAACCATGCCTTGCTTTTAATAGTAATGATAAAGTCTACTCTTGCCTCCTGGAGTCTACTCCCAAGACAGAAGCCAGGGTTATCCTTTTAAATCTTAAATCTGATCCTGGCATTCCTCAGGTTAAAATCCTCCCCTGACCCCCATCCTACTTCCCTCAGTCCAGGTCAATGTCCCTGCACTGGGCCCAGCAGGATCTGGCCTCCTGGTTCCTCTCCGACCTCAGCTCCTGCTACTCACTCCCTGGCTCACTCTGCACTGGCGATAAAAGCCTTCTTGCTGCTCCTTGAACACACCAGGAATGTTCTCTCCCAGCTCAGTGACTTCGTACTTGCTGTTCCTGCTGCACGGAAAACTTTCCCCTACAGGTATCTGCCTGGCTGCCTCTCACCACCTTCAAAGTGCTCAAATATCACCTCTTAAATGAGGTCTTCCTGGACCACCTAATTAAACTTGCAAACTACCTCCAGCACCCCCTAACCCCTTTCTGCTCTGCCGTATCCGTATTTCTATGGTATTGCCACCTTCTAATATACTGTATTATATTCATTGTCTCCTCCTGCAAAATATAAACTGGATAAGAGCAGGGGCTTTTTTGTATTTTGTTCACTGCTGAATCCTTAATGCCTAGAACACTGGCGGAAGTGTAGCAGGCACTCAGAAAGTATTTGCTGAGTGAATCAATGAATCAATGAATCAATTTTCAGTGTTAGGGGTTCCCACATCTATTAGCGTCAACGTTCATATGGATTTTTATCCCTTCTTGCTTTGTAGTAATGTTGTCTTTTTTGTTTGTTTCTGATAGATTGTAGTGTCCTGACCTCTTGTTTGTTCCAATAGACCTCCACGACGACCCCCTGCAGCAGAATCACTTAGGAAGCTCCTCACATAGCAGACCCCCTGCACTAGAATCTCGGGGGGCTGGGGGGGGGCTGGGCTCTGCATGTTAACAAGCACCCCAGGTGGTTCCGTGGTGCACTGTCACAGAGGAAGAGATGGGAAGGGAGACAGAGGGGAGAAAGGGGGAAGAACTAAGGAATAGAAAGAGACACCTGCTTCTCCCTTTCAAGTCCCTAACATTCGCTGTGGCCTTCAGAGAGGAGCCAAGTTCACGAGGAGGTCTCCATCCACCCAATGACATGCAAATCCTCTGAAAACCTCAGGGCTGGGGGCTGCTGCTTTCTATAGACAGTAACTCAAGACCACGATAAATAGCCCTCAAGACACAGCTCAGAGGTGAAAGGTATAATACAAATGTCTGTTCATCAAATTCTCTCCCTACGCCAATGGTTCACAACCAATGGTGGGTTCGAGCCCCAGGAAACATCTGGAGACATTTTTGGTTGTCCCACCTGGGGGGAGGCCACTGTCATCTTGGTAGAGGCCAAGGATGCTGCTAAATATCTTACATTGCACAGGACACCCCCTCCCCTTAACAAATGTGAGACCCTGGCACCTGATTCCCTCTCGCCCCCTCTCCTTAAAGAGGAATCTCTATGCAGCACAACGAGGTGGGAGTTCGAAATCCAGAAGCTAATTCTGGCTCTTCTCTACCTCAGTTTCCCTTAAGTATGGGGATACTAAACTACAAAGCTCCTCCCTTAATGTTTTGACTCTTCCATTGTAGCTGACAATGGGTTGGGTATGGCAGGTGGGTAGGAGCGTGCCACGGGCGGGCACAGCCCCCGACCACTAAAACCCCACATGCTGGTGGACTTCAGATCCTGGACTGTCTGTCCCAGCCCCCAACCTCCCCTCTATTTGGCTACACTGGCTGTTGCCCTCCCTGGTGACACAGGCGCTGTCACAATGCCACTAGATGTTTACGAGAGTGTGGTGGAAAAGGCTGATGTGGGCCCCAAGGTCCCCACCACATGATGCCATGAATCTGGTTCGTGGCTTAGGCGGCTGCTTACAGAGTCTGTCATTTGCATCTCTGCCTCTCGGCCTGGGTTTGAGAGGGGACAGCTGAGGTCGCTTTTACTCCGGAATCACCCCAAGCCTCTGGCCAGATTTCACATCATGGTAACTTTGCAGTTTCCCCCTTGGAGGAGAAAACCAAGGCCACGATAAGACAGAGTCATCATGAAGATATAATTTGGTGCAATTACAGAGAAGACCAGAGATGTCTCTGTTCCTGCATAAACCACATTTACGGAGCTCAGACTACATGCCAGGCTCTGTGCTGGGTTCTGTTTGGTGAGGGAAGTTGCAAACCCTTCGACAGGAGGTGCCCAGGCTGGCACAGACCCTCAGAGGAAGAGGACTGGAGCTATACCTTTGTGCTTTCACTCATGATATATTAGAAATGACCCAACACAACCTTGGGCAGAGGATGTCCTATCCCAGCAATGTCTGCCAGAGGTGTCGACACTCACAACTAACAACTCAAAGGCCTACCTATGGGAGACATACCATATGGGCAAGGCAGCTTTGAACAGGGCAGGATGGCAGGGAACCGAAGGGGAATGGAGGAGGCGGGGCAAGAAGCCTTCCTCCAGGGACTCGGCCACATCTCTCTGTCAGCTCTGGTCAGTCGTGATCAGACCCAAGATGCCACTTGCCACAAGCTATTACATACCCCCAAAGTCAGAGAAGCAGCCAGCCACTCTCCAATCAGATGTCGCCTCATTAATCCTGACCAGGCGTTACTGCAAGACAGGCAGGATCTCTGACATGACCATGGGTGTGTACCATGATCTGGCACTTTCCTTCATGTGAGCCACTCCCCCCAAGCCTCCACCAAGGAAAGTTAACCTCTTTACGGGCTGCGCTCTTCATGGGCTTCTCAGAGGACCTTGTGGTCAGGAGAGCTGGCAAAATATCGTGAGGATCTGAGCACAGGCTGAATGAAGCCGTCTGTTCTGAATGGTCCCTTCTCGATGCCCCTGCATAGCCTCAACCACAAGCCGGCGTTCATGCATGAAAGAGAGAGAACCTGAGCAAACCAGGAGCTCGCTCCCGGCTGCCTCCAGTCATCCCAGCCCTTGGGAGCCTAGAATATAACAGGGCACAGCTGTGCTTACCTGCTCTCCTGGTAAGTAACCAGTCCAGCCTCATGTTTTAAAAGAGAGCTTTCTGTCTATCTGTAACAGGCCCTCCAAGACAGGTTTGAATGACTCAATTCACGTACATTGTCTGCCTGTTTGAATCACATGAGAAACTTAAACCAGCAGAAACTACCCCACCAAAATCTCTGATGTGTTCATCTTACGGAGAATATGAACAGCCTCAATGGGAAAGAGGAATAAAGCAAAGAGTCTATGAACACATTCAAAGTAGCAAGGGGCCACACTTCACACGTTCCCCACTCCACACACACACGCACACACACATGCATGTGCACACGTGTGCACACAAATGCACATGCACACAAATGTATGCATGCACATGTGCACACACCCACATACATGCACACATGCACTGACACATGTATGCACATGCACACACACGCACATATATGCATGCACACAAATGCACACCCGCATGTGCACACACAAATGCACACACGTGCACACACCTGCACAAATGCACACGTGTGTGAATATGCACATTCTCACACACACATGCAGGCACATGTGCACTCACACGTACATGTCTCTGGGAGGAAACAAGTGAGACAGCCTTGGCAGTGGGGGTCTGGGGAAGCAGCACAGGAAGTCAGGCTCAGGAACTGAGATGCCCAAGGGTGGGAAGAAAACTCATCCCCCCACCGCCTGCCTCTACCGGTTTTCCTCAGGAGGGATTCCAAAAATCTGTAGACACATTATTTTATAAAGTGGTGTGGGTGGTCCAGTGAGAGATTAAGATTACAAAACTATGCCCCAAGTATTTCCTAGGTGACTTTGGTTTTTGGCAGCTGGCCAGCATGGGGATCTGAACCCTTAACCTTAGTGTTACAAGGCGATGCTCTAAGCAACTGAGCTAACCGGCCAGCCCCTGGGTGACTTTAAAGTGGGGATAGGAATGGGAGAAGAGAAGCACAGAAGCCATTGTAGAATGGATTTTAATTTTGATTTTGTACAGAGTGCGGTACAATTTGAGAATATTTGGGAAACATGGTGTGCACCAGACTTAGACTTTCTGTATTGATAGGCAATCAGAAGAAATGAAAGATTTAGGGAAGATCTTTCCCACACACAGCCACATTTTAAAACCCTAAGATGTCATTTTACATGTAGTACTCCCAAATACAAATACAGGCAGATTTTTGCCTGGTTAATCTATTCGTTCAATATATTCATTCACTCATTTACCTCTTCATTCACTAATTTTCATTTATTCATCAAACATTTTTAACTACCTAATTGTGCCAGGGCCTTTGGTAGGTGCTGGAAAGTAAACACAGTCCTAACCTTTATGAAATATTATAAAACATAGTGTAATCAACGACTCAAAACAGAAAACAGTCCTTTCTCTTCATCAGGGGAGCTGATGAAAGAATTAACAGACCAAACAGAGCACTGGACATGAATTCTGAAGACCTGGGTTTTAGACTATGCTTTGCTATGTTCCAGATTCATAGCCTTGTCCGTATCACTCGACCTTCTTGAGCACTGGTTTCCTCATTAGTAAAACCAGGATAATACTTATCCCTTGGCATCGATGTAAGGATTAAATTGAACCACAGACATCAAAGTACTTTGTGAAGAGATGTACAAACGTAGCATATTGTTAGGATAAACACTGAGTTTTTCCTATGTTTAGCACATGAAAAAGCAGTCAGGGCATAGCCATGTCCTATTCAATGCACTCACCAGCTCTCAGCTAAGGAGCTCATGGCCCAAGTATCAAAAGGGACAATAAAATAACGGAACCAGAAAGGTTGCACCCAGGTAAGCCTTTGAAAGGTCAAGATCGAAGTGCCCAGTCAGCTCAGTGTCCAGCTTTTCGTCCAGACCCTCCACAGAGAGAAGGAAATGCTGTCACATAAATTTACCACAATGGCTAGGTCAGAAAAGATAAACACAGAAGTGGCTCAGTTTCCTCCCTGGTCTATAGTGAGATCGATGTCACATACGTTCTGTCCCATGCTCGTTAGAACACTTGTCTGAAGTTACTTCCCTGGCCACCTCTCCTTACTGCTGGGGTGGCCAGAGAGAGGAGTGGGACCTTCCAGAAGAACAAACCAACAAAGTCCCATGCCATCTGAACTTCTGTTACAGGCCCACTAATAAGCCAAGCAAAGACAAGCATTAAATGCTTTGGAGATAGTTACACAGAGCCTCTGCACCCATAGAGACCTCTCTTGCATATCCCCTGGGATCTTGGAGTTGCCTCAAAGCAGTGGACCAGAGGCAAGAGATGTCCTCCATCAGGTAGGCCTGGTGCGGGGCCTCTGCACAACCAGTGGTCATCCTTGGAGACCAGACCTGGGATTCTGGACCAGGGCCTGAGTGCTTCTGGCTGGTGCAACGGAAAGCACACCTCTGGGGCATGCATGGCTGGAAGAATTCTTAGAATTCAGCTTTACCTGGCTTTAATGGTCCCATTCCTGAGCTGACCCACGGTCAAAGGTCAGCAATGGGTCAGCAATGAAAAGATTCTTGCTAAGGTGACACCAGTCCAAGGACTGGAAGGATACTTTGGACTGGGATGAGATTTTAATCAACCATATTCTAAAGGACTGGCAAAAAATTTCTGTGGCCCAAGACACAAGGCAGGCTTCGGACGGTTTCATGATGGTCTATGAAGCTACTTAAGGACATACTTCTCAGTGACCCCCTGGACACCCAGAGGTGGCTGAGCTGACATGGGCATAAAAATCTCCAGAAATCTCCTTCAGAAAGCAGACACTGATTTGGCAAGATCTACGTCTTCATTTAGCCCTTGTCCAGATGAATGACTCTGCTATGTCCAGAATGTCCCTGGCAAGCTGTGTACACCTCTGGACAGGTCAAGCTGGCACCTGACCAGACTCAGGTGGGTCCACCAACCTGGACAGTACCAGGCCAGCTATGCCCATGGCCACTAGTGGAATCAGACTATAGCCTTAGAGAAAATGTGCAGGGCAATTATTTATGCAGAGAATGCTCTCAGTCCTCTTCTGTATCCCCAGTGACATGGTCAAGAGGTTACCTACATAAGATGAATCCTTCAGGAGTATGATTTTGTAAATGGGTTCCGGGTGTAATTCCCTACTGATTTTTTCACAAAAGCTTCTTCTCAAAAGACAATAATTGTGTTCTTTGAGCTTCAAATATATATATATGTTCATGTTAACTCCACTGTGTTTGGGAGCTGAAAATAGTAACCAGTGGACAGTGGTTTGATTAATACCCGATCTTTCCACATTATTACTTGCAAGCAGAGTGTTAATTGCTTTTTCTACAAATGGTATAACCTGATTTATTGTTAACTAAGCCTGCCCATTTTTCTTAGAACCTGATTCATTAAGCCAATATTATAGAGGTATTATTAAAAACCTTTAAACTCGGAATCAGGGGAGTTTCAAGATGGCGGCGGCTGCGGCGGCTGGCGCGGAGTAGCTGAGGTGGAAAAGGTGGCCACTGGGCCTCAGGCAGCCGGGAAACTTGTGGACCTTCCTCTGGCCATCTCTTAAGGGAGGACTGCTGCTGCTGGCCGGTCGTGGGGGCTCAACGCCACTTTGCCCCCGGCAGGAGAGGCTGCCTCATTTACAGGCAACAGCTTTGAAGTGTGGAGCAGGAAAAGAACTGATTCTTAGCTGCAAAAGCGAGTCTTGAAACAGGGAACACGGCGCCAGGGCTGCTGTGGGTGCAGCCAGGATCCCGGAGGCTGGGGCCGCACTGAAGGCGGCCAGCTGCCCTATCCAGGATTCGAGGTTTCAGGCCGGCATTAAAGAAGACTCCTGGGAGCGCCCGAGCCGCGCCGCGACTGAACAGCCCGAGGCGGCAGCGCCGAGAACACGGAAGGCAACAAACCAGAGACAGAGCGAGCGCCCGACCTGGCACAGCACTGTGAGTGATCCCTGGCAAAGCTCTGTTCGGGGGGTGGATGCCCACGCGGCTCCCCGCCTGCACCACCAGGCCACTCATTGCCCCGGTGCTGCCTCCATTTTCCCAGGTGCGGGCAGCTCCGCCCTGCTCGGCCATCACTGAGCCCATTTGCTTGGCCTGGCGCGGGGCTTTCCGGACCCTGCGGGCCGACCTCCTCTCCCACTCCCTCCACGGTTCTCTGGCAGGGCTGGGGGTGTGGGGCGTCCCGACCAGTTTTGGGAGGGCTAGGAAGTACGGGCGGGCCGACTGTCACTCCACCACACCCTGGACTCCGGCCCCGGTAAACTTCCTGTTACTGGGAGGCAGATACCATCTCTGCGACCACCAGTTTGGAAAAAAGCCTAACGAATTTCTGGTTGGGAATAGTGTGGTAGGAGAGTTCCCAGGTCTGCTTGAACCTGCCGGAGAGCAGGCTGCAGGCGGGCACTAGATTCGGTTTATACCGGGGGGATACAAAGGTGAACAAGACCCGAGAAAGATCTACACAGTGCTACAAAGGCACCCAGAGAGACTGGTCGTCTGTGCCTAGCAGAAACCTGGTAGACTTCCTGGGCGAGGCGGTGCTGAGCAGGGTCTTGAAGGCCCAGCTGATAGACGAGGGGTGCAGAAGACACGCCCCAACCCAGCACAGTGTGCACAGAGGGGGGAGACGTGCGGCCAGGGAGGCGGAGACTCGACAGAAACCACACACCCGGTGGGGTCGCCACTGCACGATCTAACAGCCTGGGCCAGAGCACACTGAACGGGGAGAAGTCCTGTACAGAAAGTGAAAGCTCAACAGAGATCACACACCCTGTGGTACGTGATCCACCAGCCCAGCAGAGTACAAGCTGACCAGAAAGGTGGATCCCCGGAGAAGCCCAAGACCCGAGGCAACCACACACACAAGACACTAGAGGCCAACTGAGCAGTCACGGCGGGAGCCATACCAAATTGGCAACCACAGCAACATCCTAGTTAGTCATTAGTCTTAAACCGGTGGACTGTGAAACCCCCTGCCACAATGAATAAACACCAAAAAAAAGACACCAGAAATACAAAAAATCAAGAAAGTACACCACCAAAAGTTAATAAATCTCATACTCTAGATCCTATAGAACAAGAAGCCCTTGAAATAACTGATAAGGAATTTCGAGTGATAATTCTAAGGAAACTGAATGAGATACAAGAAAACTCAGCTAGACATCATGATGAAATGAGGAAAAGTATACAGGATCTGAAAGAGGAAATATACAAGGAAATCAATGTCCTGAAAAAAAATGTAGCAGAACTTGCTGAACTGAAGAAGTTATTCAGCGAAATAAAAAACACAACGGAGAGTTTAACCAGCAGGCTTGTCGAAGTTGAAGAGAGAACCTCTGAACTTGAAGATGGGCTGTTTGAAATAACACAAGCAGACAAAAAGAAAGAAAAAAGAATCAAGGACATGGAAGAAAATCTGAGAGAGATATCAGACAACCTCAAGCGCTCAAATATCCGAGTCATGGGTATTCCAGAAGGGGAGGAAAATGGAGATTCCATTGAAAACATATTCAACAAAATAGTGGCAGAAAACTTCCCAGGTATAGGAAAAATCACAGATCTTCAGATCCAGGAAGCTCAACGATCTCCAAACGTATTCAACCCAAAAAGGCCTTCTCCAAGACATGTCATAGTCAAATTGGCAAAACTCAGAGACAAAGAGAGAATCTTAAAAGCTGCAAGAGAGAAGCGTCAAATCACCTATAAGGGAGCCCCAATCAGGTTAACATCAGACTTTTCATCACAAACCCTAAAAGCTAGAAAGGAATGGGATGATATTTTCAAAATACTAAAAGACAAAGATTGCCAGCCAAGAATACTCTACCCTGCAAGGCTATCCTTCCGAAATGAGGGGCAAATAGTATATTTCTCAGACAAACAAAAACTGCGGGAGTTCACTACCACAAGACCACCCTTACAAGAAATCCTCAAGGGAGTACTGGGTTTGGTTCCTGAAAAATAACTACCACTGCCATAAAAACCTAAGAAAAATCTAAACCCGCTAGTACAATAAAAATGGCATTCATGAAGAGAAAACAAGCTAACAAAAACACTATCTACAACCTAAGGAACCAACAAACAAAGAAACCAAACAGTAAATCAGAAAGCAAGGAACAAAAGACACCTAAGACAACCAAACAACCAATAAAATGCTAGGAATAAATCAACACCTTTCAATAACAACTCTTAATGTTAAAGGCTTAAATTCCCCAATTAAAAGACACAGACTGGCTGACTGGATCAAAAAGCAGGACCCAACTATATGCTGCCTACAAGAGACCCACCTCACCCATAAAGATTCACACAGACTAAGAGTAAAAGGATGGAAAAAGATTTACCATGCAAACAGAAAAGAAAAACGAGCTGGAGTGGCTATTCTTATATCTGACAAAATAGACTTTAAACTAAAAACCATAAAAAGAGACAATGAGGGACACTACTTAATGATAAAAGGACTGATCCATCAAGAAGACATAACAATCATAAATATGTACGCACCCAATGTTGGAGCAGCCAGATTTATAAAACAAACTCTATTAGACCTAAAGAAGGAAATAGACACTAATACCATAATAGCAGGGGACCTGAACACTCCACTGTCAATATTAGACAGATCATCTAGGCAAAGAATCAGTAGAGAAACACAAGATCTAAACAAGACTCTAGACCAATTGGAATTGGCAGATATCTACAGAACATTCCACCCAACAACCTCAGAATATTCATTCTTCTCATCAGCACATGGATCATTCTCCAAGATAGATCACATATTAGGTCACAAATCAAGTCTCAATAAATTCAAAAAAATTGGAATTATCCCATGTATCTTCTCAGACCACAATGGATTAAAACTAGAAATTAATAACAAACAAAACTCTGGAAACTATACAAACATATGGAAATTAAACAGCATTCTACTTAATGACATATGGGTCCAAGAAGAAATCAAGCAGGAAATCAAAAAGTTTATTGAAACTAATGAAAACAATGATACATCATACCAAAACCTGTGGGATACTGCAAAAGCAGTATTGAGGGGAAAATTTATTGCATTAAATGCTCACTTCAGAAGAATGGAAAGATGGCAAGTGAACAACCTAACACTTCACCTTAAAGAACTAGAAAAACAAGAACAATCCAATCCTAAAGTTAGCAGACGGAAAGAAATCATTAAGATCAGAGCAGAACTGAATGAAATTGAAAACCAAAAAACAATTCAAAAGATCAACGAATCAAAAAGTTGGTTTTTTGAAAAGATAAATAAAATTGACAAACCATTAGCATGGCTAACAAAAAAAAGAAGAGAGAAGACTCAAATAACAAAAATTAGAAATGAAAAAGGCGATATTACAACTGATTCATCTGAAATACAAGGAATCATTCGAGACTACTATAAACAACTATACGCCAACAAATTTGAAAATCTGGAGGAAATGGATAAATTTCTGGACACACACAAGCTCCCAAAACTGAACCGTGAAGACGTAGAAAATTTGAACAGACCAATAACAATAAAGGAGATTGAAGCTGTTATCAGAAGGCTCCCAACAAAGAAAAGCCCAGGACCAGATGGATTCACAGCAGAATTTTACCAAACATTCAAAGAGGAATTGACACCGATTCTTTACAAACTATTCCAAAAGATTGAAACGGACGCAAATCTCCCAAACTCATTCTATGAAGCAAACATCATCCTGATACCAAAACCAGGTAAAGATATAACCAAAAAAGAAAACTACAGGCCGATATCCTTGATGAATATAGATGCAAAAATCCTCACTAAAATACTAGCAAACAGAATACAGCAACACATACGAAAAATTATTCATCACGATCAAGTGGGATTCATCCCAGGGATGCAAGGTTGGTTCAACATACGCAAATCAATAAATGTGATACACCATATTAATAAACTCAAACACAAGGACCATATGATCATCTCTATAGATGCTGAAAAAGCATTTGATAAAGTTCAGCACTCATTCATGACAAAGACCCTCTATAAGTTAGGTATAGAGGGAAAGTATCTCAACATAATTAAAGCCATATATGCCAAACCCACTGCCAATATCATCCTGAATGGGGAAAAGCTGAAAGCTTTTCCTTTAAGAACAGGCACTAGACAAGGATGCCCACTCTCACCACTCCTATTCAACATAGTGTTGGAAGTACTAGCCAGAGCAATCAGAGAAGAGAAGGAAATAAAGGGCATCCAGATTGGAAAAGATGAAGTCAAACTGTCCCTGTTTGCAGATGACATGATCCTATATATCGAACAGCCTAAAACCTCTACAAAAAAACTGTTGGAATTGATAAATGATTTCAGCACAGTAGCAGGATACAAAATCAACACACAAAAATCAGTAGCATTTCTTTTCTCCAATAGTGAACATGCAGAAGGAGAAATCAAGAAAGCCTGTCCATTTACAATAGCCACCAAAAAAATAAAATACTTAGGAATTGAGTTAACCAAGGAGGTGAAAAATCTCTATAATGAGAACTACAAACCACTGCTGAGAGAAATTAGAGAGGATACAAGAAGATGGAAAGATATCCCATGCTCTTGGATTGGAAGAATCAACATAGTGAAAATGTCCATACTACCCAAAGTGATATACAAATTCAATGCAATCCCCATCAAAATTCCAAAGACATTTTTCTCAGAAATGGAAAAAACTATTCAGACATTTATATGGAACAATAAAAGACCACGAATAGCCAAAGCAATGCTCAGCAAAAAAAATAAAGCTGGAGGCATAACACTACCTGACTTTAAGCTATACTACAAAGCTATAATAACCAAAACAGTATGGTACTGGCATAAAAACAGACACACTGACCAATGGAATAGAATAGAGAATCCAGAAATCAACCCTCACACTTACTGCCATCTGATCTTTGACAAAGGCACCAAGCCTATTCACTGGGGAAGGGACTGCCTCTTCAGCAAGTGGTGCTGGGATAACTGGATATCGTTATGCAGGAGAATGAAACTAGATCCATACCTCTCACCGTATACTAAAATCAACTCAAAATGGATTAAGGATTTAAATATACACCCTGAGACAATAAAACTTCTTAAAGAAAACATAGGGGAAACACTTCAGGAAATAGGACTGGGCACAGACTTCATGAATACGACCCCAAAAGCACGGGCAACCAAAGGAAAAATAAACAAATGGGATTATATCAAACTAAAAAGCTTCTGCACAGCAAAAGAAACAATTAAAAGAGTTAAAAGACAACCAACAGAGTGGGAGAAAATATTTGCAAAATATACATCTGACAAAGGATTAATATCCAGAATATATAAGGAACTCAAACAACTTTACAAGAAGAAAACAAGCAACCCAATTAAAAAATGGGCAAAAGAGCTAAGTAGGCATTTCTCTAAGGAAGATATCCAAATGGCCAACAGACATATGAAAAAATGCTCAACATCACTCAGCATCCGGGAAATGCAAATCAAAACCACATTGAGATACCATCTAACCCCAGTTAGGATGGCTAAAATCCAAAAGACTATGAACGATAAATGCTGGCGAGGCTGCGGAGAAAAAGGAACTCTCATACATTGTTGGTGGGACTGCAAAATGGTGCAGCCTCTATGGAAAATGGTATGGAGGTTCCTTAAACAATTGCAAATAGATCTACCATACGACCCAGCCATCCCATTGTTGGGAATATACCCAGAGGAATGGAAATCATCAAGTCGAAGGTATACCTGTTCCCCAATGTTCATCGCAGCACTCTTTACAATAGCCAAGAGTTGGAACCAGCCCAAATGCCCATCATCAGATGAGTGGATACGGAAAATGTGGTACATCTACACAATGGAATACTACTCAGCTATAAAAACGAATGAAATACTGCCATTTGCAACAACATGGATGGACCTCGAGAGAATTATATTAAGTGAAACAAGTCAGGCACAGAAAGAGAAATACCACATGTTCTCACTTATTGGTGGGAGCTAAAAATTAATATATAAATTCACACACACACATACACACATACACACACAAACGGGGGGGGGGGTAAGAAGATATAACAACCACAATTATTTGAAGTTGATACAACAAACAAACAGAAAGGACATGGTTGGGGGGGAGGGGGGGAGGGAGAAGGGAGGGAGGTTTTGGTGATGGGGAGCATTAATCAGCTACAATGTATATCGACAAAATAAAATTAAAAAAAAAAAAAAAAAAAACCTTTAAACTCAAGGCAGTTAATATCAGGATGAGTTTTTGTTGGTTTTTTTTGGGGGGGTGGGGACATTTCTATTAAATAACTCAACATTAATGAGTACTGTGTGTTTCAAAGGTTTGGGAAAGTGGTAAAATGGGATTATTGAAGTTTCCCTTTTGAAAATATTGTGGTCCTTTAGCAAAACCATAAACTGTAAATATTTTTTTTAAAAAATATTTCCATCTATTACCATCAACTGAAAACATGCTGTAAAACCTTATGGGATCTTTTATTACAATGTCAAGTGCATTTATAAATGTCTTGAAATTTAAGGGAAGAAGAAAAAAGACTCACTTATGCATTTATTATTTTATTCAGCTGGTAAAAGTGAATCAATTTACAATCACAGAACTAAACACATGGAGTTCTGGGAGGCCTATGTCTATGCATCTCCTGCAGTGACTTCATTCATTCATTCAACAAATATTTATTGAGCACCTGTTATATACTCAGCACTGGTGATAGAGCAGTGAAGCAAAGTCCCTGCTGTCACAGAGCTCTCTTCTGAAGAAAAATGAGTAAATGAGAAATACATATCTAATGTGACATATGGAGAATAAGGCAGGGCAGGGAAAAAGGGACTTCTGGCATTGGAGTGAGGGACATTTCCATAGGATGGTCAGAGATGGCCTCTCTGCTAAGGGGCACTTGAGCAGAGACCTGAAGGAAGATTAGGAAGAGCAGAGAGGACTGCAGGGCTGGAGTGGGGGATGGGTGAGGACAGCAAATGGCTGAAAAGAGGTCAGGGAGACTGCTAGAGACTGAATGCTGTGTCCCCTACCTCGAAATTCGTATGTTGAAACCTAATCTGCAAGGCAGTGGTTGGAGGTAGAGTCTTTGGGAGGGGCTTAGGTCATGGGTGTTCCACTCTCATGGATTAGTGCCCTTATAAAAGAGGCTCTGGAGACCTCCCTGGCCCCTTCCACCATGTGAGGACACAGTGAGAAGGGGTCATCTATGACCTTAGACATCCCAGTCTCTAGAAATGTGAGAAATAAATTTCTGTTGTGTATAACTCACCCATCTGTGCTATTTTATTACAGCATCCCAAACAGACTAAGACAGAGTCTACCAAGCCCAGAGCTCAGAGACAACTTCCAGGCTAGAGATATAATTTTGAAAATCTAAATAGTCTATATAGATAGTATGTAAAGTTATAGGACTGGGGGAAACCACACCGGGAGTGAATGTAGGCAGAGAAAATGTTTGATGCATGAGCTCTCCAGGGTTTATTCAGAACAGATGAGAATGAACCAGCAAAAGAGACCGAGAAATAATAGGTCATAAGGTAAAAGGAGAAACCAGAGTGATGTTCCAGAAAAAAGGTGAAGAAAGTATTTCAAAAAGGAGGGAATGATCTACAGGTAAATCCTGCCGATAGGTCAATAAAATGAGGACTGAGAATTGATCATGTATGCTTACGGGACAGCAGGTAAATTCTTTAACTGTTTCTCAGTTTTCTCACTCATAAAATGGGGATAATAATGGTGTCCATTCTACTGGCTTAAGTGAGTTGATACACGAGGGTACTTCAAAAAGCTCACAGAAAAAAGAATCAAAGGATAACATGAATCTTTCCAAGAACGTTTTGAAAATGCCTCATATGGGGCCAGCCTGTGGCTCACTTGGGAGAGTGTGGTGCTGATAACACCAAGGCCACGGGTTCGGATCCCTATATAGGGATGGCCTGTTGGCTCACTTGGGAGAGCGTGGTGCTGACAACACCAAGTCAAGGGTTAAGATCCCCTTACCGGTCATCTTTTAAAAAAAAAGAAAGAAAAGAAAAGAGAAAAACCCTCACGTGCAAAACACTTGGAACAGTGTCTGGCACATTAGTAGGTGGTCAACAAATACTGGTTGAATGAATGAATGTTTTATACTTATCATACCATAATTCATATCTATGACAAATATTATTTAGCATTTATCATCACTGGTGATCTTCACAAGAGCTTTTGGTTGAGTGGCAGCAGCTAAAGACTCAAGAGAGGGCAGAGATGAGACATTGAAGACCGAGAGTACAAACAAGTCTTTTTCTGAGAAACTTTGCTGCAAAGAAAATCAAAGAAATGGGACAGGAGCTAGCAGGGGATATGAGGTCAAGAGAGCTTCTAATTTTTTTAAGTTGGGAGTTCCAACAGCATTTTTGTATTCTAAAAGGAAGGATGCCATAGAGAGGGGAGAAATGAGGATACAGGGAGAGGGGGAGACTGCTCAGGGGGTTCTTGACCTAGTGGAAGGTTGGCCTTGGAGGGCAGTGAGCACTTCCTCCAGCCTGGGGCAAAGAAATGGAGTATCTGGGCAGAAAAGGGAGTTGGGAGACAGTAAGAGCCCATGGGAATTCAGCTGAGCGTGAAGATGGAGAAGGAAGAATCAGAGGTTTGGAAAAGAGGGGAAGATTCAAACAGTTGACCAAGAGAGCAGAGAATGAACGATATGACTGCCAGCCAGGACCAAGCCCACCCGAGGGTGGTGGTCACACACAGAGGACAGTCACCACAGCTCTGTGTTTTATTCCATCCAAGTTCAGCCAGGTATAGGCAAGTGCAAAGAAGGTGGGGAACTGGATTTTACCAAGGCCTCAGTCTTGCAGGGAGAGGGAGACAGAGAAGGAGATGGGTAAAGGATGGGTTTATCTCATCAGGCAGCAAAGCAAGGTAGTGGCTGCAATGGATGATTCAGGACTCTGAGCTAGATAATCAGAGAAGTGAAGACGTGAGGTAGGTGAGAAAGAGGGAAAAGACGGCAGGATGGATGAATTTCAAGCCTCAGTGGGGGAGAAGAATTTTTGCCACCAAGGTTTTAGAGAGCAAGGTAGTGGTCACCAAATGGAGGCTGGAGACGAGATTATGGTGCAGGTGCAGTTACAGATGATGACTGCGGTATCAGTCACTGCTCTCAGCAGCAAGGTCCAGGCCATGGTTACAATAAAGAGGGGGCCTAAGGGAATGGGTCCCTGAGCCACAGGGAATGGGAGGTTCAGGCTGAGCAAAGAACAAGGTCACTGGAGGAGGGGAGATCAAAGACCTGAAAGGCCAGTGTACTGAAAGGTCATCTGCAAGAACTCAGAGATCACAAGCACCATCCGCTGAGCAGGGCTGGTGCAGTGATAGAGCCCCAGGAGCTTAAGTCCTCAAGGAACAGGTGGCATGGGAGTTGCAGTGAAAAGACATTCTGAGCAGGGAGATGGGGGTCTACCGAGTCACCGGTGTCCTGGGATGAGAGGCACAAACAGAGGTACAAGGCTTGCTGTGCTCAGTTCTGACATTTCCCAGACAACGGTGGGTGAGCTCTGAGCTTGTACAAGGAGGCAGAGACGGGGCTCCTACCAGGAGAAACCTCTTCACTCCAGCTGGCGTGGGGAGGGCTGGTGGGCTCTTAGGCCCCCCCTTTACTGAAAAGATAACAAAACCAATGTAATGAGCTCAAACCACTCTTCACTTGTGTCTGTGGCTGCACATGACATTCAAATATATGTCAGTGGTCCCAAGGCTGACTGAGCAAGAGAGCAAAAACTTACTCTCACTGCTGGAAACAGCTCGAAATATATGTTTAGTGCCACCTCCATGTATAAAGATATGATGGAGCAACCCATCTCTTTCAGAATTAGCTAGATTGTGTGTGTGTGGACACCAGGGTGGGGAGGGGGTTGGAAAAAGAGGGAGGGGCTTGAGTTGGCCAACTCAAGTTGGGGGGCAGATAAAAAGGAGCAGAATCATCTGTTTTTTACACATATCCACAGATAGATCTGAAAAATAGAACTTTGAGCTAAAAATGCAAGTTTTGAAAGGATATGCCCAGCATATCAGCACTCACAGAAAAACATACAGCCATGGTATGCAGTCTGTCTATATCCTAAAGTTGCTCACACCCCGCTAAAGATTATCTGTGCGTCTAAGTGGAGCCTAATCCTGAGGGAAGGAAAGAAGGAAGGAAGGAAGGAAAAATCACAGTAGCTCTGGTTAAACCAGAGCAGGGCCACAGTCCCACTAGAACCCCAAGAAAGCCCAGCAATTCCACCAAGGTAACCCTTCGCTTTCCTGTACAGCTGCTACACAGGACTGGGTGTGTAGAAAGCATTTTGGACTTAAAAAAACAAACAAACACACACTGTCACTGTCATCAGCTGTGACAGAAAAAAAAGGGGGGTTTCTTGTTTGTTTTGTGGCTTTTACCACATAAATCAAAGCCACATCTCTACCAATTCTGCTCCTTTGCAGGCAGAAGCTTTGCAGTTTCATGAATTCTAAGTCAACATCTCATGCCCAAATTATATCTATTTTACTTGGGATTTTCTGGCCTGTCAAAAATGTCAAGTGCTGACGAGAATAATAAACTAGGTCCCATGGCTGGCGTGAACGAAGTCGTTATCAACTATGAGAAAAGAATTTGTGTTTGAATGTCAATTACGAAGGTGACTTCTAGTCTACCTATAACCTACTGCTCAAAGTGAAAAAATCTAAAATGTAAGAATTTAGCTAGAACTTTACAAAAATTACATATTCGTTTTCACACCAGTCTTCATTATGCTGATTTGGGCACAGACCTTAATGCATACAGGGTGTTAATGATCCCAGCAGAGCAGGTGCAAAATGGAGATTATCTTTCACAAAAAAAAACAGATTGCATGAAACTTTTAAATATTTTAAACAGTTTTTAGGTCCTAACAGCATTAGCTGGCTCTAATCTTAAATCTCAAATGATCCCCATATGAAATGTATTAACGACCTCCTGCCAGCACATCACACCCAATTAATATACCAAAGATACCAAAGGAAGGTGTTTTTCAAATTCAGCCATAAACAAACTTCTAGTGAAGGCAGACGCATGAAATGAATATTTCTGGTTGTTTCTTTCCCAAATAAATATCAATCTAAACTTTTTTTTTAATTTCTTTTTTTATAGAAGCATAATTGTTTACACATAGTTTGGGGGTACAGTGGTGACTACCATCACCTGTGTGTGACGTGACGATCAAATCAATATTATGAGCATATTCATTACAAATCATAATTATTCTCTGTGCAATCTAAACTCTTAATCTCTGACTCTTCTCCAAATCCTACTTCAAGCTCTTCCTCTCTCTCTGCCTTCCCTTCCAACTCCTTAGACAAAAGTCTCAGGCTGCATCACTGTCTGCCAGGGCTCTGTCGTACTGAATTGTAATCCAGGTAAACCGGCCTGGATTGCTAAGAAATCACGGAATAGTCCCTTTAGTCACCTTGGGCCCCAAGTACTGGAGAAAAATAGGAAGAAAAAAAACCCCCAAAAAACCCAGAAAACAAAACATAGTATCAATTTCAGAAGAAAGGTAGGAAGAAAAACCCCTAAAGACCATAGACTGAGAAACCATCTTTGAGTGAGAATCTTAATCTTTCCCCATCCATACTGCCTTCTCCTGCTTAATTCATCACCAATACTCTTAATTACATCACAACATATTTTTTGCAATAGCAAATTTATATAAAAACACTGAAGACAGTCTCTGCACTTTTCTGGGCCCCCCGGACATAGAAAAGCATCTGGCTGATTCCAAAGCCTTAACTCTTTAATGTCTTCATCTCGGTGGCATGGTTGCTAGTGTTGAAATAAAAACCCACCGAAGGCAAGAAGCCACTTTCTTGGTTAAATGTGTGAAAGATCTTAAACAGTCAAGGGTGTGTTCTACTAGTATTGCACACAACCCACATGTAGCATCACCATCCATCAAGGGCTCAGAGTCATATACCTACAGCCAAAGAGTAACAAGGGCTGGGGACATTTTCTAGTTAGTCACCTGGTGTCGTCTCCCAAACACAAATTGTTGTTTATCATTCAAGAGGAAACAAAGGATTACTTTCAACTCAGTTTGCACTCTGAGAATTTGAAAATCCAGAACCAAAGTAAAAAGAATATCAGCATCTCACTGGTTAAAAGGTCATGTCAATCCTGGGGGCTTGGGGGGGAGGGTCTCCGTGTAGCTGTGCACCCCCTCTTCACTTTGCCTATCAGCCTGTTTAGGAAGTAAGACAGTTATCATTTGGATGCTTTAAAAAAGATGCAGGAACTTTTCAATGTGGAGGATGTAGTCTCCTGTGTTGAAGCAAGTTGATGAATGAGGCTTTGCGTCCCTGTGACTTTCTCTAGGTGCCCAGAGATTTCGCCTGCTCTGAAGACCGTATCTTTGATATGCCCTCAACTTTTCCAGGTTAAGTTCCCAGGAATGATCTCAGGAAATGATCTGGAAAATCCTTCCATTTTTAAACCAGGGGTCTCTAATGTTACAGAGAAAGCGTTGAAGCTCCCCTACGATGACTCCCACTTGATCCCAAGGGCATTGGGTGGCTTTTGGTGTATATTCAGTTTATACTCAGCCACACAGAAAAAAATGAGGACATCTAAGGCACTAGGATTGGGAAAAGAGGACGGATTCTAACTGAAGAGATGAAAAAAACAAATAAGTGAGATGCAGTAGGTCCTGTCAATTTCATCTCCTAAATACATCTCGAATCCATTGCTATCCCAGCTCTAAGCATGGAGGTCTCACCATCTCTCACCTGGATGACTGCGGTCCATCTCCCTGTCCATGCTAGCTCCCTTCCAACCATTCAACACACAGCAGTTAGAGTGGCTTTTTGGAACTTGGGGAATTTCCACTGCTTAGTCCAAAATCCTTCCTCTGCCTGCAAAGCCCCCCAGGATGTAACTCCCGTCTGCCCTCTCGTCTCCTCCAGTGCCATTTTCCCCTCACTGTATGCACTCCAGCCTTCTCTTTACTCTTCAGATCAATGGCTGAAATATTGCACCCTCAGAGAAGCCTCCCCACCTCCAGATAAGCCCCACATTGCACCCTGCTATCAAAAAACCCTGTATTTTTTTTGGTGCAAACATCACCACTGTGGCTGTATAATTAATTGGGTAATTCGTTGTTCAATGTCTCTTATCATCCCTGGAATAGAAACTCTACAAAAGCAGGACCCCTCAGGTCTATCTCACCTCTGTATTCTCAGGGCCTCGTGAGTGGCACCTTATGGGTGATAGGAGCCCAATAAGTACTGAATGCATGTATGAATGAATGAATGAATGAATGAATGAATGAATGAATGAATGAATGAATGAACGAATGAACACTGTGCATGGGACCATTTAGGACAAGGAGTTAGGGATGGGTCTAGAGAAAGGCAGCTCTAGCCCCGTTCACTTGAGGACATATGGTATTTCTTTCAGTGCCTGGTTTATTTCACTTAACATGATTTTTTCCAAGGTCATCCATGTTGCTGTAAATGGAAGTATTTCATTCTTTTTTCAGAGTAATATTCCATTGTGTATATATACCACAATTTCCTCATCCAGGTGTCTGTTGGTGGACATTTAGGTTAGTTCCAACTCTTGGCTACTATAAACAGAGCTGCAATGAACATGGGAGTGCAGGTGTCCCTTCGACAGGACGACTTCCATTCCTTGGGGGGTACACCCAGCAGTAGGATTGCTTCAGTATGTACTCCCATGAGAACTCTTGCTCAGCTGGAACATTTTGTCACTTTTATCCTGCACTCCTTGTTTTGCTGTGGTGTTAAAGACAGCAAGGCACAGGGAAAGACTCCTTATACACTGTAGCCAGTATGGCAGGGGAAAGAATTCCAGAAGGCAGAGGGGTGGTCAAACCCCTAATACAGCCCAACTGAGAGGGAGCCATTCGAGATATTGAAAATAAACTCAGGGGACCTGACTGTCAGAATCGCATGGTGCACACACCAACTGGTCAATCTCAACAGAACATAAATATGTGGATTTCAGTACAACTCGAAGCCACTTTAGTATCGATTACACAGGACTCCTCAAAATAAACCGATCTTCTTATGTTAAAAAAAAAGTGATTGCACAACTTTTGAATATATTTAAAAACTACTGAATTGTACACTTTAAAAAGGTCAATTTATGGTACATGAATTTTATCTCAATAATAAAATGGCACTTCCTTTCCTACCTCAAATCCAAATCATGTTTTAGTGCTTGTTTTAATGATAACAGACATAGTTGACCCATAGAAGTCTATATTCTCAGAAGCTTACCTTCCATAATAAGTTCTGGTTCTCGGTACTCGAAAATTAATAAACTGAAGTATATTAGGCTGAGCCAGAAGTATATTGGAGTCAGAACTAGAAAGAGCTCACGCTAATGTGTATTAGCCACAACAGTACAGAATAATCAATCAACATGGCTGCCTTCGCTGGAGAAACCTTCTCCATTCTCAGTGACAAAGGCCACAGGAACAACTTGAAAGCAAAATTCTGCCTGATGATGCATATAAAATTTCTTGCCATTGCAGTCAACTTCCAGTACCATTTAAATATCCCATAAGACTCTATGTAGTCTGGGATCTATAATCACTGAATCCTTGATAGTGCAAGGACATATCTTAGGTAAGCTTTGGGTGCAATCAATATGCCTATACAGGGGCTATTGTGCAGACAGTGGATGAGCAATGACATTTCCAAAGGAAATGTCTTTGCCCTTTGGGTCAGAGGTCACAACATACTGTTCACTGCCATCGAAGCTGAAAGAATATAGCTAATTTCATCCAAACTCTTTTCTAGAAGGAAAAGTAAAGGAAATGTGGCGCTCAATATTTAATTGCGTTTATGACCACATGGAAATGTGTATGTGTACACATTCATGAATATGGATCAGTAGGTCACACATGCAGATGAATCAGATGTACACATAAGCCAAAACCAACATCTAAGCAGAACCCCACATCTAGATCAGAGATTGGCAAACTTTTGCTGTAAGGGACCCGAAAATAAATATTTTGGGCTTTGCAGGCCATATGGTTTCTGTCTAAACTACTCAAGTCTGCTGAAAGGAAGGAAAAAGTTGCCACAGGCAAAATGTAAATGAATGAGCTTGGATGTTCCCAATAAAACTTTATTTATAAAAACAAGCAGTGGGCTGTACTTGGCCTGCAGGCCATAATTTTCTTCCTCCTGGTGTATATAACAGAAGCATATACTCCTTAAGAAATGGTTATTTAAACCTTTCCAAAGGAATCTTCTAAAGAAACAGAGGCAACCTCATCTTCTTATAAAGTTATGAATCACTACTTAAGCTTTTGACAATTCCGGGTCCACTATGAAATTTAATTAATTTCATACCAGACCACATGACATAATTTCCCAAAGCACAGTAAAATGCAAAAAGCTGTTTTTGCAAGTGGTTCCAGACAGCTGTACGTATAGCATTTGTAGCTGCTTTTTGTCTTCTCCCTGTCAAGCTGTTAGCTGTCACTTCATTGGTTTCGTCTTTGTGACAGTCTCTATTTTTAATTTGCCATTTCTGATCTGCTCCAGGCCAAGACCAGTATCTAAAGTAGACCTGGCTGTGAAGGACAGTAAGTCTGTCTTACGGATGAACAAATATGAGCATAAGATTTGTCACCTTTATGCAGCTACCCTATGGCCTTTTAAATTATGTTCTAAGTCGTCACTTATTTAACATACTTGAGATTGTTTGATAAATGACTGACAGGTGAGATGTTGCTGTGTGTGTACGTGCACCTATATATGCACACGCACACACAGACACACGCGCATGCACACACACACACACACACCCATAGTCATTTATTTATTTATTCAATAAATGTTTGTTGACTCTTATATGCCAGTCACTATTCTAAGTACTTGGAATACTTTAGTGAACCAAAGATTAGAAAACCGAAACACACACACACAAACAAGCAGAAGCAGCCATCGAGGAGCTTACATTATAGCAACAAAAGATAGTTAAACAAATCTACAAGTCATCTTTGCCCTGAAGTAAAAATGGATCTAAATCACTAAACACTTAAGACTCTTAACAAAGCTCACTTACACAAGTGTGTGCACACACGCACACACACTTCCTAAGCTCCTGAGTACTTCTAGGTCACCAGGTTAAACGACGGACAATCTTTAATTGTAAAACGTTAAAATCCCATCTTCCCACCCCCCACAACACAAAGACACAGCGTTACTTCTCCTCGATAAACCCAAAGGCCCACTTGTTCCCATGTTCTCTGTGCATCTCACGTCCTGCCTCCTTTGTCCCCAGGGTGGGCCCCATGGAAGCAGATGTAAGTCACAAACCAGCTACAGACAGGAGGCCTAGCAGACGAACCAGATTCCTAGTGATCACCCTGTTCCTGGATCATTTAAAACTGCTTATTCAACTGTTAATGAGGCAATAAATTTCTGTGATCCGGGAGTGAACCCAGAAATCCTAGCCTGGGTTTCAGTTTCATTTAAAATGGACTCATTAGCACAGTGCTGGTCTTTCCAGTTTAATGAAGTTGGATTTGCTGTCCCTGCACACACTGGGAAAAGAAAAGGTAAGAACTCAGAGGGTATCAGCAGCCTTCAGATAAGCAAAGCCAAAAACCACAAGTTGGCCTGGAAGGTGAATAGAAAAGACAGGAAAGGACTAACCCCCAAGGATCCTTCTGGGCTCTCCCAAAAACTGGTGCTCACACAGCAGTCATTGCACATACCTCCAGAGAAGCAAATCGTTGCGACAGAGAAAGCCAGTCCATCTGGTCATGATTCCACATTCATAAAGAAACAGCTGTGTCTCGCTGTCCTGCACCGTGTCCCTAAACACTGCACACTCATCTCTTTGATTTCTTGTGCAGTCTTCCTGGTGGCCTGTCCTTGTCTCTCCTGGGAACAGCAGACAGTGCTTTGTCTAGACAGCATCGTGCAGCATTAAAGCCCCAGAGGCACACAGAGTGGGACTGCAATCCCCACGGAGGATTTTTCTATCCCTGCAGGAAATGGTGCGCAGGAAATTCCATTCTGACTCACTCCCCAGATCTCTGCACTCACAGCCAGACTCCTCTAGATTCTTCCACCTCATCCAGTCCAAAGATGCTGATTCTTCAGGCTAAGAAAACAACCTCCTGGTTTGTTGTCTCTTGACACTACAACGTGTGTGTCTGTGTGCACATGTGTGCGCAGGGCCCTGGTCAACAGGTAAACTGGATGCAGGAGTCTGGATCGCCAGGCCCGGGGAGGACCAGGTGCCCCATAAAGGGGAAATGGCAATCTGAGATGGGATTTGGATTGAGAGGAATACCAGGGAGGTCAACCAACCCTCCCCCAGGTGGCAAGACCAATCTGTGGTCTTGGTTTCCCCAATTGTGCCTTCACAGTTAGCATAGAAAGGCCAGTTGAGCAGCAGAATCCAGAGACCAGGACAGTCTGCAAGCAAGCAGAACCCAAGCAGGGCAGAGATGCTTCACCAGCTCTGGTCCAACTGCTTTCAGCTATCCCCTGCTTTCTTAAGGGTAACTGGAATCACAGGCCTAGTGGAACAAGCTGGAAACTCTAGATTGAATCCAATTCTTACCCTATTTATGGATATGAGATCTGGGTTCAAATCCCAGCTCCGATGCCTCATACACATATAGACCTGGTCCAGTTATTTACCCTCTTTGCACACTGGTTTCTTCATCTGTAAAAATGGGACAGTGGTCCTACCTACTGTGCAGGGTTGACTCGAAGCTGCCAGGAGAATCATTATGGAAAGTACTTGGCAGAGGTAGACACGCAGCAAACGCTTAAGCAGGGTTATATTAGTAGAGACCAGACCAACAGACACACACTAGACAACGCACTGCAAACTCGCTCCTCCTTCTGGGCTGTTTCTGTTCCTTCGCCTGCCTGGTATCCACAGTCCTCCCCCAAAGACGATCCTTCTCTCCTGATCCTTGAGGGAGCCCTGGCCTCACCCAGACAGTGAGATTAATCCGGGAAAGGCCAGGGTTACTTTTACAAGCTCCTGCAGGGCCAGTTGCTTTGTCCTTCCGGAGCACCCCAGTGGCTTCTCACCTATGTGTTGTATGAACAGGAACGAATGGTTGGAATTTCACTCTTTGCAGAAGACATCTGCTTGGAGAGCAGTAAAGACCCAGGTGGCACTGTTTTGAAGAAATGCAGGGCAATTACTGTACCATGAATCAGCCAGTCTACAAGGACTGGACAGTGTTAGTTAAGGCTGGGAAAGAACATTTTAATAACATTCCTTGGTATTGGAAATGAGCAAAACACTAAGTTAGCAGGCAGCTATGGGATTGTTTGAAATATGTCAGCGTGGATTTTAATGCTGCTTGTGGAATGCAAGATGCTTAAGGAGGTTACCAACACTTCCTCTGCAAAAGAAAAACAGAAAGGGGCCAGTGCTGACTCCTACACACGCTGCTTCCTGTACCTATGGGCGACAGAAGGCCACTGAACTTTTCTTTTCTGCTTCCTTCTAACCCCAAATAAATTCCCTGCCCCACTCCTCACCCATTGACAGAGGAGATATTTAGGTTAAATATCTAGAGAGGTTAAAGGTTAAGGATCTAAGGATAGAAAATGGGGAATTTCAATCGTGTGTGTGTGTGTGTGTGTGTGTGTGTGTGTGTGTGTGGTAAAATACACATCTCATTTAAACTTTACCATCTTAACCATTTTTAAGTGCACAGTTCAGTGGCCTTACAGTCATGTTGTTATACAAACTGAAACTCTGTCCTCATTAAACAATAAGTCCCCAATGTCCCCTCCCCTAGCCCCTGGCGACCACCATTCTACTTCCCATCTGTATGAATTTGCCTATTCTAGGGACCTCGGACAAGTGGAATCACACACTATTGGTCCTTTTGTGTCTGGCTTATTGCACTTGCCATAATGTTTTCAAGGTTCATCCATGTCGTGGCATGTGTCAGAATTTCCTTCCTTTTTAAGGCTGAATAATATTCCGTTGTACGTACAGACCACATTTTGTCTACCCAGCCATCTGTCGATAGCCACCTGTGTCGTTTCCACCTTTTGGCTGTCGTGAATAGTGCTGCTACTAACCCTCGTACACAAGTACCTGGAGGGGCCAATATCATATTAACTCGGCCACCATGTCTCTTCTGTGTGCTGACTCTGTTCTCTTATTTTCCACCAGACTTCTGATTACTGCTGCCCGGTCATTTTTTTGTACCACCATGATGGCTTCATGTTGGCACCCCTAGCCTATATTTTGCCCTCATTTGGTTTAGATGGACCCACATTGGAAATACACAGTCACCTCTAGGAGATGTTCCTGAACAGTCCATTCCTCCTTCTAAACTGGCCTCTCATCCCTGCCACTAATCAAGCCAGCCACTGTGTAGAGCAGAGGCAGTGTGACGAAGTAAAAGCCACACGTGCCTTCCCAAAGAACAGGAAGATGACGAGCCCTGAACAGAAGCCAAGTCACAGTGCTGAAAGCCAGCAAACCAGCCTGCACTCCATGCTGTCCTGTGCAAAGCATGACACTCATAAGGGACCCTGTCACCCTGCCTGAAACCTAGAAGCTATGGCTTCCAGACGGTGACTAATGTACTGTTTGCAGTGGGGTGGGAGGTAGCTGTGCAGGGACAGAAGGCAGGAGGAAGGGGTGGGGACTGAAACTAACAAGGGGAAGGAAGGTTAGACCAGACAGAGGCTCCCTCAGTAAAGAATTTGCTAAGGAGAAATACAAATAAAGAAGGAAGTGTTTACTTCGGACATTCAGAGGCTAAAGAAAGAACATATTCCAAACTGCAAATCCAGATGTGGGTAGTGAATACTCATGAATAGTGAGAATCCCTGTTCCAACCTGAAATGTTACCCCCACCTATCACCTGACCCTTGGGAGACTGGTGGGAGTTGTGTCATTTTTTGTCATCTGCCTGAATGAATCTGTAGCAGTTCAAACAAAGGCTTACAGGTACACTCTTCCAACCACTGGTATGCAAATGTCCTTAGAAGAAGATTCTGCAGCAACTCATTCCAGCTCAAAATCGCATCCTGACTGCATTTTCTAATGTGCACTGCAGTCTAAACACAAAACCTCACTTAAAAATCCTGCGTTTCCTACGTATGTAACAAGTATACACTATCCCATTTTATGCATTATGTTATTACTATACATTATGTGACAACAGCCTACAATGAAAGTTACACAGTGGATTATCTATCTATCTATCTATCTGTCACCTATATCCAGTTATTGATCTAAAAGCTCACAGAGAACCAAAGCTCCTTGGGAAATGAAGTCCTTCCTCTACAGCCACCAATCAAGGGACAGCCTCAGGCTTCCCGGAATACTGTCTCACCAACAGACAGTGTCACAGAGGTGTCTGCCACAGACAGCACCTTATTTCGGGGTGGATGCCATGTTTTGGCAGATGTAGTTACCTCTAATTTCCTTACCAAATGTCAAATCTGTATTTTTCAGTTCAAGTCTTCACATCTTGAGTCATTGAGTCTTTTAGTTTAAGTACAAAGAAAGAGTGTGCAGGGCGGTCATTTTCCTCGAGCCTGGCTTGCAAGATTCTTCTCAGATTCACTTTCTAGGACCCCAGCAACTTGGCTCAGCGTTTCTCAGACGTGCATCCTCCCAGGGCCTGGGTTTCTTTGTCACTTGCACCAGAACAGAAGCACGTGCTTCAGAGTAGCACGCTCTGCTCTGTCACCCCACAGTGCCCAGGCCCTCTCTCCACTCATATCGTGTCACAAATTCCCACCACCCCTGAATCCCTCCTGCATCCCTGCTCAGAGGCTTCCCCCTCCTGGATATTGGAGCATTTCAGAATTTTTAAATATTTTTTTTTCTGGTGGCTGGCTGGTCCGGGAACCTGAAGCCTTGACCTTGGTGTTACAACACTGTGCTCTAACCTCTGAGCTAACCGGCCAGCCCTCTGGGTTACAGTTTCAAGTCGCCTCAGTGTGCATTTTCCAGCCTGATTCTCTGGAATCTCTAATCCCTCATCCCTCCCATTCCTGGTCCCCACCTCATGGCTAAGCCTGTCTTTTTTTTTTTTTTTTTTTTTAATTACTTAGTTTGAGATCATTAATGGAATGAGTGAATAAATCAGACCTCATCTGCCACCCTTGCTCCCTTCCTACCCCCACCTGAGCCGGTCGTCCCTGCTCCTCGTCACAAGTGCTGGCCACCAGCCTGACACAGGCCTCGCACCAGCCACCTGTCCAAAGCCGTCTGCTGGGCTGCTTTGTGGGGAGCTGGATGCGTGTGGAGCTGAGCTACTGCACATCAGCCCACCCACCTGAGGGCTCAGACCGCCGTGCAGCTCCCCCACCCATAAGGTCCCTCCTCAGGCCAGCATGGGGGTCCTATGCTCTGAGAGGGGACAGGTCTTGGAGCCTGGGGACCAGAGCACTGAAAACTCAGGCCCCTAATATTAAAATGCTTTTTTGCTCTTCCTGACTGTATACATGTCACACGATTGTTTATTTAAGAACTATCTACTATGATGGCATCTAAGGAAACTTCGTGGCACACATGACAGAGAGTTGGGGCCCTGGAAAAGGCGGTGGCCGGAGAAGGGACATGAATGGTGAGGGACTGAACGTGTGTGAGGGACGTGTGGTGGCCTCCAGCCATTCCACCACTGGAAAGAAAGAGGGGCAAGGACTGGACCTTTTCCCACCGCACGTGGAGGGTCTGGCTGCTTCTAGACTCTTCCCAGGGGTGACTCATTCAGGAGCCTCCTCTGTCTGTGGGGTGAGTGTGGCACGTCACAGCCACAGGCAGGAATGACAGGGCATTGGTGCAAATTGGCTCTGTCCTTCCCATTCCCAGCACCGCAGAGGACTTTGTCCCTCTGACTTGTGGCAGTGACAGGGGTGGGCTGACAGCCCTGAAAAGCAAGTGCTTCCCTGAGGCCTGACAGTCCTGCAGATCGAATGCAGCCCAATCCTGAGACCAGTCCCTGAAAAGAGACTGACCCCACTGAGGAACACATCACGAGAAATATTCTCTAGAAACTAGTGGCCACCTCCCATCCTGCCCCCATCAAAAAAAGGGAAAAATCACAGAAATAACTAAAGCTTTTCAAACATGCTGCTGCTTTGAGAGCCTGTGAATTCAGCTGGTGTTTTCCAGCAATATCCAGATGCCCTCATTTTAATCCACAATTTAGTGTCTTTTGCACAGAACTACAAAATGACAGAAAATTAGAGAAAATTGCCCTCTAATAGCTTATGATATACTTAATAAGAACACACAATGCACCACAGAATGTGCATGGACATAAAGAGCCACCATAGAGACACAGTTGTCACTACAAAGATGGAGGAACTACTTCCCAGGTTAATTCCCAGTCACTAGTCTCCTGCCCATCTATGCAAGATCCCAATGGGAGACAACCGGAGTTGTCTAAAACCCTGGTCCCCATCCTGCCATGAGAAAGGCCCTGCCCATGTGGAGATCAGGTGTTGTGACCAGGAGGAGAGTGGTCACAACACACAAATAAGTGACGTGCCATTTCATGTGGGAGCTTGGGCATGACCACATCCCCTGGTCTTTGCCAGGAGGAGCCTAGTGTCCGGTGGCAGTCATGGTGCAGCAGGCCCCTCCAGGAATTGTGTAAACCACCCCACAGACACAGCAGGAATTAAAGCAGGGGATGCTTCCAGCGTATACACAGGAATTCAGCCTAGTGCTATGACCGACATTGCCAGGTAATTAGCCAATAAAATTAATGGAAGGTACCCAAAAGAGAAAGTCTTACAAAACAAAATTACGATCACTAACTCTACCATTATCTTGGCCTGTGTTAGAGATATCTGTTTATAAATAAGAATAAATAGATAGAAAGATTGAGGGCTACAAGGGACCCTTAGTCCTAACACAATCCCTTATTTTTACAAATGTCAGGCCTAAGACCCCCAAAATGAATGAATGACTCTCCCGTTATGACATGCCCCAAATGGCACAGTCTCCTTCCCCCAAGCCTGGGCCCCTTACCTTCCCCCTCCATAGCTAAATATAGCCCTGTCAGCAGAGCCACTTACTTGGGGACCCTTTGCCTGTCCTCACCTGTCACTCTCCTGACAGCCTAACAGGATCCAGATAGTCTGCTCACTGCCACTTTTCCCTTCAAGCTGGATAACTGTTTACTGCCACGTCCAGGATAAAGACATTCCTTCAGTCCCAGGTTAGACCATGATTGTTTTCTGGAAGTCACAAGTTCTTAAGGTCTGCTAAACCACATTTGACCACTGAACATATGACTTTCATAAAATTATAAGTGTTCTTTTTTTCCCCCAGTGGTCTTAAGGCCCTGGAAAATATATTTAATAGAAAAAAAAAATAGCTAGAAACATGTCAATGTTTTACAGTCTCTTTAGAAGAAAAGATGTCAGAGGCTAGACTCCTTCAAAGTCAATGCTGAGAAACAGTGGTTCTCGACTCTTCCAGGGCCACAGAGTCCTCTGAGCTCCTGGTGAGGAAGAGTCACACTGAGCCTGGCATATACGAAGCACTCAATACCTGGAAATGGTCATAATTAGGAAAAGGAGACCCTTTCTTAGCACACAGTATCAGGGGAGTCGGGATTCAAGGATCCCAGATCCAGAACCCCTGCTGTGTCCTCTGGCAGATGTCAACTTCTACAGATGTCACATAGCTAATAGTTGGGGGGAGGGGAGAGACCAAAGCTCAAGGGAGAAAAACAACTAAAACAACCTATACTATAACTAAAAGGGATAAGGAAACTTTGCTTACATTTATTGTGCATGCTCTGATCATCTGAAATGATACCACTATCTAAAGGAAGGCTTTTTGATAGGCTTTTTGATTCAAACCCTCAAATCTGTTTAATTAGCCATAAAGCATGCGTGGGGAGAAAATAAAGGAAGAAATCTTGATAGCCCTAACCAGAGATGAAATCAGCATAAAGCTATAGGAAGTTCAAGTTTCAGGGCCTCCCTCACCTGCCTGGCTCCTTACAAGGTCTGGAGTGGGGTTCCCAGCCACGTGTACATGTGGTCCTTTCTGCATTGTTTCTTAGAGAACATACCCCAAATGGTATAAGGTCTCACCAAACTCGGTTCTGCCCTGATCCCAGCATTGCTGTGACCGTAACAATTTTTTTATGTCTTCAGATTATAAGGAGTGGGAAAAGAGAGGAGAGAAATGAAGGAAAATTGCAAGAGATAAGGAACGAAGACTGAGAGCTGAATGTAAGGCCAAGAGAGTTCCCACTAATCCCTTAGCCTCGCAGGGCCTGATCCTTGATCTGCAAAAGGAGGAACTGAATTGGAAACTGGCCAAGAGATGATTCAGACGTTGCTTTCCTGTTCTATGGTATTTCCCAATTATGGATAAATACATGGATTTGTCAAATCATGAACATAATTCTTAGGAATGGAGTAACCGCTGCTAAATCTATGGAAACCATAAGATTGTCCTGTGCATTTGCTTCTGTGCCATGGACAGGCTGCTGTCTGTCCTCACCAGCTGCTGTGCCTGTGCCAAGCCCACAACCAAAGCCTTGGCAAACAGACACACTTTTCTTGGCCTCTCCATAAAAAAAAAAAAAAAAAAAAAAAAAAAAATCAACATTTCTGAGCTCTATGAGGCCACAGAAATTGAAAAAGAAAATGGCCCAGAACCTGTGCTTGGCTGTTCTGGAATAAATCTGACAGCCGTTGGAATTTGAGTCTCTGGGCTGAAGACAGGGTAACTGCCTCGGTGGCAAGAAATAAAAGCTATTTCACAGAATTTGCGAGATGCTGAATGTATTTACCACTGTCCAGAAATGCTGTTTCTTTGCTAAGTAACCCTAAACCACCCACCTACTACGTCATATTAATGATATTTCTGTTGGAATATTCTAACGGCTTGTTTTCTTTCTAAACAGAACACCTTTGTGACAATAAAAACGAAGTCAGGAGATCAACTGTCGCTGGTTGATGGCTTTTTGTTTACATTTGAAGAACATCAGTTAGGTTTACTGCAACTGTGCTAAATGTGCACCTGACTTTTAGGGAAATCACACTGGCTCGAATCTTGTTAGGTACCTCTTATTTCTTAATTTTACTGTGACATAACTACTCTTTTGAGTGGGGTGAGAGGTGGTCTGCGGTCCTGCCTACCTCTGCATCGAATCTCGTTTACAGTGCCATTGCTACCATTTTTACAAGCTTCTCAATGGTTTTCTGTGCATTTAACAATAAGCAAGGAAGCAGTAACGGTGACAGCAGTCTCCAAGTGGCCCTCAGTGTGGCAGAAGGTAGCAGTCAAGCCCACAACAGCAGTTCTACTGGGAAAATCTCCATCATGACCTACACCCCCCACACACTCCATCCAACACCTAGGAAGCTGTACAAACATTCATTGGATTGAAGTGAAGTTCATATTCCTAGAATCAGAAGGTTGGGTGAAATGGATTCTTAAGTCTGTCTTTAGGAACATCTGGGCTGAGGACTAAGTGACATTCGATGGAACAGGCTTGGTTTTAAGCTCACGTCAACCAATGAGCCTTCTTGCAGTGAAAATGACAACTTACCCTCCACTAGGCTTTAGGGTCTTACCCCCAAATGGAAATGGCTTCCAATAAAACTCATGATTTTATCACATGAAAGGACCTCTACACCACGTACTTAAAAAACATAAATGCTTCAGAAAACCTTTACCTATCATGGCTACATCTTAAAGTGCAGAGGTTATGAATTTACAGATAAATGTGATGAACCCTTGTGATTCTGATTTTTTTTAATGCAATTTCCTTAGCTGGACAATTGGCCCAACCAAACATTTTGTCATTTAGTCAACAAAAGATATAGGAGAATTTCAAGCCTCTTTTCTACTTTTAATATATATATATATTTTTAATTAAACATCTATAATCTGTCAGGTACTGTACTGAGTGACATGCACGCACAGATAAACAATGAAAAGGTCCCATTCTATTGTATACGTAAACATATATAAATTGTCTAAAGACTGTATATAGTAGGTTGAATTATGGAAAGCTATCATTTTTTTGTAGGTCAAAAGTTAACACTGGCAATTTCACGTGGTTCAACCTAATGCATGTAAAAAGTGCTGTGGGTACAGATGTGTGTAAGAAGGTGAGCGATGGATATCAATTTCCTTTAGGAACATGGTATCTTGGACAAGAGGAGTCTGTGTTAACAAGGCTGCAAGATGGCAGCAGTCCTGGCCTGAGGGATGGCCATGCCTCGTGCGTGGCTCTATGAGGCTACCTTAGACTTACTGCACATGCTAAAGGAAGAGCTGGTACCAAGGTAGGAGATGCCTTAAGGAAGGGAGATATGCAAGTAACCTGGACATTAAGCTAAGAAGAAATGATAAAAGAGGAAAAAGAATGAATCCCAACCCAATGCAGTCAGCTCCATTTCATCCTCCACATCTCCACAGCCTCTGTCATCTTGCAGTACAGAGAAGATCTCTCTGCAAAGATTTCCACAGCCTCTCACAGAGGTATTTTCCACAACCTTTGGGAATTTTCTGTGAAACTCTATCGCTCCTTGTTAATTCCAGTGAAAGAATTCTCTTTGCCCCCAGCTAGGATACCTCAGAATCCCATTAGAAGAGGAATCTGTCTTGAAGATGAGATGCCCTAATCAGTACATCCCAATTTTACTTTTTTCCCAACAACTCTGTCCACCATCTGGGGTCTATCCCAAGTCTGAAAATGTACATCCTGCTCAGCCTGGACTATACATAACCCACACTAACTCCACCCCCAACCAACCACAGCAGAACACACACCAACTCCACCCCCAAACAACCACAGCAAAACCCACGCCAACTCTACCCCAACCAACCATAGCAGAACCCACACGAACTCCACCTCAACCAACCAGAGCGGAACCCACACCAACTCCACCTCAACCAACCACAGAGGAACCCACACCAACACCACCTCAACCAACCACAGAGTTACCCACACCAACTCCACCTCAACCAACCACAGCAGAACCCACACCAACACCACCTCAACCAACCACAGAGTTACCCACACCAACTCCACCTCAACCAACCACAGCAGAACCCACACCAACTCCACCTCAACCAACCACAGAGGAACCCACACCAACTCCACCTCAACCAACCATAGAGGAGCCCACACCAACTCCACCTCAACCAACCATAGAGGAACCCACACCAACTCCACCTCAACCAACCACAGCAGAACCCACAGCAACTCCACCTCAACCAACCACAGAGGAACCCACACCAACACCACCTCAATCAACCACAGCAGAACCCACACCAACTCCACCTCAACCAACCACAGAGGAACCCACACCAACTCCACCTCAACCAACCACAGAGGAACCCACACCAACACCACCTCAATCAACCACAGCAGAACCCACACCAACTCCACCTCAACCAACCACAGCAGAACCCACAACAACTCCACCTCAACCAACCACAGAAGAACCCACACCAACTCCACCTCAACCAACCACAGAGGAACCCACACCAACTCCACCTCAACCAACCAAAGCGGAACCCACACCAACTCCACCTCAACCAACCAGAGCAGAACCCACACCAACTCCACCTCAACCAACCACAGAGGAACCCACACCAACACCACCTCAACCAACCACAGAGTTACCCACACCAACTCCACCTCAACCAACCACAGCGGAACCCACACCAACTCCACCTCAACCAACCACAGAGGAACCCACACCAACTCCACCTCAACCAACCAGAGCGGAACCCACACCAACTCTACCCCAACCAACCACAGAGGAACACACACCAACTCCACCTCAACCAACCACAGCGGAACCCACACCAACTCCACCTCAACCAACCACAGCGGAACCCACACCAACTCCACCTCAACCAACCAGAGCGGAACCCACACCAACTCCACCTCAACCAACCACAGAGGAACCCACACCAACTCCACCTCAACCAACCACAGAGGTACCCACACCAACTCCACCTCAAGCAACCACAGAGGAACCCACACCAACTCCACCTCAACCAACCACAGCAGAACCCACACCAACTCCACCTCAACCAACCACAGAGGAGCCCACACCAACTCCACCTCAACCAACCACAGAGGAACCCACACCAACTCCACCTCAACCAACCACGGCAGAACCCACACCAACTCCACCTCAACCAACCACGGCAGAACCCACACCAACTCCACCTCAATCAACCACAGAGGAACCCACACCAACTCCACCTCAACCAACCACAGAGGAACCCACACCAACTCTACCTCAACCAACCACAGCAGAACCCACACCAACTCCACCTCAATCAACCACAGCAGAACACACACCAACTCCACCTCAACCAACCACAGAGGAACACACACCAACTCTACCTCAACCAACCACAGCAGAACCCACACCAACTCCACCTCAATCAACCACAGAGGAACACACACCAACTCCACCTCAATCAACCACAGAGGAACACACACCAACTCCACCTCAACCAACCACAGCAGAACCCACACCAACTCCACCTCAACCAACCACGGCAGAACCCACACCAACTCCACCTCAATCAACCACAGAGGAACACACACCAACTCCACCTCAACCAACCACAGAGGAACCCACACCAACTCCACCCCAACCAACCACAGCAGAACCCACACCAACTCCACCTCAACCAACCACAGCAGAACCCACACCAACTCCACCTCAACCAACCAGAGCGGAACCCACACCAACTCCACCTCAACCAACCACAGAGGAACCCACACCAACTCCACCTCAACCAACCAGAGAGGAACCCACACCAACTCCACCTCAACCAACCACAGAGGAACCCACACCAACTCCACCTCAACCAACCACAGAGGTACCCACACCAACTCCACCTCAAGCAACCACAGAGGAACCCACACCAACTCCACCTCAACCAATCACAGCAGAACCCACACCAACTCCACCTCAACCAACCACAGAGGAGCCCACACCAACTCCACCCCAACCAACCACAGCAGAACCCACACCAACTCCACCTCAACCAACCACAGAGGAACCCACACCAACTCTACCTCAACCAACCACAGCAGAACCCACACCAACTCCACCTCAACCAACCACGGCAGAACCCACACCAACTCCACCTCAATCAACCACGGCAGAACCCACACCAACTCCACCTCAACCAACCACGGCAGAACCCACACCAACTCCACCTCAATCAACCACGGCAGAACCCACACCAACTCCACCTCAATCAACCACAGAGGAGCCCACACCAACTCCACCTCAACCAACCACAGCAGAACCCACACCAACTCCACCTCAACCAACCACAGAGGAACACACACCAACTCCACCTCAACCAACCACAGAGGAACCCACACCAACTCCACCTCAACCAACCATGGCAGAACCCACACCAACTCCACCTCAACCAACCACAGCAGAACCCACACCAACTCCACCTCAACCAACCACAGAGGAACCCACACCAACTCCACCTCAACCAACCACAGAGGAACCCACACCAACTCCACCTCAACCAACCACAGAGGAACCCACACCAACTCCACCTCAACCAACCACAGAGGAACCCACACCAACTCCACCTCAACCAACCACAGGGGAACCCACACCAACTCCACCTCAACCAACCACAGAAGAACCCACACCAACACCACCTCAATCAACCACAGCAGAACCCACACCAACTCCACCTCAACCAACCACAGAGGAACCCACACCAACTCCACCTCAACCAACCACAGAGGAACCCACACCAACTCCACCTCAACCAACCACAGGGGAACCCACACCAACTCCACCTCAACCAACCACAGCAGAACCCACACTAACTCCACCTCAACCAACCACAGAGGAGCCCACACCAACTCCACCTCAACCAACCACAGCAGAACCCACACCAACTCCACCTCAACCAACCACAGAGGAGCCCACACCAACTCCACCTCAACCAACCACAGCAGAACCCACACCAACTCCACCTCAACCAACCACAGAGGAGCCCACACCAACTCCACCTCAACCAACCACAGCAGAACCCACACCAACTCCACCTCAACCAACCACAGCAAAACCCACGCCAACTCCACCTCAATCAACCACAGCAGAACCCACACCAACTCCACCTCAACCAACCACAGCAGAACCCACACCAACTCCACCTCAACCAACCACAGAGGAACCCACACCAACTCCACCTCAACCAACCACAGAGGAACCCACACCAACTCCACCTCAACCAACCACAGGGGAACCCACACCAACTCCACCTCAACCAACCACAGCAGAACCCACACCAACTCCACCTCAACCAACCACAGCAGAACCCACACCAACTCCACCTCAACCAACCACAGAGGAACCCACACCAACTCCACCTCAACCAACCACAGAGGAACCCACACCAACTCCACCTCAACCAACCACAGAGGAACCCACACCAACTCCACCTCAACCAACCACAGAGGAACCCACACCAACTCCACCTCAACCAACCACAGGGGAACCCACACCAACTCCACCTCAACCAACCACAGAAGAACCCACACCAACACCACCTCAATCAACCACAGCAGAACCCACACCAACTCCACCTCAACCAACCACAGAGGAACCCACACCAACTCCACCTCAACCAACCACAGAGGAACCCACACCAACTCCACCTCAACCAACCACAGGGGAACCCACACCAACTCCACCTCAACCAACCACAGCAGAACCCACACTAACTCCACCTCAACCAACCACAGAGGAGCCCACACCAACTCCACCTCAACCAACCACAGCAGAACCCACACCAACTCCACCTCAACCAAACACAGAGGAGCCCACACCAACTCCACCTCAACCAACCACAGAGGAACCCACACCAACTCCACCTCAACCAACCACAGCAGAACCCACACCAACTCCACCTCAACCAACCACAGAGGAGCCCACACCAACTCCACCTCAACCAACCACAGCAGAACCCACACCAACTCCACCTCAACCAACCACAGCAAAACCCACGCCAACTCCACCTCAATCAACCACAGCAGAACCCACACCAACTCCACCTCAACCAACCACAGCAGAACCCACACCAACTCCACCTCAACCAACCACAGCAGAACCCACACCAACTCCACCTCAACCAACCACAGAGGAGCCCACACCAACTCCACCTCAACCAACCACAGCAGAACCCACACCAACTCCACCTCAACCAACCACAGCAGAACCCACACCAACTCCACCTCAACCAACCACAGCAGAACCCACACCAACTCCACCTCAACCAACCACAGAGGAACCCACACCAACTCCACCTCAACCAACCACAGCAGAACACACACCAACTCCACCTCAACCAACCACAGCAGAACCCACACCAACTCCACCTCAACCAACCACAGCAGAACCCACACCAACTCCACCTCAACCAACCACAGCAGAACCCACACCAACTCCACCCCAACCAACCATGGCAGAACCTCCAACTCCACCTCCTTCTCTACTGTGTGCTTCCCCTCTGTATTCCACTACAGCTAGATACTCCTTGAGGGCACACAGTAGGAGTTTGGTATATGCTTTTGAGTGACTGGATGAATAAATAGATAGATGGATTAATTAATTAATCACTACATGAACAGGTGATACCTTTGAGAGTAGGGTTTTTCAGAGCCTTTCTCAACTAAAAAATTGAAGCAGTCTTTCGTGTTGATTGAAGGGTATTGTCCTGAGCAGAGCCTTCCCCAGAAATCCAATCCAACATGCAAATTTACGGTTTAGTAAAATATACTGTGCAGTCTTTCCATCAGGAGACATTTCTCAAAAGGCTGATCTTCTCGATTTTGTTCAATGAATTTTGGGGAATGTTTCCAAACTTGCTCACAATTTGGTTACAAAGGCACATGAAATTGTGATCTTTACTACATGAAGCTCTTTTTCCCATATTTCAGAAACTCGGTGATTGTATCAAGTTTCAGGAACCATAGCCTCTCTCAACCACATTCATAAAATGAATGCAAGAACATCCCTCTTCTGAGAGATTGTTGGGAGGATCAGATGAGGTAATACCTGCAAAAGAGCTTGTAAAATTGTAAAGCACAAAATACACGTGTATGTGCATGTATACACACACACACACCTCTACACATATCCCCACATATGCATGCATCCACATATGTAATGAACATTAATAAGTAAGATGCATAGAGAAATCAAGATATTAATATATATAAGCTATATAAAATAAATATTAATACCTATCTACTTTTAGTCTAGGAACATTCTCAAAGTTGCATACTGACAGCACGAAACTTCCAGTATGTACTGCCTCATTTGTCTTAAGTCAAAGCCAAGTATCATTATAATTGTCCACATTTTGCAGACATGGCAAGTGAGATCAAGAGAAATGAAGTGACTTGCCCAGGGTCACCCAAAAATAATATAAATATGAGACTTAGGAGCAAATCAGAGAAATTTTGACCCACAAGCTAGAGCTGTTTCTACTAGACTATGCTGCCACCTAACTGACAAGGTTAAAAACACCCATATTTATTACATAAGCACTAGCAGAACATTAGCCACTGATGAATCCTTGCTTATCTGATCCTTGCTTGATAAATCCTTGGTTACCTGATCCTTGCTTATCTTTTTAACAAGGTACACTACCCTTGTTAAAAAGCAAGAAAATTTTTAAAATGTTTATGATCCTTCATCTTTCTGTTACTCTGGGCATCTCTAATAATTATAAACAACCACCATCCAAACAAAAGAAAACACAGTAATCAAAGACACCAAGCAAATGGGTAATCCACTGTTAACATCAGTTACTAGACACATTCTCTGTTCCTCTATTATGATACTGACTTAAGAATGCGGTCTCTTCCATCAATCCATGTTAGTATTTAGTTCCTTTAAACACACAAAAAATTGTGTGCTCATCTGTCCCTGGCAGGACGTCTGTTGAGTGTTCTATTCCTGGATTGGGGGTGAGATGGAGGAGATGAGATCTAAAGTTACTTTCTTGGTCCCCCTTACGATCCAGTGGTGCCTACACGGGACCTGACAGCTTCCAGGAGTTCAAGGTGAGCTCCAAGACAGCTGTGCTTTGAAAGGGGATCAAAACCATGGCCTGGGCCACCGCAGTCAGGGCTTCTGTGCTGGATGGCTAAGCTAACTGGCACGGTCTGTCCCTTTAGGTCTCTCTCTTGGAGCTCTGGCCAGTTGTAAATTCAGCAGCATCTCAGATGGGAATACGTAAGCCTGGCTGTCATTTTCTGCTCTCCTAATGGTCTTTACTGGAAAACTGTTCCCTGCTTCAAAGCCTGTTTTCTCAACTGCAATAGCTACAATTCTCTATTGATATTCATCATTTACAAGAGACTATATCATGGTTAGGCTACACTAGAACTGAAAAGATTTTTACTGAGGAGCAAAATTCTTGGTATCTTCCAACAGTTAGGTTTGTGATATGAAGCAAGAACAGCTTACAAAGTGGTAAATTTATGGAGCGTGTTCTAACCAACAATAAAAATAGGCATAGGAGACAATGGCAAAAAACAGAGAGGCTTCTTTCCGCACACATCTTCATGAAAACTTTGGAAGTCAAATAGAAAGCAACAGTGAATTTTTGTGGTTGATATAACCAATGAAGGAAAAATATTACGGTTTAAAAAGGTGGTAGAGACACAGTACATGATCACAGCTACGTGACCAAAAAATGTCAAAACTCTGAAGACCGTAAGATCAGTGTTTGCCAAGGGTGGAGGGAGGGAAAAATGAATAGGGAAAGAACAGAGGATTTTTAAGGGCAGTGAAACTACTGTGTAAGATACTGTAATGGTGGACATGTGTCACTATCCATCTGTCAAAACCCATGGAACGTACACCATCAAGAGCGAGCCCCAAGGTAGACTATGGGTTTCAGTCCATAATAACACACCAGTATTGGTCCATCAATTGTAGCAAATGGACCACACAATGCAAGATGTTAATAACAGGGGAAATCAGGGAGGAGACGAGAGGACACATGAGAATTCTCTCGCTCACCTTTTATCTATAAACCCAAACTTGCTAGAAAAAAGAAAAAGACTCTACTCGTTAAAAATACATATGGAGGGATTTTAAGGAGGTGGCTGCGGATGAGGACTCAGAAGTCCAGGGTAGCAGCTGCCTGCCTCGGCCCTGAGCCCTACTGTGTGGCTATGTGCATGTCACATTACTGCTCAGAGCCTCCAGTCCCTCATTTGGGACAAATAAGAATAACAACAGATGGTGGACCTCGCAGGGCTGACCATCATAACAGTCAAATAAAATAACCCACGTAAAAGCACTTTGTACACAGTAACGTCCTAAACGAATTTAAACGATTTCTAAAGACACAATGCCATTGCTACAAAACATTCTTATACATTGGCAGGAACAAATCTATTTTCTAAAGAAAATGTTGATAGTGGACAAAATTATAACACTGAGTCTGTCTTTTCATGCACCTGAATCATTCCCAAATCATTCCACGCCTAAGCTACAACAGAAAAATATTAGAAATCCATCAATCTTATCCTCAAACTGCTTCCACTCATCTATTCTCAGAGCCACAGGGCTGCCTTTTCATGCACAATCTTTTCTTCTCCAACCTGACTTCAGGAATGGACCAGAGACTCCATAAATCGTGAATCTCAATGTCAACGCTATTGACACAAACATCCCTGGGAAATGACCTGTTATTCTAACCAGGATTCATTTCCAGTACTCTGTGGACACATGTCCCCAGGAAGGACAGAGACAGTGAAAGATCATACACAAAAAAAGACAAAGCTCAGAGATCACTGAACATTCTGTAATCCAAATATAGGAAACCATGTTATCCGTGTTTTCTTTTGACTAAAAAAAAACCACTTAGCGTAGTAATTATTTTGCCAAGCACGAAAAATGTAATAATGAAGCCACCTCAACGATAATTTTTACAAATCGCTTTATGACAAGTCGTTTTCACGCTGTCAGGCCTGGCACATGGCCGGTGGCAGGAGACATCATGAGGAATGCTGAGCAAGAAGTGGCCCAGCAAAATGCCACACTGTCACCCGCGCTTCAGCAGGCTGTTATTGACACCAAATGATGACAGCTGTGAAAAGTCTCCAAGTCGGAGAGGCCGGCAGATGAATGCAAAGGACAGAGGTCCTGGAAGTCCCAGTAAATAAGTGAATTGGCTCTGGACACATTATTATATAGTTTGTGTAATGTTTGTCCAGCTTGCGTTTTGTTATTTACACCCTGGGAGTTGTAACTTAAAGGAAAAAAATTACCCAGAGCTATACTGAGTTTCATCTCTTTGAGTCTATTTTCTTCATAGCAAATTAATTACATCAAATTCAAAACCCCATGCATCAAAAAACCTTGCCAATTTGCCCCATCCTAGTTAAGGGCCCTTGTAGTCTACACAGCCAACCCCACCCTAGTGCCTGCTGGTTTCCACTGTCCCCCTGTGCCAGCCTCCCCATCTCTCTCAGTGGCCTCTAGACTTCCCACAAACTGGACCGTGGTCCTTTCTGCAGGATCTCCTAAGTCTGTACCACCCAAAAGTAAAGCTTCATCCTCTCCTCTAATCTCCTGGCACCTCAGAATACATTTTTCCTAGAAACAAATTCCTGTAGACCCAATTTTGTACCCTTTCTCTTCCCACCCTCCCCAAATCCCCAAGCTCTTTCTTCCAGTGCATGATCCTTCACAAATCCTAGATGCTTTCCCTAAGTTGAAGGTGCTTCTTAGCCAGGGGAGGAAGATATAAATTGTTGATACAAATTCCCAAAAGAACCATGATCAAAACATTCCTGCCTCCTTCCCATTTACAAAAGTCTCTGTTTTTCTAGAAGTAAAATGCAATAGATTTCTCTTTTCTTTCTCAGCCTTGGTTCAGACTTTTGTCGAACAGTAAAAGTTTCCCGTGTCATTGAGGAACTCTTTTCTCTTTACCTTGTTTTGTTAGATCTTGTTGCACTAGCCCTGGTGACCTAATCTGGCCCCGTGAAATCTCAGGGATGACGGACACACAGCAGGCAGGGGAATGAAGTTGGGTACAGTTTGCAGAGTTTTCAGAAACACCTTTCATTCTGAAATTCTAATGCATATACCAGAGTCCTGGCCATCCTTGTTGCTTTCTGATTTAGCCCTAAGACCTTAAGGAGTCACAGCAAAGTCCCTGTTGTGAAGGGTCAGCATCCAGAAATCAGACCACTCAGTGGTGTAATAATTCCAGCGCTGGTTCGTCACCTGCAGATCAGGAGCCAAGCAGATACCAGTGGGCAAGAATGGCAGGTTGTTTCATCAGAGTGAACACTCCTGAAGGCAAAGAATCTGCTTGGAGAAGTAATGGAGTGGTTGGCCAAGCCCCTGAGGGATACTCAGGTTGGTTAGCAGAATCCTCCCTTTCCAGAACCTTCCTCTAGTCTTGCTGAGATGAAGAATTTACACCTGTATTTGCCAGCCATTCACTGGATTGCCTTTTCCCCCAACCAATGAATGACAAGAGTGGATATTGAAAAATTAATCTTTTTCTGTCTTACGGTGCCCTGTCTTTTGTATGTACTTAATAAATATTTATGGATTTGACCAAGAGCTAAATCCTAATATACTTCGGGATTTCCTAGATCTTCTCAGAGTTCTTAGCCTTCGTGAGAGAGGCAATCTAAACTAAAAAGAGAAACAACAGATTCGCCTCATTTATGCCTGTCAATGAGGGAGCCTCTAGAGACAGACCTGGCTCTGGGCTAGCCTGGAAATCAGGTGGAGTGTGACCTGTAATGGTAGAGACGTTAGCTCGCTTAAGAGTGTTAGATTCCCATGCATGCCCCATATTTTTCAGGGCCATTGAATATAGAAAGAGAAAACCCAGAGGCCGTTCTACTTTAGCAAAGATTTCTTGTTTTAGGCCTTCACTTTGATCTGAAACTCTTACAGTTGCTGGTGAGAAAGGTAAGATCCGAGGCCTCTGAGACGTGCTCCATCTCCAGGCACCTCTGTGCATGAACAGGCCCCAGATCCAGCACCAGGGTCTGGTGGAACTCCAGGCGAGTGACCAGAAATGGGCAGAGAAGGGCAGTAAAAGAAACCAAATCCCTTTGGCTGCCAAGCCAGAGGCACCCAGGAGCATTGGGCTTTCCATCAACGCTCAGCTGCCAGCTACAGCTTTCCAGGTTCCCTCTTCCTTCCATCCCAAATAAAAGCGCAGGCTCTGTTCAGTTGCTGTGAGTCACTTCATACCCCAAGGTGGTATTTAGGTGATTAGTCTGTTCTTTACAGCAGTGCCCCAAACAAATTGCCTCCCTTCTGGCTCTGGCCTCCAGCTTAGAATAAACAGATCAATCAACCCCCGGGGAGACCAAAACATCCCCATGAAAACCCACAGACAATGAGCTCTCTGGGCCTGGCAAACAGGAAAAATGTAAGGGATATTAGGCCCCATTAATATTGCTATTTGTTAGCTAGATTTTTAGAATTTCTAGAGCAGGAAGGGATCTTAGCTCAATGTCTTCCTTCCACTGATAGGAATATTAAGCCCTAGCTTTTAAGATCTTTTAATAACACAGAATTGAATACAGTAGGTCCACGGTTAAAGAGGCTTCTAGATTTATTTTCCTCTTATTGAACAGTAAAACACAAAACAACATCGTAGAAAAACAACATGGCAGCAAGATTCCAGCCAGCGAGTACAAAAAATCCAAATGAACCCTGCAAGGTTGAAATCATACATCACGCCGTGTAACATTTCCAATATGTGCTCCTGACTGCAGCATCCATCACTGGCCTCGGGAGCCTCCACCACCACGTGGGACAACCCAGGCACCAGAGCTCTAAAGGAAACTCACCAGGAAACAAGCAAAATGGAGACCACCTTGTCTCCTAGAAGGTGACAGCAAGGGTCCTGGGCTGGTTTGGGTTTGTCAAAACCCCATGGAAGTCACACTTTTATTCATGCCTATGTATGATATCAAATGCATCAATTCTATCAAATCCATGTAGAGAAACAGCCCGTCTAAACCAATCGAGGACGCTGCTGGGTGATTATACGTCTAGATATTTTTAAGCCTGGCGGAGCAGGAACAAATAAATTAGGATAAGAAATAGTTTGAAACCTTTTTATTTTTCAAAGCAGTTTCTATCACACAAAAAATAATAAAAGAGGCTGACAACGGTTCAAGGAAGATTCGGGAATCATTGAGCTGGATTTTCATCCTGGAAATAGAGGTGAGAGGATATTTCTGTTGAACCAAAGTTAGTCGCATTTGGGGAATAATTTTCCTACGTAAGAAGCAGCCAGGGAACCAAAAAATGTTACTCAGGGTCAGCAATTTTCCTGGCAGTGCAATCACACACTAGCCTGGTGACATGAAGCACACTGTGGTCCAGTCAGGTCACATGCCACTGTGGTCTACAGTGCTGTTCCGAGTACTCGTTTCTATGGATATTCTGTTTACATTCGTGGAATTAATGATATGCATTATAATGGAAATCTATTTTTACCAGGGTAAAGTATATATAAAATTTGCCATTTTAACCATTTTTAAGTGTCCTGTTCAGTGACATTAAGTACATTTAGTGTTGTGCGGCCTTCACCACCATGTCCAGAACATTTTCATCATCTCAAATGGAAACTCTGTACCCATTAAGTAATAACTAATGGAGATTATAGTCAAATAATCCAGGTACCTAACAGCGTTTTACCATTGATTATGTATTATCGTGTGAACTTAAACCTTGCTAGAGAAACAGAGAAGGAAGTAATATTAAAATATAAGACAATTCTTCCCCTTTAAAGGAAGGGTGGTGAGATACAAGGCAACTGACAATTCGAGGGCACCATACAGGTGGGAATTGACACCAAAAGCAAGAGAAAAGGGGGTCGAAGCCCAAAAATGATCGTCTTGAATACAGCTCATAGCACAGCCAATGGAGAAGAGCGTGAGGCCCCAGAGACCTGAGCCCCATGAGTGTTAAACTTTATGGGCTCACTTATCCATTCCTACATCCATTCATTTGTTTTTTTAATCACACACCTATTCAGCGGCTTCCCTATACTAGCTAAACCCTGTACCAGACCCTCACCCTGACTCTAAAGAGTTTGCCATCTAGTTGGGGATTCAGGTAAGTCAACAGGCCACTTTGCGACAAAGATCCAATAGCTGATAAATGTGAACGGAGGGGCTGATAGAGCTTAAGGAGAGGGGTTAACCCAGTCGGGCAAATGCGATTTAGGCTGAGACCTGAATAAAGGGTAGAAGTTAGCCTGGAGGAGGCACGTGGGGAAGAAAACACCTCAAGGCAGAGGACAGCAGGAAGTGAGAGAGAGACCAGACAGACAGAATGCATGCTTGGGAGGTATATTAATCTATAGCAGAAAAACTCCAACAGCACCATGCCTAGTGGATCCATGAGAAGTGGGACCACCATGGAGACCCCAGACCTGTGGAGCTACCAGCTTGCAATGCCAGCCTGTGACAGCTGAAGTGTGTCCTGAGACCAGAAAAGCCATAGGAGCAGAGCTGCCCAAGGACCTGGGGACCCAACTGCCACACCAGCGTGCAGAGGACATCAAACATGGAGTCAAGGTACCTGATTTGTCAGCTTTGAGATTTAATGCCCACCCTGCTGGGTTTTGGACTTGTTTGGGACCTGTCACCCCTTTCTTTTGGCCAATTTCTCCCTTCTGGAATGGGAATATGTACCCTGTGTTTGTCCCACCATTGTATCTTGGAAGTCGATAACTTGTTTTGAATTTCACAGATAGGACTTTGAACTTTGGACTTTCGAGTTGAAACAAATTAAGATTTGGGGGAATGAATGCATTTGAATGTGAAAAGGACATCAGTTTTGGGGTGCCAGGGGTGGAATGTAGTGGATTGGATTATGTCCCCCCTAAACTCCATGAGGCATGAATTGTGTCCCCCAAGTTTTATGTATTAGAAACTTGGCCCCTACTGTGACTGTTAAGAGGGTGGGAAATCCTATTACGGAAATTGAAAGGTAGAGCCATGGAGAGGTGATTGGATTGTAGGACCAAGCAGTCGTGAATAGATTAAAAATGGTGGTCAGGGGCGTAGTTCTGAGAGCTTTAAGAGGAAAGGAGAGTCTGTCTGTCTCTCACTCTGTTCTCTCTGCTTCCACCATCTTGCAATTTGAGACCCCTGTGTCACTGTCACCATCACCAGATGGACTTTGGACTTCCCAGCCTCAGAAACTGTAAGCAATAAATTTTGTTTTCATTATAAATCACCCAGTTTCAAGTATTTTGTTAAAAGCAACAGAAATGGACTAATATAGAAAATAGAGACAGACTGCACACTTGGGAGGATTGAAAGGAGGTCCACAAACCCAGATTACAGTATGGGGAGGGGTGAAAACAAATCAGGATGGGCCTCAGTCCTACTGAGGAGTTTTAACTGTTTCCCCAGGACAAGGGGAATGACTGAAGGTTTAATCAGGAAAATAGTACCCGTAAAAGAGGAATCATACTCCTTTGATGACAATGCACAGAAATTTAAGAAAGACTGTCATTTATATTTGTTAAATATCAAACACTGAGATGTTCTTCCAAAGTAATCTCAGGTAATATGAACGCTCTCCTCGGGATCTGTGATGTGGGTATTTGTCTGCAGGGGAGCCTGCTCCACGGTACTGACCTTTTGTCCTGTGGATGGTGTGGCGGTCACAGCTAGTGGTCACCAGGATTTGTGGTTTTCCTCCGCTTCGTGGACACATGGAAGACACAGTTTCAAAACCACCTGTGCAGTTGGATAGAGCCACGCACCTAGACCTGGCCATGCACAAGCTGTGACCAGCTACAAATTGTGTCACTTTGGGGCTGATGACCTTTTGAGCCAGCACAAAACTCTTCAGTCCCCCTTTCTCTCTTTAGCACACCCTGAAGTCTCCTGCTGACTCAAGGGTCATAAAATCAAAGCAGCTTGGAGACCTGGAGGGCAACTTCCCCAGACAGTCCCCTAGACCACAGGGGACTTTGCATCAACAAGTTAAGCTACAACTTAAGCTAGCTTATCCTGACTGATGCAGGTGGGGTGCAATATAAATCCACCTTACCTTGAACTCTGCTCCCTTGTAAGTAGTAGTGCCGTGATGTTTGCATTTTTATTACTATTATTACTGAGAAGCAGGTGGTAGAGTGAAAAGATTACGGAGCCACTTGCTGAGAGAACTGGGTTCTAGAACGACTCTGCAACCCACCAGCCACAGGAAGTTGGGCAAATCACATAATCACCCACCTACCTTAAGAGCTGGTGCAAAGTTTAAAATGAAAAGGAAAAATGTATGTGAAAATCTTAGGCAACGTATGATCATTTTCCTACAATTGCTAACGATAGTATCCTGGGAGAGAAGGGAAGGAATGAATTAGAATTTTTTAATCTCCCCTAAAAGGCAAAAGACTTCTATATTCATGTAGATTAAAAATCTCATTTTGTTGCTCAAATCATTTCAGGTTTTTTGAAAGCTCATGTGAAAGTTGATTACCACAAGCAGGTTCAGATAATTTCCCCAGAGAGCGAAACAAATTAAAATATAGTTTTTAACTCCGACAAGCTGACACAGGCCATCAGTTGTATTCTTAGTACAAGTTCTGTGATGTCGCTTAAATCAGAATCTGGGTGTCTAAGCAATATTTACCTGGCAGGAAGGCAGGCGGCAGAAGCAACAGGCTAGGAGCCTCTGACGCCAGCACCCATCACCTGCAAACAGCATCTCCACGCTGCAGGCAGGGTCTGTGCAGTCAGAGGCTGGGCTCTCCATAGGATGACTAGGTTTCAGCTAGCACCACCCAGGAGACCCTCAAACTGATTGATGCATAACCTCACTCCAGTGCAGCCCAGCTGATTCTGAGTTAGGGAAGGCTAGATCCCCCACAGGGGGGCCTGAAAACTGCAGCAGGAGGAGACGATGATATATGGGTGACCAGCCTGAGCCCCAGAGACAGCTTTATTAAGCACACAACTACACATTCATTGTTGTGAGATCTACCCTCCAGATCCTGTGTGGCCCACCCGCCCACCATGCAGAGATGTTGGCCACTGCTCGCAGGTCATGGGCACCCTTGCTGAGCCAAGGACCGGACTGAAGAAACGGGCCAACTAAAACAAAAATCAGGCAGTGACAATGACTCCCAACGAGAGAGAAGCAAGTCCAGCTAGCTTCTCTCCCCTGCTTTCACTTTCCAAGAACCTCTGCGTTTTCTCCTTCCTCAGCTTCATGCTGATATTTAGTCATCATCTCAACAGAAATTCCTGAGGTGCAGATGGGACTAGAGAGAAAACAAGGTGTAATAAGGAAATCACAGGGCCGAGCCCGTGGCGCACTCTGGAGAGTGCGGCGCTGGGAGAGCGGCGACGCTCCCGCCGCGGGTTCGGATCCTATATAAGAATGGCCGGTGCACTCACTGGCTGAGTGCCGGTCACGAAAAAGACAAAAATAATAATAATAAAATAAATAAAATTAAAAAAAAAAATAAGGAAATCACAGACTTTAGCATCAAGGTAAGTTTCAGTTCCCGCTCTGACACGTGGGAGCTCCCAGCTACACCAGGAAAGTGCTTCGTAAATTTCAAGTGCTGATGGGAAAATTCACGGTTCATTTGCAGCAACTCTGCAGGCCACCTTTGCACAGAGCCTGCCCAGCCTGGCTTCCCAAGCTTCACAGCCGCTCCTGCAGACACCTCCTTCCCGTGGGCTCTCTCACTGTCACCCTGGGTTGCTGCTGCTACCTGCACACGCCACATAAGCAGCCTACCCTGCACACATCACCATCCTACCAGAGAGAGAGCAGCCTTGGAGTGCAAAAGAAGCCAACATCTGAATTACCTTCCACAACAGATGCCTCCCCTATTTTCCCCACTAAGAGTAAATGCAAGATCCGCTTTATTCAGAGTAGGGCACTGAAAACATCACACCATTTCCTAACTGTGTGACCTTGAACAAGTTCCCTAGACCCTGAGTGTCTCAATTCCCTTAGATTATTGTTATGAGGCTTAAGCGAGCTAATATATGTAAAGTGCTTACAAGTACACCATACATGTTATTATTGGCGTTGTTATTAGTATAAGAGTACTTCAGGTTAGTGGATAAAAGAGTACAAAATCCATCCACCATTCAATGATGTCAGTTAGAAAGCTTATGAACCCAAAGATTCACCCATTCAAATACAAAATAATTTTACAACTCGTACTTAAGACCCATGTTGTCTGTCTTTGCATATAGAATGTCTATACTAATCAGAGTTCTCCAGAGAAACGGAATAGGAGATAGAGATAAGACAGATAGATATGGAATTGGCTTACGGGATTACAGAGGCTGACAAGTCCCAAGATTAGCAGTTGGCAAGTTGGAGACGGAAGACAGCCAATGGTGTAGTTCCAATCCAAGTCCAAAGGTCTAAAGATCAGGAGAGCCGATCACGTACCTCCAGTATGAAAGCCAGCAGCCTTGAAACCCAGGAAGAGCTGATGTTTTAGTTTGAGTCCAAAAGTTGGAAAAAAACCAGATGTCCTAGACCAAGCAGTCAGGCGGGGGAATTCCCTCTTACCCACAGGGCAGTCAGCCTTTCTGTTCTATTCAGGCCTCCGACTGACCAGATGAGGCCCACCTACATCACAGAGGGTCATCTGTTCACAGATACGCCCAGAACACTGTCTGACCAACCATCTGGGCATCCTCTGGCCCAGTCAAGTTGACTGATACACTTAACCATCACGGTTTGCCTTGCTGATGCACGTCAACCCCTCTGTCCCTCAGCTGTGCTCCCCGCCCATCACACACCACTTCAGATCATCATATGCACACGTGCTAGAATGTCCTGATCGTCTGTCAAAGGTGAGGACCACATCCTCAGGGAAATGGCTCTCAGGCGTCTGTGCTAGAAATAGTCATCCCTCTTTGGGCAATTGGTTTGCTTTAATCTTAGGGGACCTAAAATGTGTCACCGATCCCTTTACTGACTTTCACTATCTACTGAGAAGCTCATGACCAAATCTGTGGGCCACTTCTAGCCAGAGCTTCTAGCCTAATGGGATTATATTCCACATGCCAATCTTACCTGAGAATTGAACCTATTATTCCAATCTTCCTCTTCCCTTAACATTCATTTCCCCAAGTCATCATTCTTTCTTGTTCTTTCATGTATTTGAAAAAGACATCTCAAGTTTATTTTTGAATGAGACCGGTACACATGTAAACAAGACATACGAATACATGTATGCACGCACACATACCCACATAGGTTATTTAGCCTTCCTCTCTCCACTCCCTAGGAACTTGCCAGTTTCCCCCAAAACTGCTACAGAATTGGGTTGATCTGCATTTCGATAGTCTGTTAAAATGCCCACACTTGCCATGTCAAAAATGTCCTACCTGTCACCCAACTGCATTTCAAAGACAAGCTACACAGCCTTCTCCTGCATTTCCAAATTCCAGGAACATGGTGATGAGTGTTTCTCTGGAACTGTCCTCACAGTCTGTATTCCTCCCCTTACAGGAGGCTGATTTTAACTGACTCAGAAAAATCCCCATTGAATGGGGGGTGGACTTGCAGGTGGATTCTGAATAACAGATATGAGTCAGATGGACAGTTCTGAAGTAGAAAATGGCTTCAAGAGTTAACAACTGACATTCAAATTAGACTGAAACATTAACCCGATAAACATTCCTGGAAGAAGATCATAGTTCTGAGGAAGGCAGATGGAAATGGGTTTTAGGAGAGAAAGGGGTGATTCCACTACTTGTCTTTGAAATGTTTTCACTAAAAAAAAAAAAAAAAATCCATGTATTGATCTGGCCACCATATCTTGGGCACAAGTGGTGACGGTCAGCTTTGAACCCCATATATCCATAACAAATAAAATAATAAATGAATAAATCAATAAAAATCCAAAGCAGATATGGCAAAAAGCTAGCATTTATTAAATGTAGGTGGTGGGTGTGTTTGGTACATCATTCTCTATGCATTTCCGCATATTTGAAATATTTTTAATTTGATAAACATATTTACTGAAAGAAATCTGGCTTTAAACAAAGATTTCTAGAGAAAATGAGCTTTAAACCGAACGTGAATGGATATTAGGGGCTTCTCACCCAGGTCAAGAAACCTCCAGGGCCCATTCATGAGCAGAGGAGCTGCGGAACAGAGCAGAACACTGATTTATTTACCAGATCACAAATTCCTCCTTGCTGAAATGGATTTAAGTGTTTTCACAGAGCTTCTGGCATCCTATTCCCTCTTTGTCATGGTCCCACATGCGAGACAGTTTTGTTTACAACTATGAAATGCTGCCAATCTCTTCAAAGACAACCGTACCCAGAAAAAGTGCATTACCTCATCTGACAAACTAATGTAGATAGGAATCTTCAGAGTGCCGCCAAAAGTTAAGTGACACTAATTTGAATAGTTACCAGGGTTACAGAGAATAATAATACCCTGCACAGAGTTTTAAGAGTTTTTAAAAATGTCTTTATATAACGTTGGATCTCGCATTGTTCTTGAAAGACCCTTACGAGAAAGAGGCAGGTGAAGACAGGGTCATATCTGGGATTATTTCGAATAATTTCACAGTTCATTCATTCTATCAAGTAATAAAAAGTCATTATGTACCAATCAGGTAAAATGGGCCAGGTGCTCCCAGGGGTGCTATCCTGAGCAGGCAGGCACACTCCCTGGCCTTAAAGAGCTCTCCATCAGATGTAGATAACACAACAAATAAGGAATAAATACAACACAAGGCAGACTATGCTACAAGCAGTAAGAGAGAGTTGAACGAATGTCTACTCGCAGGGAGAAGACATATCCAGTTTGACAAATTATGGCATTTGAATAACATGTAAGGCTTACAGATGTATATATAGATGGAGGGGAAAAAAATGTACCATATAAATAAAAGGCCTCAGAAGCCAAGCCATGGAGTTTAGATTTTATTTAGAAGGTAATTTTTTTTACTCTAAAATGGGTAAATTTTAGAGTACAGACACACATCTATAAGTATCTGTAATGCTTTAACATTTTTAAACAACTTTATTGAGATATAATTCACATACTATACAATTCACCAAATTAAAGTGCAGTTCTATGCTTTTTTATATATTTACAGGGTTGTGCAACTATATCAATTTTAGGACATTTTCACCCTTCCCTAAAAGAAACTTCATACCCATTCATTGTCAATTCCCACCACTGCCTGTGGCCACCACTATCTACTTACCATCTCCATAGATTTGCCTGTTCTAGACATTTCACATAAATGAAGCCATACAGTGTATGGTCTTTTGTGTCTGGCTTCTTTCACTTACCATAACATTTTATGAATGAACCATACTTCATTCCCTTTTATTTCCAAATAATATTCCATTGTATGGGTAATACCAAATTTTGTTTACCCATTCATCAATTGATAGACTTTTGGGTGGTTTCCACTATTATGAATCATGCTGCTATAAACATTCGTGAACAAGTGTTTGTGTGCACACACGTTTTCATTTCTCTTGGGTATGTACCAAGGTGTAGAAAGTCCAGGTCATATGAGAACTCTATGTTTAACTTTTTGAGCAAGTGCCAAGCTGTTTTCCACAGTGGCTGTCCTGTTTCACATTCAGTTTTCCTACATCCCCACCGAGACTTCAGATTATTTGTCTTTTTTATTCCAGCCATCGTAGTGTGTATTACGAGTGGTATCTCGTTGTAGTTTTGATTTATATTTCCCTGATGGCTAATGGTGTCTGGAATCCTTTCATGTATCTATCGGTCATTTATATCTCCTCTTTGGAGAAATATCTATTCAATCTTTTACACATTTTTAATTGGGTTGTCTTCTGATCATTGAGTTGTAAGAGTTCTTTATATATTATAGACAGAGGTTTTTGATTGGATAGACAATTCACAAAAATTTTCTCCCATTCTGTGCATTGTTTTTTTTTTCACTTTCTTTGCGGCAAAAAAAGCTCTCAATGTTGATATAATCCAATTTATCTATTTTTCTCTTCGGTCCCTTGTATGTTGGATTTTCCTACATATTTCATCAGCATACTCTTGCATTTTCTCCTCACATGACAACAATTTTCTAATTGGTTTATGAGGAATAGAAACATAATTCAGTCCTTTCTCTAGCATGGTGGTGATTTCTTAATTGATAGTTTAAAAATGTGTCCACGTCTAGTTTCTGGCTCTGTATGTCTCTTCTCCACTATGCTCAGACTTCTAGTTCTGGACACCACACAATACATGCATATCGTGAAGTGACCTTGGGGCCTGATGAGTTGGGCACCATGGGCAGAAGGGAAGCATTTCTGCACTGGGACCCCAGCAATAATTTAACTAAACACAGAAGTGACTGAAAACCACGTCAATATAACCCACAAAATGGAGATGACATATATCCCCAGCTCAACTTCTGCTTAACAGGATGTCAGAAGTGTTCACAGCTGCTCCAACACCACCTCACGGAAAGGGTGGTGAGAGGCAGGGAAGGTGGGGTACAAGACAGACTGCAATCAAACAGCTCGCCTTTAAAACTCGCAGGAAAACGTACGGCCATATGAACACAGCAAGTGCTCTACATATCTCGGAAGTGGTCTGTGCAAGCAAGAGGCCCTGAAGCTTAAATTCCATCAGTTGAAGAGTAGACCACTCTGGGCACATTTTAAGAAAGAAGAGAGCTAAGGAGAGAAGAGCAGGGAGATGTCTGCATTTAAGGAACAGAAAAAATAAATAAAATCAACAGAAAAGAAAGAGGCGGGTAGCATAAAAATTGGAAAGCACCATGGCCCAGAATAACAACAGCAGTTCATATTTATTGAATAATTTCCTTGTGAGCAGTTTCAAGTACATTATATTGCATCACTTGGTCATAACCCTATGAGAGAAAGCCAAAGAAGAAAAAACTTGTACAGAATAAAAATATAGGGACTATTTCTGTTTAAAAAAAAAAAAAAAAGAATTGAAAAACAATTAGGGCTCACAAAATAACTTCAGAATTTGTGATGAGGTTTGGTAACCAGAAAGTTGTGGCCCCATGTGATAGGGCAGTTTCAGGGCCGTGTATGGAATTTACAACTAATTGCTAAAGATGAAGGCGTGAGCCAGTCATCAGGCAGGGGACATCTGATTTTTATTTAGCCTCGGGTTCATCTGCAAACTGATGAAGAATCAGATAAAGCAAATTCCCGGAGAAAGCCGGAGGGAAAAGGATATCCAAAATCAAAGAGGGGAAAGCATACGTCTTCCTCATCATCCAAGAAGGCAAACATGAGGATTCACGAGCAGAATCTAAAATGATACCAACCTATTTTGTATCACTGGTCAGACATAGCTTCCTGAATAAAAACATCCTCCTGAGTCCCCAGTCACCAGAAACTTTTGCCAAATTAGGGAGCCTCTTTCTGGTCTTGGTTAGCAACTGGGTTGAACAGAGAAGGGAGGGGGTGTACTTGGGTATCTGTGGGTCTCATGTTTAGTACCAGCTCCAGAGGGAATCTATCAAAACTGAGCTCTCTGCTGCCACAAGAGAACGAGACTGAAATCCACCCGAAATCCCACCAGACTTAGTTGTTTAGTGCTTTTCCTTTCTCCAAAAGTGCAAAATGGGCCCCCTGAGTATGTGGCTGGTTTACACTGCTGGACCTGGAATGCTTTTTTATTTTTCTTGAGTGTAAGGTGATCTGCTCCTCTGTGAGCTATCCCCTGGGATCCTCATTTGAAGGAGGGAAGAGTGTGGAGTTGGAAAACTTTCCAACAGAGCCATTAACATGAGAGGCATCACATTTGCAGCACGGAGTCTGCACCTGTGTGAGGGTCTTCATAGCATCTCTGTGTGGCATCCCCAGCTGAACAGGATGTCATCTTAAGGTGCAAGAGCCAGTGATAATTCTGCACACCTCAGGACCTGCTGAAGGGGACAGACGGGTCCAGCGGGCAGTGCCTGCTCTAAAAGAGAAGTTTCGTCTAGTTTTGGTTTGGGGAGGATTCCAGGTTTTCTTCCCAGCACCATTAGTTAATAAGAAACCACTACTATTAGATATTCTTCAGGTGTACAAGCAGTGATTAGGCAGATGCAAATAATTAACAAATCCAAATTAATTCTGCTAAGATTGTGTAAATAAATCATGTAAGTTGAAGGACTGAGTTCAGTGTCAGGACTGGAAAGGATCTTCCAGAACATTTAGTCCAACGATTTCTTTTTATAGTCAAGGGAATTCAGGTCTAGCAAAGTGAGGAAAATTTGCTTAAGGTCACTGAACACGATAGAAAGAGAAGTGAGAATAGAATCCAGGTCTTCTGGTTTATTCTGTTTTTTTTTTTTTTTAACATCACCATATAAATAGCCATTCCCTATCTCGATGGCCACGTACTTCCTCGTGTTCTGGAAGAAATCACCAAATTCCTTGACATGCTGGGAAAATCCCCAATGTTTCTTTCTGCTTCCATGACACATAAAGGGGAAGAGGAGTGACTAGCAAGCTTCCTTTTCTTACCTTCCTTGCTGCTGAATTTATAAAACCACTGCCTTCAAAATTACATTCAAATAATACAATGTTCAATTTTCGGTTGAATAAAACTGGATGCCGTCACATGGCTCAACTCATTTCGACATGGATGCGTACCCTACAACTGTCACGTTTTAGAAATAATCCCAAAACAAGTCCATCAGTGCCTTTGCCCCATCAGCAGCATTCTCTCTCAACAAGAGATTATTTAGGCCAAAAGAGCTGGCATCCTTTATGGCATTATAGTAAATTTATATTAGATTTTGCTGACTACTACTGAGAATAACACGGTGACAGACATAATCCTGTTACTTATGATTACCCATCAACACTAGGGACCCCGATTGTTAAGCAATATAACATTTCCTCTCTTCTGACACCAGCCCACGCTCAAATCTATACTGGGTCCAATCCCCAGAGAACCAGATAGTACAGCCAAGGGTTGGCCGGGTGGTCACTTTACTGCACTGCCTGGCTGGCCATTTATATAAACACACAGCCGAAGAGAACCCAGGAACATCTCCAAAGGAGAAAGCCCTGCTTTTGTCTGACAAAGCTGCTATGACCCCAAAGGAATGCACAATAGGAAATGAAAGTTGGACAGAAAATCAATTCCAACAGGAAACAGGATGATCCCTGCTCAAGCTCAGTCCCAAGATATATTGCTGTAATAACCCAGAGCAGCACATCCAGAGAGCTTCTTGCACACGGCAGGAGGGGAGAGAAGGGACCAGGCCAGAGAAACCACAATCGAGGGGCCATATGACAGCCATTACAGTCACCGTCTTTTCAATGACATTCGACTTCATCTGTGCCTCTACCAAAGAAAAAATGATGGCTGTATTTCAAGAGGAACTTGAACTAGAGGCAGGAAAAACCTTTTCAGATGTGTGAGCTATATCTGGAATCTGAATAAAAGGAACTTGCATGGAGCAAATCAATAGATCGTAATCCCCCACAAGAACAAACTGGTATCTCTGAAGGTTCCACTCAACAAATAGTTACACTGAGTTCCTGTTATGTCAAGCCCTGGACAACGTACTAGAAATAGATAAGGAAGATACACTTGCTTCTCAAGCCATACTAGAATTTCAGCTGGTCAGCAGGACACTGTACTTTCACCAAAACTACTAGAAGTCTCTGGAAGTCTTCACAGAAGTATGTTTTACAATATATGATATCCTCCAACTTCCCTATTGGGACAGTGAGAGCCCATTCAAGAGACCAAAGTAGGTGTCCCGAGACCCAACCCTCTCTATCTCAGTCTCTCTTCCCACACTGCTTAATCTCTGATTTAATTTGCCAGCCCATTAAAATGGGTAGAAGGCAGATCCTTGTCACAAGAGTTAACTAAAGCACAAAGAGTAAAAAAAAAAAAAAAAAAAAAAAAGATTTTTGCAAAGTTTAAGTGGTGACTATGACTTATTTAATAAAAGACAACAGCTGGGTAAGTTGCTCAAAATGGTGGATAATGCTGAATTTATTTACTCTCAATTAGATTTTCTTTCCCAGGAGGTACAGTGAGATGGTGGGAAAAATTCTGCATGTGGACCCAGAAGACAATCTCCAGGTCCGGCTCTAACTAATGTTAGCAGGGCAGCCTTGGGCACACCACTCTGCTTCTCTGTGCCTCAGTTTCCCCATATAAGTTAGGGATACCTGCTCGATTCCTTCTCAGGACTTTGAAGAATTGAAAGAAGTTACTTATGCAAAAAGTGTCTTAAAAATTCTAAAATGTGTTGCAAATATTCATTTTTATTACAACCTTCATAATAATTTTTCTTACATGATATGTAAGTTAACTTGCTTTCCTATGAAAACACCGTCTGATGACGGAAGGTCAGCCGGATAAGGAAAAGCCAACATGGGATCAGAATTTGTCCTCTTGTAACCCATAAAGCAAGTGATCCAAACTCAAAAAAAAATCCAGAATTGACTATAAATGCAAAGCGGAAGCATTTGGTCAGACCTGTTAGAGAAAGGATTTTAATTTTCTGCGCTAGACGCTGAAGGCAGAGGAGGCTGAGGCTGATGCAATAATATGGAAAAGAAGAAAACAGCACAACTGTTCAAACCGAGCTCTGGGAATGAGGGGTAAGCTGAAAAGCAGGGGGGAGGCAGGGAGCTGGGTTAGAAACACAAACAGGTTTAGCAATCAATCCAAAATCACAGTTGTGAAAACCACATAAAATGCCATCTGGCCTCCTGGATCTTGTGCAACACGAAGCAGAGGCAGCCTTCCAATACACATGTTCTCGTTTCTCTGAGAACAGCTCTTCTCATTACCCAGTCAGCTGTGATGAGAGTTACCCGGCTCCTGGTCCAGCTTCCCCTCTTGCCAGAACTGTTCTGAACGCTGGTGAAACAGCTCACGGATCACGGGGAGGCTGGTCATCCCTCGAGGCTTTCTGGATTCTGAAAACTCGCCGGTGACATGTGGGGGTCTCTTCTGCTTTCCAAAGACGGCTATAACCATTTCTGTCTTCCTCTTGCCTTAAAGATGTCTATAAGCACAGCTGACAATATTCTGGAAACTAATTTATGTGTGTGTGTGGGATACCAACATGAAATTTACCAATGCAACCATTTGTAGGTGTACAATTCAAGGGCAGGAAGTGCATTCATACTATTTTGCAACTATCTATACCAACTATACCAACTATACCTACCAACTATCACTATTCATAGCCAGAACTTTTTCATCTTCCCAAACTGAAACTCTGTACCCATTAGACAGTAACTCCCACTCTCCCTGCCTCCAGCCACTGGTGACCTCTATTCCACCTTCTTTATGAATTTGCCTATCGCGTAGGTGGAATCACACATTTGTCCTTTTGTGTCTAGCTCATGTCACTTAGCATAGCGTCTTCAGGTTCATGCTACATGCTGTACCACATATCGGAATTTCATTCCTTTTTAATACTGAATAATATTCCATTGTATGTAGAGACCACATTTTGTTTATCTATTCACTTGTCAATGGACTCTAAAAACTCATTTTTGTGTAGTGCAAGTTTACTCCTGTGAATGAACATAAAATTCGCCTGTTGGTTGGGGCACTGGGCATCCGTCAGTCTTCCAGATTCACGAGAACACAGGCAGTCCGCCACAGGGTGTCACACCTCTCAGCCACTAGACTGAAGGATTGGGGAAGGCAGGAACCACGTCCTCATATGACATTGCTCCCATGCCCAGCAACCAACACAGTTTCCAGAATGCCTGACAAATGTTTGAAAAAGGAATAAATAAACCTTGAGAACACCTTTTTTCCTTAAAATTGTTTCCTAGAAAAATCATAGCTGCTCAGAGGCTATTTCTTCCTAAGGAAGGCTCACATTTTTTTTTTTCAGTCATGAGTCTAACTTTTGAATACCAAATTTATTTAATCAGCCAACCAAAGAGACAGTGTGGGGTAGTACGAAGACAGATTAATGGACTTGGAGTCAAAAGACAAGGATTCAGATCCTGTGTCTGCCACTCATCTGCCGTGTGACCTTAGTTAAGTCACCTGACCTCTCTGAATTTCAGTTTCATCCTCTATAAAATGGAAATAGCAGCTGACCTCACAGAGTTATTTTGAGAATCAAATAAAACCCCCAAACATGAAAATGCACAGAACAGGCTTCACACAGTTAAGTTTGTATAGGTTCGTTGTAATAGAGTCAGCAACACAAATACAAACAGAAGGCACACGTTGCTCTTGAGGGTGCTACCTAACAAGTCAAAGCATAAATGAAACCACTGCAGGGTACTTGCAAGTGACCAGCGGAATAATTACAAAATTACATAGTACTGAGGTGAGGCCATAAAAAGAATTTTTAAAGAGTTGAGTTTCCATTGAATGCTTCAGGAACACGACAAGCCGAGTGTGAACCAACAGGGGACGGAGGAAATGGAATTCTAGCAAATGGCAGAGAGTTTAATAAAGAAGAGGAAGTGAAACCCCAGGGCTGAGCAGGGAAAGTAAGGCTGACTTTGCAAAGCACGGATTTTTTGTTCCTGATTTTAAATTCTGGGCATCCCATCGAGCCTGAAAGCAGAGGATCCCAAGTCTAAATACAACAGGGAAGGTCCTTCAGTCAGAAGTCACCCAGGACTGGCCTTGGTGCATGCTGTGCAGATCCAACCCCCTCCACCAGCTCCCTGACTGCACCTCCATGTGACGCCCCATCGTCCCCATGCAGATTACTACCCGCACCTCTGAACTGTTCCGCTTACCTCTGGCTCTGCAAAAGGCTCTATCTTGTAATCATGGAGATTTGGAACTTTTTAATAAGGGGTGTCAACTACTAAGATGATTCTTGAGCACAGAAGCTGAGAGAAGAGACTTCAGTTAACACAAATATTAGTCACTTGCTCCTAAACGGGGAACCCAACATATAACACCATACACTTTGTTTTTCTGATCTTAGGGTAAATTCTCCAGACTGTAAGAAGAAAAAAATGATGACACATCAAACCTTCCAGAACCCTAAGGCTTCTTTCTCCCAAAGTCATAGGTCCTAGCCACAAAGAGCCCAATTCAATGAAGAAACTCAAGTGTCTTAGGCTGGCAAACAGCCAAACTCTAAAGATTTATTAAACAACTATCTTGTGATCAACATTATGCCAGATGCAAGTGATACAAATATGAATTACAGAGAAGCAGAGACATCTCCACCTAAGTTCAAGTCTGAACCAGAGCTGTCCTAGGCAAGCCCAAATGCTTAAAACAGTTTCACACTCATTCAGACCTCCTTACACCCCAAAGCCATCAGGTCAAAGCAAATCCACCAAAGCCACTCTCCAAATAAAGTCCAAAACAACTTTCTCAGGCAAATCCAATACACTCAAAACTAGGTGGGAGAATTTGTCTAAACATACTTAAAGGATTATCTTTCTTTCAATTAGTTCAAGTCCCTGAAAAGAAATGTTTCCAATAAGGACTTAAGAAAACCCGAAATAGAATCATCATCTCTAATGTCCAGATTGTTTCCAGAGAGTTCACACTCATCACCTGCCTTGTGTCCAGATGTGTTAACATCTTTCCATGTGCTTGTCCACACTCTGAAAACACCACTAAATGTAAAGTCAGACAAGACCTCCAGGGGTGGGCATCATGATTTCATTCACTATTTTGGGAGCTGCTGATATAGATCCCTGGATAGAGTTTTCTGCATCTTCATTAAACTAGACCATAGCTGTTCATCAGTGATCCGTTTAACCTCATTACTCTAGACCTGTGTCCACATCACACAAAGGACCAGTTGATTCGAGCAGCTGATGGGTTCAGTTTCATTAAAAAGTCAATGAAGGAGCTGACTGAGTTGACCACCTGTTGAAGCGTCTAATTAATTGAGTTAAAATGTTAAACCAATGGCGTGTGTAAACATTTCCCTAGAACGTATGACATTATATCTAATGTTTGAAAAGGGATCCTTTCTCTCCATTTCGAGTAAAGGTTTTGAACATGTCCATGCTTCGTTATTTATATCTTGATGAGTGTGACATACTACTTTGCTCTGCGAGTTGATGTAGACTAGGATATACTTAAGAAAATGTCAGAGCCGTCAACACCTGGAGCATCCATGGAACTCGAACCTCGCCTCCTTATGAATTTTTCTTTCCAGAACTGGTCTCAACCCTTTCCTCATCTCCACCTCCAGCAACGTTCCTCTATTTTCTCAATATAGGTAGACCCCAAAGAGAAACTCAATCATGAAAAAGCAAACGCCTGCTATGTACCTGATTCCATTTTATGCTGTTCAAGGGAAGTCTTATGAACTTTGCCTCCTTTGGAAGACAAGTCAACTCATAAAGCAATTCAGAAAAGGGGAAGGAGTAACTAAAATTTTAAGAGGGAAGCTACCTTACTCCTTTCAAGATGCAAGATAGGACTATGTGGATTAATTGTTGAAAGGATTCTCAAGTATAGCTAGACTCTAATCCTTTGATTCTTTCCTTGAGTAGAGCTAGAGGGTGGGAGAGGGGAGGGGAGACGTGTAACAGATCCTCTCCCTTCATGACTTGGAGTGACACTCTATGGAGGTGACCAACACGACAGTACCACCCTCCATCTCTATGGCTCCTTTCTCCACAAAAGCGTGAAGTGTTTTATGAACCTTGCCATAGACTTCCTGCCCATAGCCCCTCAGGATACAGAACAGGGCCACCATTATGGTCGATATTCCTTAAAGGAAGAGTTCAAAACAGTCTAACTGCTTTATTTCTCAAGGGGACTCTGCCCACAGGGAAATCAGCGTTTCAACTTGCAAATTCAAAGACTGACATCGAAACTTCTTCTGAGAAGACAAATCAGAATGACTAAATTCAATTTTATGCAAGTTTCTAAAATTTAAAAAAAAAATTTTTTAAGAGAAAAAAAGTCTTCCTTCTGTATTGCCAGGATTTCACCCCCCAAATCTCTTCATTATAAGAGCCATCTGCTATCAGGTTACATGCTATCTTGAAAGACACTAAAGCTGCCAGGGTTGTGGGGATCAGACCTAGGAACTTTCTTCGTCGGTGTCCAGAACAGAGTCCGCACAGGTCCCATGTTCTCCACACCTGCCCTGATCCCCGCAGGCAAGGCCCCAACCCTGTAGCACCCCCCAGCCCCATTGCCACCAACCCCCACTTCTACCATGCAGCCCAGGCTCAGCATGCTCTCAGTCCAAGCTCTACACACTCAGGCGCCACCAAATCAGATCCACCCAGAGATTGCCAGGCAAGAACAACCAAATAAAAGAGACAAACCAAGTAGAAGGCAGAGAGAAAACAAGGTTTTTCTGAGCCTTGGGGATGGGATTGAAAAGACTGAAAATACACACTCACATAAGGTTTGAGTTGAAAGCCTCTCTAAATTACATTTCTCAGCTTTTATTATATTATCTTTGTGGCACAGTTATTAAACATTAAAGATAATGACTCCATTCTGCAAGTAACCTAATATTGAACATGATTGATGAGCAGAACTCGGCCTTAAAGAAAACTCGAAAACATGAAACTCAGGAGCAGGGACAGCGGAGTCATGTCACTTGGGCCACCAGGTTAATGAACTGTTGGCCAGACAGGGGCTGTAAATGTTTCATTAGAAAGAACTGCACAGTTGCCACATTGCTTCTGTGACCCACTGAGAACCCAGGAAAGCTGGCAAGGGAAATAGGCTTGGGGACACACACGTGGTTTACTCCATGCACAATGACCTGTCCCTTATTTCCAGCACAATGGAGTGAAGCTTAGGAAGCCATACTTAAAGACACTCCTAGGAGGCAAGGCCAGAAGGGGCACCACTGCTTCACCCTGACAAGTTGCAAAGTCTTTTAAATGACACCCAATGAAAGGGATTTAAAAAGAAAAAAAAAAAAAAAAAAAAGTACAACCCTCATGGGCCAGCTGGAGACGTTGTGGCAGGTGAAACACCTGACCCAAGACCCTAAGGAGAAAGAGTTGGAGCCCTTGCCACCCAGATGAGCCACTCCAGGTCATATGCAGCCACCTGGAGCTGCCTGGCCCCTTCATTTGCAGGGCAGCCCAGGTCAGAATGAATGGGGTGGCACTGGACAGCTGCGATGACAGCTTCCCCATGCCCTTGGCTCCCAAGTGCCCCATGCACACACAGCAGAGAGGTCACTGCAGAACGGCGGGTTCAGAAGGACTCCAAAAGTGCACACTAAAGGATTCTTTGAACAAATACTACTGGCAAGGTTATCAGTAACCTCAGTGCAAATTCAGTTGAGCTGACTGCTTTCTTCCTAACACCTGGCCAGGAGCAGTGTTTTGATGGTGGAGAACGGAAGGGATTGTACGTCCACCCTTACACATCTCTAAATCGATTCCCCACACAGCCCAGGAAGATTTTAAAAAATAACTGGGCCATGTCTCTCCCTCTTTAAAACCCTTCAACAGCTGTTCATCCATTTCTTAGAGAAGCGTCTTCTGGGTCCACCCAGCTCTGGGAGACCGGATGTGGCAAACCTCTGCTATCCCTGCCCCCCAGGCTCCAGCCCTCCTGTCCATCTCCCAGGTCCTCAAACTTCACGCTCTTTCCCTCCCCAGGGCCTTCCAGAACACTCCCCCTCCCTGGAAAGCATTCCACATCCCCTTCTCTCTGCCCCACACCATCACCACCGCCCCCACCATGGAGAGAAATGCTCCTGGGCTGGCCACCTCGGGTTCATCCCTTAAGTCTGGACTGAGACAGCAGGGCAGGTCCCCTCTGTTCTCTGATCTCCCTCAATCCACATGTTTTTGTAACTAATAACACCTGCCACTTCTAGGCAAACATCTGTCTTTCCCAGTAGAGAACAAGAGTCATGTTTTCCTTGTTCACTGCTGCAGTCCGGCCTGGTATGGGGTCTGGCTCATGCCAGGTGCTAAGTAGCATAGTAGGTGTTCAAGACACGTCATTGATTGAATAGGAGGACTTGGGCGCTGATGGGGTGACACAAAGACCTGCATACCCAGGTGACACTGGAGTGGAGGGATCCGCAAGGAAGAGAAGGATATTGAGATGGATGTGGAATGGAACCACAGGGAAATTTTATCCTCTTTCAGCTAAATCTAATACTTGTTGGACCCAAACAATTCAAGCATTTTAGAGCACTGTACAATATGCCAAGAATGGCTGGTTGTTTGCAAAAATGTCCTCAGTTGCTCTCCACGCTGTACCCTGTCCCTTGGCAATGTGTCTTTGCAGGTCCTCCCCTCAAGAAGTGGGGTCTATTTCTCTGCTCCCTTTAAGTCCAGACTGGTCTTGTGACTTCGCTGGCCAATAAAACACAGCAGAAGTGAAGCTGTGAAAGTTTTGAGCCTGGGTTTCAAGAGACCATGCACCCTTCTGCTCTATTTCTTGGAATCCTGCTGCTTGAACAAACCCAGGCTAGCCCTGTGGAAGAGAAAAGATCACATGGAAAAAAAGAGATGCGATCACTCAGCTGAGGCCAAATTAGATCACCACGCCCCCAGCTGACCTGGAAGGTGACCACAGACACAGGAGGAGGCCCTGCTGAGCCAGACTAAACTACTGGTCTATAGAATCATGGTGCTATGGGGTCCCCCATATACATGGGTCACATGTGTCCCCCAAAAGTTCCTGTATTGGAAACTTTTATCTCCATTGCAACAGTATTAACAGGATGAGAAATCCAATTATGGCATTTGAAAGGTGGGGCCTTTAAGAGGTGACTAAATTGTGAGGTCCGTGGCCTTATAAATGGACTGATCCATTCATGGAGTCATGGCCATGGTTCTGATGGCTTTATAAGGACAGCAAGTGAGCAGGTTAACTCTCTTGCGCAGCCCATTCTCACCATGTGATACCCTGAGTTGCTATAAAGTCACCACCAAGAAGGCCCTCACCAGATGTGTTCCCTGGGCTTTGTACTTCCCAGCCTCCAGAACCGTAAGAAATAAGTTTATTTCTTTATAAATTACACAGTTTCAGGTATTCTGTGATAAGCAACAGAAATAGACTAATACATGTGGCTCAAGAGATATTGGTTGTTTTAACAACTTTGGAGTGGTTTGTTATGCAGCCATAGATAACTGATGCACCAGGCAGGCAGTGGAGATGCAGAAAGGAATAAGCTATGCAGAAGCTCACCGTCTAAGTGAGACAGACACTGCTTCTATCATTCATTCATTCATTCATTCATTCATTCAATAAAGGCTTTATTAAGCACCCACCAAATGCTAGGTTCTGTATTAGATGGGGGAGCTAAAAAGGTGACAAGTCACAGTCCCTGATCCCAAGTAAAAAAAGGATATAGACCAGAAATAGGCAATTCAAAAGTAGAGTGGATTAAGTCGGAAGTAGGACTGTATTAAGTATGGAAGTAGGACTGAGGGTGGGATCTGGGAAGGCTTCCCAGAGAAAGTGATGTCTAAGCAGACACCTAAACGATGGTACATTTAATCATGAGGCACAGAAAAGATTTTTCTATGCAGAGAGTGCTACTTTTATTTTCAATCTGTACTGCTTGTCGTCAAAAGGAGAATCACACTGTTTCCTTCTCTATTCATTCCCTTTTTAAATTTTTTAACCTACAATAGTGTGATTGGGATACTCAAAAGATAATTATACAAACCCAGGGCACTGGAGGCAGGGCAAGGTATCGTATCCAATACATCCAATGTTGCTTCTCTCTTCGTTGGTCTGTTGAACGAACTGAGAAAACTCAGGGAATCAACCCTCCTGCAGAATAACTGGCAATTTGGAACCTAGTACTCCACAGAAAGAGTTTTAATTGAACACCCTCCCCTCTCCAAAAAGGAAAGAAATTCAGATAGATGGGAAAGAAAAACACAAAAGCTCTAACTCTGTAGTTATTCAAGAGGGAAAAAAAAAGGCCTCAAGATTGCAAAAACTCATTTGAGCCACAAAGCCACAATTTAAGTTAGTAATTTTCACCCTTGATGTTGCATACCACTTCTGATTACACCAATTAATTAAAGTGGGTGCATCTGGTTCCTTCTAATTTTCTGCTATCAGGCAAAGAGCAGCTACTAATAAATGTTTATTAGATGATATTTTCAAGTCCATACACTTGCTGAGTAGAAAATCACAATAATAATAATAATTGACTGGGATAATAGAAGGGTTCTACAATACCTGGATTCCTGTAACTTGCCAGTAATTTCTTCAATGATAGTCTTTCATTCAAGGGACAGAAGATGTTTTCAAATCCCACCCTTTAACCACATCTATGAGCAAACCAAAAATCCAATTTCGTTACACTTTATGAAGAAAATTGCCTGACTTGATCAATCAACTATGGAGAAGATTCCAAAATTACTGGTGATTCAGAGGAAAACATTTTATTTCTGAGCTACTTTTAATCACCACTTCTAAGAGCTATTGGCTACAAATGAACCATATTTCTTCTATATGTAAGTCATGTATAAAAAGGTAACACAAATCTCAGAAGTAACCAAAGACAATAAAGCTCATTATGTTAGTTTCCCGTGTCATACACATGGAAGGTATAAAAAAATAATTGTTGAACTATTTGGATTGCCTTTCCTCTGCCTGGTAACAACTCCTTTTCTTGAAACAGCAACAGTAAACTGAAAACAGGGGATTCAATTGCCATGGAGGTTACAGGTCTTTTGGCAAGGAATCAAGACTGCTGGGTTATAAAGGAAGGTTATAAAGTGTTCATTCACAGACTTATATGTTGTGTGGCCTTCCTCCTCGAAGCACAAGAAAACTAGACATGAATTAGAATCAAATCATTTAGACTTAATTCATTCACAGCCCTGTCATCCATCCTGTGATTCTGTCTCTCCAAGAGACCTACTGCCCAGACAGCCCACAACTGCAGGCAAAGACTTGATCTTTGATTGACCCAATCCCAATTTTTCCTGGGACACATTCCTAGGTCCTCCTTCCATGAGCGCCACCCTTCCCAGGGAAATTTGCTGAACACTCTTTGGTGTCAGCTATGATTTCTGGTTGAGAATATGTTCTGGAGGCATTGAAAACACATCATTAAATGGGATGCTGTATTATCCTCAATCCACTGATGCTGTCTATTTTCCTGTCTTATGTGGGTTGCTAAGGAGATTAGTGTGAAACGGGGTCCCTGTCCTAAGGGGTTAATCATTTTATACTGCTCACTCCCCACAGAAGTCATAATCCGCTGTGTGTGAAATCACATTTAGCTGCTGTGAAAACGATCACGATGCTTGGAATGGAACATGATGGCTTCAGGTGGGAGACAAGTAGTAAAAGCAGATGAACTCCTAGAAAATGCAAAAGTTCTTCCCAGGAATAACGCTCACCACTAAAATAGAGTGGGATGAAGGGACAGAACAGTGAAAGGAAATAATTGGGACATGGAAATTGACTTTGCTGGTGGATCTTCCAGCTGTTTCATTCTCTGTTCATTCTCTTTTTTTTTTTTTTTTTTTTTGTAAACCTATCATAGTGTGACTGGGATACTCAAAAGATAATTATACAAACACAGGGCACTGGAGGCAGGGCAAGGTGGCAGACTAGAGATGCCCAGGGTCTGTTCCTCCCACAGAAAAGAACCAGAACAACTAACAGACAGATAAATATTGATGGGAGTATCTGTGGGAGAGCACAGGAGTCCAGCAGGAGACTGGAGAGATCTCCGTGGAGCACAGAAGCCCAGGATGGCATCACAGAGAACAGAGAGAGGCACACGGCCTCAGCTGCCATGTCTCTGACACCGGGACAGGTACAGGAGGAATCTTCCCTTGCCAGGAAAAGGTAGGCAGAGGACCCACACGAACCCCCATGCTCACCACAGAAGCCGGCAGATGCTTCTGCAGGACAAGCCCAGAGCCAAGCATGGATTGCTGCCTGGGACACACACATTGCATTGCTCTAGAACACGTGCACAAAGTGTGCGCTCCGCACCCCCACCCTTGTGACCCAAGCAGATGAAGGATGGCACCTTGAAACCAGAGCCATTAAGGGAGTACACCCTGTCCTGGGGTCAGTTTTAAGGCTCTGCCCTGTCTCACCATACTCATACAAGAGGTTACAATGCCCCGATCCCAGCAGCTTGAAGCCTGGGTACACAATATCTGTGACCCCAGTTCTGCAGTCTGGAAAGCCAACCCTACACCTGCTGAACTGATGCACCCTCACGTCCCTGGCCGGAGATCAGACAGTCAGACCTGCCTCAGGCAGACCATCACCCCTTCCTCCCCCTACCCCCAGCCCCACCAGCTGAGTTGTGTGCACCTGAGCCCCCCACCCTGAGGAACAGTTCACAGGTCTCTACCCTAACAAATATGCCCTTGGGCTGGTGGAAATAAAGTATATCCACTTCTGGAGAAGTGGCCAGATGGTTCTTTCCTCAACAGTCCCACCTAGTGGTCTTGCCAATAGTCCCAGAAGTAGCAGACGGACCCCTCTCACTACAGGCCTGCCTAGTGGCCTTGCCAACAGCCCAGGAGGCAGCTGGTCAGGTTCCCTCACTGTGGGCCTGCCTAGCAGCCCCACTTAGCACCCAAGAAGCAGATGGATAGACCCCCTCACTGCAACCCTATTACTGGTCTCTCCCACTCCCTGAGAAGCAGCTCAGCCCATCCATCCTTGGCAGACCAGCTTCCAAACTGCCAAGGGAAGCAAGACCTCCCATCTGGCCCCAAGAAGTAGCATGATGGAAGGGCCACCAGCAGACCAACACACAGGTAGCTGAGCCAAAGTGCACAAATGCCCCTGGCTCAGAGAAATAGCTCAGCTGTCACACCCCTAGAAGACTCTCCTGAGTCTTCGAGCCATCACACACATGCACATGCATCCAAGTGAGAAACAGCTTGGCTGACATGCTCCTGCTGAACCCACCCCTGGTCAGAGAAGCAGCATGGTGACTGTGCCACTGGCAAATCAGTCCCAGAGACCCTGACACATGATACACCCAACCCCCCGCCTGAGAATCAATCCAACAACCACAGCCCCAGTGAGCCTGCTCCCAAGATGACTGACCCACAGGGTGAAGTGCACACCTTCAGCCTATGAACCAACCCAGTGATCCCTTCCCTGGCAAAGCTGTGCCACCACCACCACAAACTCCCCAAGCATAGGTTGATGAGTCACTTGCAAACATAGCTAAAGTGGATTACTGCTGAAAAAACTACACAGAGTGTATACTACTTCTTCCATCCTCAACAAAGTCATTGCACTCTACCCAATCAACACCCTAGGCAGGTGGAAATCTTTCCCCACACAGCCCATTCTACAAAACTCACAGAGGTGACTGTTCCACCAGATGCACAGATATCAACACAGGAAAACAATAAACATGAAAAAACAAGGTAATATGACATCATCAAAAGACAACACAATACTCTGGTAACTGATCCCAAAGAATCAGAAACCGCCAACTTGCTGGAAAAGAAATTCAAATTAATTATCTTAAGGAAACCCACTAAGACACAGGAGAAAATAAACAATTCAACAAAATCAGAAAAACAATTCATGATCTGAATGAGAAATTCAACAAAGAGATAGATATTGTATTAGTCTGTTTCCATTGCTTATAACAAAATACATGCAACTAGGTGGTTTGTAAAGAAAAACAACATTCATTGCTTACAGTTCCTGAGGCTGGGAAGTCCAAAGTCCATCTCCTGGTGGCAACAGTGACCCAGGGGTCTCACATTGCAAGATGGTGGAATCAGAGAGAGCAGAGAGAGAGAAAGACAGACTCTCCTCTTCTTTTAAAGCCCTCAGAACCACGCCCCTGACCACCATTTTTAATCCATTCACTACTGCACAGTCCTATAACCCAATCACCTCTTCATGGGTCCACCTTTCAATTACCATATAGGATTTCCCACCTTCTTATCAGTCAAAGTGGGAGCTAAGTTTCTAGTACATAAAACTTGGGGGACACAATTCAAGCTTCAATGAGTTTTGGGGGGACATAATTCAATCCACTACAGATGTCATTTTAAAAAATCAAACAGAAATCTTGGAATTGAAGAATTCATCGAATGAAATAAAAAATATATCTGAGAGTCTCAAAAACAGACTAGATCAAGCAGAAGAAAACATTTCTGATCTTGAAGATAGCAGTTTTGAAATAACACAGGAAGATTTTTAAAAGAATAAAGAGAATGAACAAAGCTTACAAGATTTATGGGATACTATTAAGTGAACAAATATTCAAATTATGAGAAGAAAACAAAAAAGATATTGAAAATCTATTTAATGAAATAATAGCTGAAAACTTCCCTAGTCTTGGGAAAGATATGAACATCCAAATCTAGGAAGTTTAAATGTCCCAAAATAGATTCAGTCCAAATAGGTCACTGCCAAGACACACTGTAGTCAAACTGTTCGAAGTTAAAGACAAAATGAGAATTCTAAAAAACACAAGAGAAAAGCATTAAGTCACTTATAACAGATTCCTCATTAGACTAACAGCAGACTTCTCAGCAGAAACCCTACAGGCCAGGAGAGAATGGGATGATATATTCAACACACTAAAAGAAAAATACTGCCAGCCAAGAATATTATACTCAGCAATGCTATCCTTCAGAAATGAAGAAGAAATAAAATCTTTCTCAAACAAGCAAAAATTAAAGGAATTCATCACCACCAGTCCAGCCTTACATGAAATGCTTAGGGGAGTCCCACAACTAGAAGAGAAAGAACAATAACCATCATGAAAACACCTGATACTATAAAACTTACTGATTGAGTAAGCATACAAATTAGAAAGAGAAAATAATCAAACCTTATTGATACAGAAAAACACCAAACTGCAGGGATAAACAATAAGAGAAAAAGAAAGGAATTAAAGATATTTTTAAAAAATCAAAAACAGCCAACAAAATGACAGAATTAAGACCACATGTATCAATAATAGCCTTGAATGTAAATGGGTTAAATGCTCCAGTTAAAAGATATAGACTGGCTGAACAGATTTAAAAAACATGACCCATCCACATGCTGCCTACAAGAAACACAACTTACCTACAAAGATAAACACAGACTGAAAGTGAAGGGATGGGAAAAGATATTCCATGCAAATGGAAAATAAAAGCAGGCAGGAGTAGCTATATTTATATCAGATAAAACAGACTTTAAATCAAAATCTGTACTAAGAGACAAAGAAGGGTATTATGTAATGATAAAGGGATGAATAGAGCAAGAGGATATAACAATCATGAATATATATGCATCCACACAAGAGCACCCAGATATATGAAGCAAATATTATCTGAGCTAAAGGAAGAGATAGATACCAGCACAATAATAATTGGTGAATTTAACACCCCACTCTCAGCATTGGAGAGATCATCAAGACAGAAAATCAACAAGGAAACATCAGATGTAAATGGCACCATAGACCAGATGGACCTAACAGACATATACACAGCATTTCATCCAAGGGTCTCAGAATGCACATTCTTTTCATCAGCACCTGAAACATTCTTCAGGATTGACCATATGTTAGGCCACAAGATAAGTCTCAACAAGTTTTTATAAAATCAAAATCATATCACATATTTTTCTGACAATAATGGAATAACACTAGAAATCAACAAGAGGAACTTGTGAAACTACACAACTACATAAAAATTAAACAACATGCTCTTGAATGACCAATGGGTCAAAGAAGAGATTTATAAGGAAATAAAAAAGCTTCTTGAAACTAATAAAGACAGAAACACAACATATTAAAACCTACGGGATAGAGTCAAGGTGATTTTTTTTAAAGATAAACAGAATAAACAAACATTACCCAGACTAACCAAGAAAAGAAAAAAAGACCTAAATAAATAAAATCAGAAATGAAAATGGAGACATTACAACAGTTACCACCAAATACAAAGAATCATCTGAGACTAGTATAAACAACTACATGCCAATAAGTATGAAAACCTAGAGGAAATTAAATTCCTGGACATACATGACAAACCAAGAAGAAACAGAAAACCTAAATAGAGCAATAACAAGTAACAAGATTGAATCAGTAATTAAAAGTCTCCCAACAAAGAAAAGCCCAGGACCAGATGGCCTTATCGATGAATTCTACTAAACATTTAAAGAAGAACTACTAATACTTCTTAAACTATTTCAAAAAATTGAAGTGGATGCAATTATTCTAAACTCATACTATGAAGCCAGTATTACCCTAATACCAAAACCAGGCAGGGACACAAGAAAAAAAGAAAACTACAGGCCAATATCCCTAATGAACATAGATTCAAAAATCCTCGATAAAATGCTACCAAACTAAATCCAACAGCAAATTTAAAAGATTGTGTATCATAATCAAGTGGGGTTTATCCCAGGGTTACAAGTATGGTTCAACACACACAAATCAATAAACATAATACATCACATCAACAGAATGAAATGAAAGAAAAAAAACATATGATCACCTTGATAGAGATAAAAAACATTTGACAAAATTTAACATCCCTTCATGATAAGGACTCTTAACAAATTAGGCATATAAGGAAAGTATCTTTATACAATAAAGGCTATATATGAAAAACCCACAGATAGCATCATACTGAATGAGGAAATGCTTTTCCCCTAAGAACTGGAACAAGACAAGAATGCCCACTGTCACCACTTCTATTCTACATAGTACTGAAAGTTCTAGCCAGAGCAATTAGGCAAGAGAAAGAAAAAAGTGGCATACAAATTGAAAAGGAGAAAATCAAGTTGTCCCTGTTTGCAGATGACATGATTTTATAGAGAGAGAAACCTAAAGACTCTACCAAAACACTCCTAGACCCAATAAACAAATTCAGTAAAGGTGCAGGATACAAAATCAACATATAAAAATCAGTAGTATTTCTATACACCAAGAACGAATGTGCAGAAAAAGAAGAAAGCTATCCCATTTACAATAGCAATAAAAAACTAAATACCTAGGAATAAATTTAACCAGGGAGGTAAAAGATCTCTGCAATGAAAACTATAAAACACTGATTAAGGAAATTAAAGATAACACAAATAAATGGAAAGATATCCCATGGTCATGGATTGAAAGAATCAATATTGTCAAAATGACCATACTACCCAAAGCAATCTACAGATTCAGTGCAATCCCCAGCAAACTACCAATGAATATTTCACAGAAATAGAAAAAAAAATTCAAAAAATTATATGGAATAACAAGAGACCCCAAATATCCGAGGCAATTCTGAGCAAAAAGAACAAAGAGGGGGGTATCATGCTCCCTGACTTCAAAATATGCTACAAAGCTATAGTAACCAAAACTGCATGGTACTGGCACAAAAACAAACACATAGATCAATGGAACATAATAAAGAATTCAGAAATAAATTTACATACCTATAGCCCACTGACTTTTTACAAAGGAGCCAAGAGCACACATTAGGGAAAGGACAATCTCTTCAATAAATGGTGCTGGGAAAACTGGAGATCCATATGCAGAAGAATGAAACTAGACCCCTCTCTCTCACCATATACCCAAATCAACTCAAAATGAATTAAAAATTTAAATAAGTGTAAGACCAAAACTACAAAACTTACTACAAGAAAACAACATAGGGGAAACACTTCAAGACATAGGAAATATTTTGTGAATAATACTTCAGAAGCACAGGGAACAAAAGGAAATTAACAAATGGGGTTATATCAAACTAAAAAGTTTCTGCACAGAAAAGGAAATAATCAACAGAGCAAAAAAACAACCTGCAGAATGGGAGAAAAATACTTGCAAACTGTACATCTGACAAGGGATTAATGTCCAGAATGTACAAAGAACTTAAATAACTCAATAGTAAAAAATCAAATAATCCAATTAAAAATGGACAAAGGAACTGAATAGACATTTTTCAGAGACATATAAATAACCAAGGTGCATATGAAAAAAATGCTCAATTTCACCAATTATCAGGGAAATTCAAATCAAAACCACAATGAGGTATCATCTGACCCCAGCTGGAATGCCTATTATGAAGAAGACAGAAAATAACAAATATTGGTGAGGATGCAGAGAAGGGGGAACTCTTACACACTGTTGGTGGGAATAGAAATTAGTGCAGCCATTATGGAAAACAGTATGGAGATTTCTCAAACAACTACAGACAGAACTACCATAAAATCCATCAAATATCCATCCAGGGGTGTATACCCAAATGAATGGAAATCAGCAAGTCAAAGGGATATCTGCACTCCCGTGTTTATCGCAGTTCTATTCACAATAGCAAAGATGGAACCAAACTGACTGTCCATCGATGGACAATTGGATAAAGAAAATGTGGTCTATATACTACACAATTGAATATTACTCAGCCATTAAAAAAGAATGAAATTCTGCCATTTGCACCAACATGGATGAGCTTGGAGAAAATTATGTTACATGAAATGAGCCAGGCACCAAGAAAGAAATACCCACGTTCTCACTCATATGTGGAAGCTGAAAAAGTTGATCTCATAGAAGTAGAGAGCAGAACAGTGGTTACTAGAGACGGGTGGGGGGAAGGGCAAGGAGGGTTGAGAAGAGGGCATTTAGTGGATGCAAAACTGTAGAGAGATAGGAAGAATGGGAACCAGTGTTCTACAGCAATAGAGGGAGACTACAATCAATGACAAAGTTCTGTGTGTCTTTGGACATAGTAGACATGATGTTGAATGTTCCCAACACAAAGTGACAAATGTTTGAGGTGACAGATATACTAATCGCCCTGATATGACTATCATTGCACACAGTATGAATGCACCCAACTATCATACTGTACTCCCTAAATATATACAATTATCATGGGCCATTTAAGAAAAATAAATTTAAAATATTTTAAAAAGAGAGAACTAGAGAAAGAACAGTGGAATAAGCTCTGGTGCTGTAGGGTGAATAGCTAAGAATATTGTGCTGTAAATTTCCAGATGGCCAGAAAAGAGGATCTTGAATGTCATAACCACAAAGAAATGATCAATATTGGGGTGATAGATATGCTAACTATTCTCATTGGATCATTATACAATATATGCATGCGTTGAAACAACAAACTGTACCTCATTAGCATGAACAATGAAAAAACATTTTTTAATCTAAGCATAAAAAACAAAAACCAGAAGTTGGTGGGAAAAATAATGATGGGGAGACAGAAATGAGTAGCCACTTTTCAATGGAATTCCCAAATTACCACTAAATTTAGGGATTCCTTTCTCTCCCTGGGGCAGGTATCAACAAGGAGAAGAGGCATGCAGAGATGCTCATATCAAAGGCTCTTAATAATAACGTGTTCCTTGTAATATGCTAAAAGTGAGTATCTATCAGTCAACCATAGAGCAGGTTAGAATAACCTCTTAATCAGCCTTGAAAATAGAGCCAAATCCCAATAATTTGGGAGAAAGAAAAAAACCACATTCACATAGATTATGAAAAACTAAAGACTAACTAAAAATAATATGCAAACACAATCCAAGTTAAGACATTTAAATTCTGCCTAATTTGAAAATTTAATGATTTACAGTAACAGAAATTAATACATGTATACAATGAATCATAGGATTCTTCAATCCTTAAAAATGTTTAATAAAAATGAATGAAATAGCTAAAAATATAAAGTAATCACCACAGAGGAGAAACAGTTCCAGACCTACAAAGATTTTCCTGTTATGTGTGATAAACAGATTTCTAAAAAGCAAGAAACTCAACATTTTGTAATTGAATGGAACTTTAAATGTTTGGGAAAGTTTGTTACTTAAATTTACCTTGTACTCACTCCTTTTATAAAGTGGGGAATCTTTAATCTATCAGTAACTATCACCTAATTTATCTTTCTTATAAATAGGCCAAATATCTAGATATCCTGAAAATGGAATAAATTTGTATCCCAGTAATTTTCTGCACTATTAGGATATAGTTCACCAGTGACTTAAGAATCAATATCCAAAATATGTGAGTTTGAATTGTTTTACCATCTCCTCCCCATCTCATCCTAAGAAGCCACAGGTAATCCATGGGTAGTCTGCATACCAGGTGACATCCTTACCTGCAATGAGCAAGTTGTATGGAACGAGGCTTCCACATACATGAACACCTGTTCTCAGGAACCCTACTCTTAGCACACAGTCAAGGTCAGGGAGCAGTGGTCCTTTTGAGTTAGCATTTTTCTAATCTTCTTCTTCTTTTTTTTTTTTCCCTTCAATTTTAGAAAATATCTCATCGAGAATACTCTACCTGAGAGATTTCAGGGGTAGAAATGAACATAACAGAGTATAGTTTGAGTGTTCAAACTCTCAGAAAACATAAACTTTTCAGAATGAACTCACTCAGCACAGATCCATGACACTGACGAACACACAAAAGGAGCGCCATGTCTCTGCAAAAAATTAAATTGTCATTCCAAATTCTTTACCTGTATGGATACCTTCCACCACGTGACTTTCCCGTTCTTTGTTCTAGAGGCAGAATATACTTCCTACCCAATCAGGGCCATGTGAGTTGCTCTGGCTGATTAAACATGGCAGAAATGAGGCACTGTGTGTTCCTGCTCAGTGCTCTTGACCCACTGCCACCGCCATGAAAGAACATGCTTTGCTGATGGGATGAGAGGCAAGCAAAACAACTGAACCAGCCCACAGCTGGGCACCACACTGAGCTGAGCCCAGCCTGGACCAGCAGACCCTAGCTGACCCCAGACACATACGCAAAAATAAATGACTGTTATTTTAAGTCACTAAGTTTTGTGGTGACTTGTCACACAGCACTACTGTGGCAACAGAAAACCAATATCCAGTTTGCTGCTTTACTGCTGTACACCAGGCCTTCTGCCTTACAGTTTTAGAAGTATAAGAATCTACCTAAGAGAACCCCACAAAAAACCAGAATTCCCCAAAGTGGAATGGGGAACTTAAACAAAAACGTGCTCCACAGAAATGAATTATGGAGATACATGCCTCTTTCAAACTTGTCACTGGGTGGAATGGATAAAATAAAGAAAATCCTATGTTTGGGGTTGGAGTCAGAATGGACAGCACTTGTGTGTTCCAAAAAACCTAAAAAATTTAGTTGCAAGAGTCCCTGGGCTGGTAATGCCCCAGGTACCTGGAGAAATAAAACCCAAATCCTTTCTGGAGTGAAGCCCTTTAAACCCAAGACTCGAAAATTCTGCAGAGATCGGAATATAAGAAACAAGAATCCCAATTAAAAATTTATAGTAGCTAAATCAACAGAAATAAATCTAAAATAAAAGTAACACTTAGAAAATGTACAAGTTGCAGAAAATACATACTATATACTATTTGTATAGAAGTTCAAAAGGAGGCAGAGCTAAGCAATTTATTATTTAAATATTTAACAAGTGGTATAGGTTATATTAATATCAAGGGGTTGATGAACACGTAAGGGAGAGTCCTACATAGAACTTCAAAACCACCATAATATTCTATTTCTTAAGCTTGGTGCAATTACCTAAGTGTTTTCAATGCTATTCTTTAAGCTTTATGTTTACGCTGGCTACACTTCTTTGCACACCTATTTTATAATAAAAATAAAAGTAAAAAAAATAATAAAAGTAAAAGAGAGACAGGTGCACAGGTACCAGACTGCCTACATCCCAAGTCTGGACACTCTCACAGAGTAGTAATTCCCCATGGCCAGCAAGGCTTTTCCATGGGCCTTCTGGTGGCCTTCCTCTTTTCCCAGAGGGTGAAAAGAAAACACAGATGATCTGAGGACCTGTCATTGATAGCCTGGGAAGCAACACTAACAAGAAAGCATATGGGATGTTACGAACTGATAGCGTGGGGAGAAGTGAGAACAGTCAGCTTTAAATGAAGATCTGTGCCTACAGATGAACTAAATAACGTCAGGCACTTACCCCTAATCACCTAAGCCTCAAAGTAAATGCACTCTGTCCTCTGATGAGTGTGGGTATCTGAAACAACAGACAAGAAGAGTGTAGGAGGCCCCTTCTCCTCTTGGCTTTAACTAATTTGAGCTCTTTTCAGACATGCAAGGCTCAGAGACTACTTGGGACGTCTTACTTCCCAGCATGGTTGCATTAATGGGATCAGTGGTGACATTCCATGATTCTTCCCAAGCTCCTTCAAGAGGGCCATGTTCTCCATGAGCATGGCAGAAGCTTCATCTGGAGCAGTCAGATGTGTGGAGAGGAAGCTGGGTGCTAAACAGAATGGATCACAGGATGGCTTCAGCTGTAAGTTTAGTGTTCAACTGGTTTGAGATCCATTCATTCGTTACTCCTACACGGGAGTGCTTCTCATGGTGGTTACTTGGGACTTTATCAATCAGCGCACTCCCCAAAGAGATGAATGACTCTCCATTTTACAGGAGAGAAAACAGAAAGATGAGCTAACTTTCTAAGAGCTGAACAGGAAGCTTGTGGCAGAGTTGGGGCTGGAACAAATTCGCCTGCTACACTGGTCCCTTTGGAGGGGAAATACAGAATGTAAGAAAGGCACTGAAAGCAGAGTGTAAATGGCAGAGTTTCATTTACAGGGAATCCCCATCACCAATTTTTATCTTCGTCTTTCCCTCTAACAAATTAAGTAAGCATGCCAACTACTGCCCACCCTGTACTTCTGGAGAGAAAGAGAAATTTCTGATTCAAGAAAGGAATTGCTAATGCCCAACAGAGAAAGCAGGAACCTGTCTTTATGTCAAGGCTATTGATTTAAGCCTGAAATTCTGAATGCAAAGTAATGAAATAAAGGAGCTCTGAAAATGGTGAGTGACGTAAAATAAGTCTACTTAAGGATGTCCATGACTTGAAAAGAGGACATTTTGGCAGCAAAATCAGTGCAGAGAAATGAACAGTCCACAGGAGCAGACGATAATGTACAAAATGAGTCCTGCTGACTGATACACAAGAGAGAGGTGGCTGACGACACGGGGCGAACAATACAGGTAAATTGTTCTCAAATTTATGCATGGCGTAGAGTCTGAAGTGTGATTTCTATGGCAATACTTGGGGAAAATTATAGCACTCGAATGTAGGTACAGTTTTTCCTTTTGTGATTATCCCACCTCCCTTTTCCCCTAACCCTTTTAAAATAATTTTCTTGCCTGCTCACTTTTCCCCACCCCCAGTATTTCATCATTTCACCCCACTCCTTCCTACTTTTTTTCTCCTCCATGCTTTGCCATGGGCCATCAGTAAACAGGAGACACCAGCCTAGGGTGGGATTAGGGGCAGGATATCGGGCATCAGAAAGGACAAGAATCTGTAACAGACATTCGTGAGCAGGAATGAGGGCACCCACACCTTCTTGGGGGTTTATCTGAAGTACTGGGGATTCCTTAAACTCCCATCCTCCCTGAGATTCTGCTCCAAGCTCTCACCCCATTTCTCAATCATGCACCAGGGAGTCGTGGTGACTGCAAAGCTGCTGCACCCCAAAAAGGCCTTGTCTGGAAAAGGGTAGAAAAGGGGAGGGCAGGGAATGGCAAGATAAGAGAAATAAGGAAAAGCATACAATCTATAGAGATTTCATGGCATTTCTTTAAACCTTCTAAAAATAACTCATCTAACACAGTTTTTTTTGGTTAGGTGCCTCAGTCTTCACCTGGCACTTTCACCCTTGATGCAGCTCCTGGGCACCTGCAGGGAGCCCGGAGCACTAAAGAGTGCAGTTTGAGCACCACTGAACAGAAATCCCCAGCCAAAACACCCACGTGGGTAACAGCCACAGATACAGGTGGCCAAAGAGATAGGTGAGGCTGCTGACTGAAGAAACGTCTAAAATCCTCCACCCAGCTATTTACTGCAAAACTCCCAAACCACTTCTCATGTTGTATTAGTTTCCCAGGGCTGCTGTCACAAATTCCAAAACTTGCTGGCTTAAAACAACAGAAATTTATTCTCTAACAGAGGCCACAAGTCTGAAATTGAGGTGTCAGCAAGGTTGGTTCCTTCTGGAGACTCTGAGGTAGAATCCATTCCACGACTCTCTCCTAGCTGCTGGTGGTTACCAATAACCTTTGGCATTCCTTGCCTTATAGACACATTGCTCCAGTCTCTTCCTCCACCTTCCCATGGCTTTCCACTCTGTGTCTTTATGTCTTCTCCTTTTCTGTCTCATAAGGACACTCATCACTGGAAATAGGGTCCACACTAATCCAGATGATCGCCTCTCAAGATCCTTACCTTAATTACATTTATAAAGACCTTTATTCCAGGAGGAGATGTCAGCAAGATGGCAAAACAGGGAGCCCCAAACCCTCCTCCCACACCTCCCAAGATACCAACTTAATAACAATAAACAATCCAAGTCCCTTTCTTAGAAATCCAGAAACCAATTAAGAGCCTTTGCACCCCAGGCAAGGGCAAAACCAGATTCATCAAAGCTGATAGAAAAATTCATGGCACCCCATAGGACCTCCCCCAGGCTCAGTGCAGTGTGATTGGGAGGAAATTCCCAGTTCCTAGCTTCTCCCTGGAAAGGAAAAGAGATGGATGATAGCCTAATGTTCAGACATTTTAGGGGAACTGTCCAAGGGAGAGGTTTGTCTTGCCCAAATCTAAATGGAACAGAAAAAGGCAACAGGTTGAGGGCTGCTGAGAACAAGGCAGTGGTTTGGACCAGCACACACTTACTTGCTACAGTCCATTTCCACCAGCTCAGCACACAGCAAGTAGAAGAAAACCCCCAACTCCGGGATTCTCCCTGGGGAATTCGAACATGCATTCAAAGTTCTAGCTTTTCAGATGGCTGCCTTAGAGACTAGTTTCTCTCTTGCCTGTCCTGGAGTGCTGTGAGGGCCCAGTATACTCTAGGAGCCTGGAGCCTGCTTAGAACAAGGGAGTTGGGCAGCTTAAGGCAGCTCCAGAGAACCTGCAGTACCACAAATAGACATCAGAGAGAGCAAGCAATTATAAGATCCTGAAAAAAGAAACCAGCAAATCCCTTTAATTGGAAATTTACATATACATGTCTGGAGAAGACATATCCACTGAAAGGGTTTGAGAGGCCCCTAGAACCTCAGATGGGCAGATTGGTGATGGTCTTTCCCTGTACAAATCCAGTTTGCAAAGACTAGAAGAGGTGGCTGTTTTTTTAAATGTGTTAATCCCAGCACAAAGTTATAAAGCACACAAAGAAACAAGAAGACATGGCCCAATCAAGTCCAGAAACTGACTCTAAAGAAATGGAGATATATGAATTACCCAGAATTCAAAATAACCATCATGAAGATGCCAAATAGGTTAGGAAAATGATGTGAGAACAAAATGAGAATATCAACAAAGATAGAAAACACTTAAAAGAACCAAACAAAAATTTCACAGCTACAAAATACAATAACTGAATTGAAATATTCACTAGAGAGGTTCAACAGCATACTTGATCAAACAGAAGAAAGAATCAGTGAACTTAAAAACAAGCCATTTTAAACAGTCAGGGGAGCAAAAAGAAAGAGAAGAGTGAAAAAAGAGTAAGAAACTTATGGAACACCATTGAGCAGACCAATATACACATTCTTGGAATCCCAAAAGAAAGAGAGGGGGAAAAAAAGGCTTTTTTGAAGAAATAATGGTTGAAAACTACTTGAATATGGGGAAGAAAATGGGCATCCAGTTCCAAGAAGCCCAACTGACTCCAACCAGGTGAAATTCAAAGAAGTTAAGACAATTTTGAAAACAGCAAGAGAAAAGAAACTTGTCACATACAAAAGAGACTCCATAAGGCTATCAGCAGACCTCTCAGCAGAAACCTTGTGTGACAGAGGGGGTAGAATTATGCATTTGAAGTGCTGAAAGAAAAAACCTGTCTATCAAAAATACTATATCTGGCAGAACTGCCATTCAAAAATAAAGAGAAATAAAGACTTTCCCAAATAAACAAAAGCAGAGGGAGTTTATCACCACTTGATTGACCTTAAAAGAAATGCTAAGGGAAATCCTTTGAGTTTAAATAAAAGGACACTTGACAGCAAAATGAAAGCACATGAAAGTATAAATAAAGGTAAATATATAGACAAATACAGAATACTGTAGTACTGTAACAACAGTGTGTAAATCACTTTTAATTCTAGTATAAAAGTTAAAATACAAAAGTAGTAAAAAAACTATATAAAATATATTAACAGATAGACAATATAAAAAGAATCAATTTGTAATTCAATAACATGAAGTGTTGAGGGGAGAAGTAAAAGAGCATAGTTTTTGTATGTGACTGAAGTTAAGTTATTACTAGCTTAAAATAGATTTTTATAACTATAAAACATTTTATGTGAGCCCCATGTTAACCACAAAGAAATATCTATAGAAGATGCAAAGAAAAAAATGAGAAAGAAAGAAAAGCATGTCACTAGAATAAAGGAAAAAACAAAAAGGAAGATAGCAAAAAAGTAAAATAGGGACAAAAAAGACAGACAAAAATAATTAACAAAATGGCAATAGGAAGTCTGTCCCTGTCACTTTAAGTGGAAATGAATTAAACACCTTAATCAAAGGACATAAAATAAATAAATGGATATTAAAAAAACAAGGTTCAACTATATGCTGTCTATAAGGAACTCACTTTAGATTTAAGGACACACATAGGCTGAAGAATAGAAAAAGACATTCCATGAAAATGGTAACCAGAAAAACAGCAGGGGTGACCATACTTATATCAGACAAAATATACTTCAAGACAAAAACTGTCTTAAGAGACTAGAAATGACATTATATAATGATGAAAGGATCAGTTTACCAAGAAAATGTAACAATTATGTTAAATGCTATAAAAATGTTATAAAGTATTCAGTATATATATATATATGTATATATATATAGGTATGTACATATATATACATATATAGAATCCAAATATATGAAACAAACATTGACAGAACTGGAGTGAGAAATAGATAGTAACACAAGAATAGTAGATTTTAATACCCCACTTTCAATAATGAATAGACTCTGCAGACAGAAGGTCAATAAGGAAACAGAGGACTTGAAGAACACTGTAGACCAAATGACCTAACAGACATATTTTAAACACTTCACCCAACAACAGCAGAATGCACAATCTTCTCAAGCATACATGAAACATTCTCCAAGATAGATCACATATTAGGGCACAAAACAAGATGTAATAAATTTAAGAAGATTGAAATTATACCAAGTATTTTTTCTGACTATAATGGAATGAAATTGGAAATCAATAGCAGAAGAGAAACTGAAAAATTCACAAATATGTGAAAATGAGACAACTCACTCTTAAACAACCAATGGGTCATAGAAGAAGTCACAAGCAATATCTTGAACAAAAATGAAAATGCAACATTTCAAAATATATGGGATGCAGCAAAAGTGGTACAAAGAGGGAAGTTTATAGTGCTAAACAATCTAACTTTATACCTCAAGGAATTAAAAAAAGAAAAACTAAGCCCAAAGTTAGCAAAAATAATAAAGATCAAAGCAGAAATAAATGAAATTAAGAATTTTAAAAGGGTAGGAAAAAAATAACAAAATCAAAAGTTGGTTTTTTGAAAAGATAAACAAAATTGACAAACTTTTAACTAGACTAAGAAAAAAGAGAACACTCACATCAGAAATAAAAAATGACATCACAGCTGATGCCACAGAAATAAAAGGATTATAAGAGACTGCTGTGAACAATTATATACCAACAAATTAAACCTAGAAGAAACAAATACAATCCTAGTAACATACAAACTACCAAGACTAAATCCTGAAGAAACAGAAAATCTAAAGAGACCTACAATTAGTAAAGACATTAAACCAGCAATCAAAACCTCTCAACAAAGAAAAACATAGGACCAGATGGCTTCACTGGAGAATTCTACCAAACATTTAAGGAAGAATTAATGCCAATTCTTCTCAAACTTTCCCAAAATAATGAAGAGAAAGAAACACTTCCAAACTCATTTCATGAGGCCAGTATTACCCTGATGCCAGAAAAACACAGTCCAATAAAAGAAAATGATAGACCAATATCCCTGATTAATATAGATGAAAAAAATCTCAACAAAATACCAGAAAAACAAATTCAACAGCACATTAAAAGGATCATACAACATGACCAGGTGAGATTTATCCCTGAGATACAAGGATGGTTCAACATACAAAATCAATCAATGTAATACACCATTTTGGCAGAATAAAAGATAAAAATCACAGGATCGTCTCAATACATGCAGAAAAAAACAGGAGACTAATTGTAACACCCTTTCATGATTAAAAACACTCAGCAAACTAGGAATAGAAGATTTCCTGAACATAATAGAGGCCATCAACATCCTGTGTTCATGGATTGGAAGACTTAATATTGTTAAAATGTCCATACTTTTCAAAGCGATCTACAGGTTCAATGCAATCCCTATTAAAATCTCAATGGCATTTTTTGCAGAATGGGAAAAATTCTAAAATTCATATGGACTCACATAGGACCCTGAATAGCCAAAATGATGTGAAGAAAGAAGAACAAAGCTGGAGTTCTCAAACTTTCTGACCTCAAAACATCTTACAAAACTATCGTGATCAAAACAGCATGGTACTGGCATAAAAACAGACACATAGACCAATGGCGCAAAATAGAGAGCCCAGAAATAAACCCATAAATACACAGTGAAATGATCTTCAACAAGGGTGTCAAGACTACACAATGGGGAACGAATAGTCTCAACAAATGCTGTTGGGAAAACTAGATATCCACATGCAAAAGAATGAAATTGGATCCTTATCTTACACCAAACACAAACATCAAATCAGAATGAATTAAAGGACATAAACGCAAGACCTGAAACTACAAAATTCCTAGAAGAAAACATAGGAGGAAAGCTTCTTAACATTGGTCTTGGCAATGATTTCTTGGATATTACACCAAAAGAAAGGCAACAAAAGCAAAAATATACAAGTGGGATCACATCAAAGTAAAAGGATTCTGCTCAGCTAAGGAAACCATCAGCAGAGTGAAAAGGCAACTTAAAGGATGGAAGAAAACATGCAAACCATATAACTGAGAAGGGGTTGATATCCAACATATAGAAGGAATTCCTACAACTCAATAGCAAAAAAACAAATAATCCAATTTAAAAGTGGATGAGGACTTGAAGAGACATTTCTCCAAAGACGTACAAATGGCAGCAGGAATATGAAAAGATGTTCAACGTCACTAACCGTCAGGGAAATGCAAATCAAAACCACACTGAGATATCACCTCATGCCCATCAGGATGGTCATTATAAAAAAATTTTTTTTAAATGACAAAAGTTCATGAGGATGTGGCAAAATTGGAACCTCTGTCCACTGTTGGTAGAAATATAAAATGGTGGAGCTGCTATCAGGAACAGAATGGAGGCTCCTCAAATGACTCAAAATAGAACTACCATAAGATCCAGCAATTCCACTTCTGGGTATTTATCCAGTGGAATTAAAAACATGATCTCAAAGAAATAGCTGCACACCCGTGGTTCACTATAACATTATTCACCATATCCAAGAGGTGGAAACAACCTAAATGTCCACTGATGGATGAATGGATATAGAAATGTGTATGTGTATACAATATTCCATGGTATACATACAATGGAATATTATTCAGCCTTTAAAAAGAAGGAGATTCCATCACTACAACATCAATGAACATGACATTATGCTAAGTGAAACAAGCCAGTCACAGAAGGATAAATACTGCATGATTCTACTTATGGAAAGTACCTAAAGTAGTCGAACTCATACAAGCAGAAAGTAGAATAGTGGTTGCCAGGGGCTGGGAAGAGGAGAAAATGGGAAGCTACTGTTCAGTGGGTAGAGAGTTTCAATCATGCAAGATGAAAATTCCTAGAGATGTGCTGTACAACAGCATGCATGTAGTTAACAACACTGCACTATACACTTAAAAACTAGTTAAGACGGTAGATTTTATGTATTTTTTAAAATTTTTACTTATTATTAGCATGTTCATTCTTACAAATTGCAATATTTCTTTATGCCCTTTACCTGACCTATCCCTTCCCAAACCCACTCCCTCCCCCCCCCATCTCTAGTATCCTTAAGTTTGTTCTCTCCTTCAACGTATTGTTGTGGTCTTTTCTTTCTTTCTTTCCTTCATTCCTTCCTTCTTCCCCTCCCTTCCTTCCTTCCTACCAGCCAGTTATGAGTGAGAACATGCGGCATTTCTGTTTCTGTGTCTGGATTATTTGACTTAACATAATTTTCTCCAGACATCCATGCTGCTTCAAATGGCAGAATTTCACTCTTTTTATAGCTGAATGGTATTCCATCATGTATATATACCATGTTTTCTTTAGCCAGTCATCTATTGATGGACACTTAGGTTGGTCCATATTTTGGCTATTGTAAATAGAGCTGCAATGAACATGGGAGTGCAGATATCCCTTTGACATGATGATTTCCATTCCTTTGGATATATATACCCAGTAGTGGAATTGCTGGATCATACGATAGCTCTATCTGTAGTTGTTTGAGAAAACTCCATACTGTTATCCGTAATGGCTGTGCTAATTCACAGTCCCACCAACAGCACAGAAGAGCTCCCCTTTCCCTGCATCCTCACCAGCATTTGTTATTCTCAGTCTTTTTAATAATGGCCAGTCTAACTGGGATGAGAAGATATCTCAATGTGGTTTTGATTTGCATGTCTCTGATGACTAGTAATGCTGAGCATTTTTTCATGTACCTGTTGGCCATTTGTATGTCTTCCTTTGAAAAATGTCTATTCACCTCATTTGCCCAGTTTTTAACTGGATTATTCGTTGCATATCTTTTTTGGTGGGCCACTATCCAACCCACTCACTATATATGTGGACACAGCTGTGGCTCACCTGTGCCAGATCTACAAAGACAGTGTCTGCTAGGATGACCAACCATCCCAACTCGCTGGGGACTGCCCCAGTTTTAACACTGAAAGTCCCGGGTTCAGGGCAATCCAGGACACTTAGTCACCCTAGAGTTGGCTCAGAAAGATGTAGATTTATAATATGGTATTTACAAAAGAGAAATAAAAATGTTAAATCAGAAACAGCTGGAGGATTGGAGGAGCTCCATGAACAGAAGGTTCAGACTAGTTATGTCAGAGCTAATCCTCTTTGGCTCTGATTCTGATAAGTGTGCCTACTTATATACATCCAAACTTAAATAGTTACAGTGATCCTAACCGTGCACTCTGGAAATGTGGCTTTACGGAGGGCCAAAGACGGAAGTGGCAATCCCTACCTTTATTATCAGTCTTAAGGAACATTATAGTGATGATGATGGGCTCTCAAAATCTTTGTAGGGCAATAAAAAGCTTGGATATAAGAAAAGTTCCCAAAATGCACAGACAACCAGCATCAGGCCCCAGGTCTCCTGAAGTCATTCTTTAAGCTCCCTAAACATATCTCTGATAACCCAGAAATATCTGTCACCCTAGAACATTTAAGTGGTCAAATTATTTATTCTCATCTGAAAGCCTCAATTTAAGAATCTGCCAAGTCATTGGAGTTTATGACTCACTTAGAATTATTGCCTCTTTATCATTTTTCTCCCATTCTGTTGTACAGTACTTAGATTTAGCCAGTAGTATCTGTTATTAGTTGATTCTGGATTTTTAATACCTGATTGGGCACAGCAATCACATATGCCTGCATTTGCAGGTAACTCCAGTTGAGCTTTTCTGCGCACACCAATATAAAAAGTGAGATTTCAGAGAAGAGTAAATTTATCTCTGACTTTGGCATTGAGAGAGAGTCACTGGACTCCACCCACACATCAGCCTTCTGCTCTGCGGTATACTGTGCAGTGTTGGGTTTGTAACTTTCAAGAAGTATTTAAGGCACCCAGTGATAAAGAAACAACACATCCTTTCAGTGTAATAAAGTTTTGTGTTCTGAATGTGTACACTACCAGCTAACGGTTGATTCCATGGCTGAGTTTATTGGCAGAGAAGACAGCCACAGGGTGGTAAAAGCAGTGGGCAAAGAATCCACATGTGAAGAATATTTGTATCAAAGCTTAGAGGTAGTGGGGGCACAGGAGTTTTGTGCAGAATGAAATGCATACAGAAACAGTTGGGCATTTATTGGAGACCATGCAAATCCAAATTAAACCTAGCTTTATTGCCCACCTACTGTATGTACTATGGCCAGTAATGAGGAAGGGTAAGACTAAGTCCATGAGGAGCCTGCCCTACCATCAGATATAATAAAACCAGCTGCCTTCAGTGAAGTTTACTATGTGCCATGAATTTTCAGTCACCATACACAACATTCTCACATTGTGCAGACAAGGGAACTCAGAAAGTCATATGCTCAAAGTCACACAACTAGGAAATGGTGAAACTCGAATTCAAATCCTGGTCTGACTCCAAAGCTCACTCTCTTTCCACCAGGGTCTATTCCAGGGAGTGAAATGTAGCACTGTGTGCCCAGTACTTGGTAACAAGGGTAAAAACTAATTGCTTTCCAAAGTTGTGCGAAATTAGAGTCCTACCAGCTATGTGAGAATCTCAACTGACCAACATCCCTCGTCAGCACTTGATAATAGCAGACTCATATTTTTGCCAACCTGTACATAATGGTATCTCATTATGGCTTTAATTTGAGGTTCCTAAATTCTGATAGTTAGGTACCTTTTCATATGCTTATTAGCTATTCCTGTTTTCTTTGAAATACCTGTTCAAGTCATTTACCCACTTGCTTTTGAATTATCCTTTTGTTATTTATTTTTAGACGTTCTTTACATACCCTAAGTACTAATATTTTTTCAATTGTCATGTTGCAAATAACTTCTCTGAGTTTCTGGATTTTTCTTTCCTTTATGGTGTCTTTTGATGAACTGATATTCTCCATCTAGTATAGTCAACCTTATCAATCTTTTTGTTCATGGTTTATGCTTTTTGTGTCTTCTTCAAAAAGTCATTACCTGTGCCAAGGTCATAAAAATATCTTCCTATATTCTTTCCTAAATTGTTTAGAATTTGCTTCTCATGTTTACCTCTTTAATGTACTTGTAATTAATTTTTTGTATATGGTGTTGGTATGGACCTGACTTCATTGAAACCCTCTTGTAAATATGATTTTCGAGTTGTCTCAGCACTATTTATTGACTAATCCTTCCTTCTCCCATTTGTGCACAATGCCTGCTGTGGATTGCATGTCCCCCCAGACTCATTGAGGCTTGGTCCCCATTTTAACTGTGTTAAGAGGGTGGGAAATCCTATTATGGTAATTGAAAGGTGGGGCCTTGAAGAGGTGATTAGACTGTGAGGATCATGCCCAAGTAAATGGATTAGTCCATTGTTGGTTTAATGGCAGTCATGGACATGGCTCTGAGGGCTTTAAAAGGAGGAGGAGTTAGCGAGCTCTCTGATCCACTGTCTGCTATGTGACACCCTGCTTTGCTGCAAAGAGTCACTACCTACCAACAAGGCTTTCACTAGATGAGTTCCCTGGACTTTGGACTTCCCAACCTCTAAAACTGTAAGCAATAAATATCGTTTCTTTAGCCAGTTTTCAAGTATTTCTGTGATAAGCAACAGAAATAGACTAATACAATGCCTATCTGTTATAAATCAAGTTTCTTTAAGTGGGGGTCTGTTTCTAGCTCTCTGTTTTGTTCCATTGGTCTATTTGTTTCTTCCCAGGTTAATACCACATCATCATAAATATTTGTTGCTTTATCATAAGCCTCTATTTCTCAATTTGCATATAAATTTGGGAATCAGTATATCAATCCTCCTCTCCCAAAATCAGTTGCAATTTTGGTTGGAATTTCACTGAATCTTTAGAACATTTTGTGGAGAATTGACATTTTATAGTATTGAGTCATCCTATCATGAACATGGTATAGCTCTCCATCTATTTAGAATTCTTAGTGTCTTTTAAATAAATTTCTCCATAGGGGTTTTTATGCATACTTTGTTAGATCTATTCCTGGGTACCTTTCCATTTTTAAACTGTTGGTGAGGTAAATAAATACAGTTTAATTTTTTATATTGGTTTTGTGCTCAGAAATATCAACAATCTCTTTTGTTAAATTAACAATTTATTGGAACATGTATAAAAATTATATCTGAATTTTTTTCCATTTTTCAAATTGTGGTAAAACATTTATAACATAAGGATTGCCATTTAAAGCATTTTTAAACATACCATTGCATGAGTTTAATGCAATGTCCCATTGCATGCGATTAATTACATTCACAATGCTCTGTAACTAATGCCTCGATTTCCAAAAGTTTCTCATCATCAAACATAAATTCTGTACCCATTATGCAATAATTTCTTATTATTCCTCCCCCTTCTGTTTCTGGTAACTATGTCTGTGAATTATGATAGGGCTTTTTTTTTTTTTTTTTTCAGAACAATAATCTGAAACCAGTTGGCTTGAAAACAAGACCAATAGTTTCCATTTTCTTTGAATAACACTTAAATAGCGTTAACAGTGAAGGGAGCACAATGAACTCCAGTTCTCTAATTGACTCAAAAGAAAATAGAAATGCACTAATGTGGGACGAGGACCATGTATGTGTAACCACAAATACATCTGTTGGAGTTACTGATAAAGATAATAATCAGAGTGGTGGTAATGGAAGAAAGGAAAAGAAAAAAACTGGAGAGACTGAGTATCTTTTTAAAAATGTGGTCAAGAGCTTGGAATTCTTTGGAGACAGACACCCATAATATAAATGGTAGGCACTGTGTTTTATAGCATGAGACTTTAATGCAATACATTTTGAAGAGAGAAACAATCCACTATTGTGTGTCTAGCAAAGTTTTGGCCAGAATCTCAGTTGAGCATGTGTTTGTATTTAAAGAAATAAATATGCCTTAACAATTCTTTAATCAGTGACATAATAACTCAGAAGCTGCCATCTGTGAGTTTAATCATCTAAACACTGGAGAAAACTGCTGACTATCCTGAGGGGGAAACCTCCACATAAGCAAGCTAAGCAGACACACACAGACTGTGGCTCCAAGACAATAGCAGAACTAGTCAGCTCATTCAATCAGCCAAACCAGTTGCTTACCATTTTGATATCTGTTAACTAATTGTGCTTCTTTTTTTCCAAATGAATTTGTTGGTATTACCCAGACTGGTTAAGTGACTAATGCCTGACTCTAAGAAAAGAATCCTACATGCCAATTCTTTCCATTTTTTAGGAGATGGGTTTTACAAGTCACATGTCTCCCAAGGGGTCTAGGAAACCTAATGATATGTAAGCTCCTGGACCAGTGAGGCCGAGTTCCTGAGGGCAGGATGCAGGTGAAATCAAAATCAGAACCACCCATCACCTTTCTGTCCCCAGCACCTAGCACATAGTAAGTACTCATCAAGGCTTGTGAGATGTGTCTGTGCTTTTCTTTGGAAAGTTCATGGTGGATACCCTGAGAACTGCTCACTACAGAATGTCACCTTGTCAACTGTGCTAACATTATGATTGGAGATGACGAACGAGCATTAAAATGCTAACCCACACTAGAGCCTGATAGCACCTATGACCAAGCATAACTTCAGATACAAGTCCCTCTGCCTTCTCCCCAGCACAGAAGAAGCAACTGGACTGTGAGGTCCCAGGTAAAGGAACACAACACTAAGAGATGTCACAGGTCATGGCACATGCAGAGTGTGGTGGCAATCCAATCATCACCACTAATAAGGGCCCACCTCTCCACCAATGGCCTTCCTTGTCTGCAGCCTGCCAGGAATCACTGCATACAAGTAAAGGGTGACAGTAATAATGAGAACAGTGAACACTATGGAGATTATTATTTACTAGCTATGTTTCTAAGTCCTTTAACACACATGTTTATGAACTTATGAGGATGAAGTCCTCTTCCTAACTAAACCATAAACACTGGTTGAAATGTCACTGCTGTCGAGGTTGCATGTGAACATAGCATCCTGCTCTGTGAAATGAACATCTGTCTTTCATCCTTCTAAAAATTCCATTCTACTTCCAGAGAGAGACTCTTGAGAGGTCCCATTAGGAAATCATAGCCTCACTGGAGACTCCACCTGGAAAAGAGATTAAAAAGTGAAGCATAGGCAGATGACGTTTAAAAGACCCTCTGATGTCTCTTAAGAGTCAACAGGAGGTAAAGAAGCAGCTCTCAACAAGGAAATAAAATTGTCTACAAAGCAAACTTGCAAAGCAAATCTAGCAGCCCTGGCCTTGTCTTTGATAGATGGCTGTCTCCCACGCTCTTTACAACAGTGATGCCTGTGCGTTTCAGTGTATATATTACATATGAGGAAAATAGGGCTCTCCAAAGACAAAGACATGCCCAATCTGTCTGTCAGCATGGGAATCAGTGGTAATAAGAGGCCCCACCTGATGTATTTCATGCCCCAGTGCAGACAGGATATTTGAAAAATGTTGACAACACCTATCAGTGACCAAAGGTGCAGGAGGCAAACTGCTGTGGAAAGGGATGACTTTAGTGTTAGATTCAGGGGCCACTGGTGGCTCCCAAGTTTTGGATTTTGCATGTAAAAGGCCATCCAGAAATTCAAGGGTTGCCCTCTCAGACTGCACTGCTAGCCGCTCAGTCATCCATAAGTATCTGTGAAGAGCTGCGTTCTCATCCTGGGCTGGGTGCCATGGAGGAGGTAAGTAGGAGACAGAAGGCTATCGAGCTAATAATCCAGTAACAAAGATGACGCGTCTGAAGTCTGTGAATTGAAAGACGTACACCCGCAGTCAGGAGCTTGGGTCTGCGGCTGTTTGAGCTGAACACCTCTCCGCCACCCCCTGAAATAGCAGCAGGACACATGTCCCTTCACCTCTCAGAGAATGATACACAGGTCCCAACCCACCGCAGCTGTGCTGCATGTCAAGAAAACTCAGTAGTGGAAACTCAGCCTTTCTAAACAGATCTTTTCCCCATTGCTATCAACACTGCAAAATGCCTCTGAACATTAGAAGAAATTTATTACCAGGTTCCCAGGAGGCGATGTTTGCTTTCAGCGACCAGGCACCACTGGCCCAGGCTCTTTCCTCTGCTTTTTAGTCTCAGTGTGCTCACTTTCTTGGGCTTTATTTTCTAGAATCGAGACAGCTGATCTGATGAGGGGATTTCTGATCCTAGGAACCCCTAACAACCCTGCCTGGGAATACCTGTGTGTCCCGAAACTCACCATCCACCAGGAAAGAGCTGTGGCAGCCACCCCCCTGTGGACTAGGGAGAGAAGCCATTTAAGGCCACGTGGATTTCTTCTCTAGACCTCAAGTCACAGCACCTGGGTAGGCACTGATCAGGACTATGCTCCACCCAGCTGGACACAAGAACGGAAGAAGCCAGCTGGGACAGGCCCTAGACAATCGTCTGCCCAATGCCTCTTCTTTCTGTGATAAGCCGTGAGGCCCAGGACAGCAATGTAATGTCCCCAAACCCACCCGACTAAGGCACAGCCTGAGGTCTAACATCTCCCATCATTGCTCTTTCTGTCACTGACAATGCCCTTCCCATGTGCCGGGGGACTGTCACAGAAGTGTGACCAACACATATCTGTTTCATATAATGAGGGGCCCCTGTGACTTCCACGTAGCCATGCTTTTGCTTTTTGTGCCAGCAATCAATCAGCAGGCCAATCAGCAGGCCAGGTGCCACACCGAGGGTTCACACAGGGGAAACTGGAGCAGAGATGGGTTAAGTAACCTCCCAGACACGCCATGAGTCAGCAGCCGCCACCACCGCAGCCTCTGCCTGTTCTCACCCCACCTGCAGCTCCTGCTTGCTCTGATTTCACACCCGTGCCTCGCTGCTATAGCTGCTGGGCCATTGTTATCCTTGGCAAACGCCAGTGTATTGTCACCCAAGGCCTGGGTCAGACACGGTGAGAAAACACTCGGAACCAGACACCACCGCTCCATGCAGGGCAGGTGGCATTTGGAAGGGGGCCAGCTGCTAATCACGCTAAGACAAACTTCCATTTCAGTCTCTCCTATTTTATGGCTCCCGTCTGTTTACCTGCTGGTTTCTGCAGGTTAGCAGGGAATGAGCTTTGATCCTGCTCCAATACCAACACCACTGTTTGTCCCCATGCTCAGCAAAGGAAGCGTGGTGAGCGGAGCAGGTCAGGAATGAGCCCCACTTCGTCTCTCAGGGGGACCAAGAGACTCCTCCCCGTGCACTCTGGCACCTGCCCTTTGCATGTGACTTCACCCGTGTGGCCTAGCATGGTTGTTTGTCTTTTGTGGATTGGTCCTGCCTCTCAGTGGGACCTGGAAGTCTGTCTCATGGCTTTGCATGGCGGGAGTTTTGCAAACAGTTACTCAAGAAACACTGCAGGTGATGACAAGGATCAGGAAATGACAATGAAACAAGAGGAGGACAAAGCAGCACAGTCTAGAACAGTAGCCACAGCAAGCTCTAGGACCCCAGGCTTGCGTGGTCCTCCAGAGAATGTGTGAAGACAGGAAGACTCTGACCAACAGTCTTGCTAGCAAATACCTAGTCCTGTCCTCTGCCATCGGGGCAGTGGCCACCGTGATGTTTCCAGACACCAGGAAGCTTCGGTGGAAAGCTATTTCTCATTCCCAGCCCTCCTCCAAGCTGCTGTGGAGGAAGGTTTTTCAGACACTAGGCCTCTGAAGAGCCATTCAATAAGCCAAGAATTCAGGGACAAAGGAAAGAAGATTCTGCAGTCTTTTCCCACTAAAGGAGAGGTGAGCTGAGACAATACTTCAGAGACTCACCCGAGTACTCCGTGGAAATGGGATTATAAGCTGTCAATCCCACAGAGGTCCTATAAAAAGTCAATCAACTTCACCAAAGACTCAAAGTGGCAAAGGCTGAAGGACGCTGGCCAGGCACAAGGACAGTCAACCCCAGCGCTGCAGCCCTCGAGGACCTCAGCTTCCACGGCTGCACAATGGGGTTGTCGGATGGGGAAAGGCCAAGGTCCCTTCCAAACTTAACATCCAACATCTGCCTCTGAGTGTCCTGAGACAACGTGTTTGTCAGTTTCATGTCTGCAGTTAATAGATATCACGGATCCACGTTACAGTCGGTCACATCAGGATTTTATGTCGAATCCCAAAATGTTGGCAATATTCCTGGCCTGCAGCAGTGGTGACCTGGGAGCCCAAATTTTGTCATATATTCAATGGCCATTAACAAAGAAGGATCTTAGATTTTATTGATGAGAAAAATGAGACCTTGAGAGGTCAGACAACTGAGAGGGACATAACTCAAGTTCAGTGGCCTTTCCAGTGCTGGGTGGGTAGAAAGGAGAGTTGATTAGCAGCAGGGCACAAAGAGGAAAAAAGAAAGGGAAAAAATACCTCCTCGGGATGACTGTAAGTGACTCAATCTCTTTTTGCTTCCCATTTCTACTTCTCAAGGAAGTATTTCGATCATTCACTAACTTTAAGTACCATGACGAAATGGGTTACGTGAAACCAGAGAAGCACCGTGTCTAACATGTGTTAAAAAGTCTAAAAGTTTAGAAATTGCTACTCTGTGGGCAAAAAAAAATAAGAGGGAAAGACTAGTGGTACCATCCTGTTAAAAAGAAAAAAGGAATTTTTTCCATATCCCCAGATTTTTTTTAAAAAAAATGGTTTGCTACGTGAGATTTCACATATACAATCCGTAGTCATCTTCAAGAATTTTTTTTTTTTTTTTTTTGGACTCAGAACAGGAATGTCTCAAAAGAAGACAAATTGCTTTTCACAAGAGCTTGGCAGCGCCGCCTCTGGGCCTCTCTTTGCAGCACGAAGCCACTGGGTCAGCCCACACGTGGGCAGCAGGGTGTAAAAGGCTATGTAATTGCACCAAGCAGAAAACATACACATGGGGATACACAGCGCTTTGGAGAAAGAGGGTGTGAGGGTCAGGAAGGGCTCTTTAAAAGGAGAACTCACAAGCTTGACCGTGTTTCTGATTTCAGTCCAAAGGGGTTTCACACAGTTCCAATCAGGACACCCAGTTTTCAGAGACTTCTCATCCAAAGGACACTGGCTGCCACAACAAAGCTGGACACTGAACTGATTTTGGCAGGGGGAAGGATGGAGAAAGGGTGTCTCGGTCTGCTTTGTCCTACTATAACAGAAAGCCACAGGCTGGGTAATTTATAAAGAAATTTATTTGCTCACAGTGTAGAGGCTGGTGGTATCTGGTGAGGGCCATCTTGCTGCGTCATGACATGGCAGAAGGCATCACATGGGTGAGAGAGCGAGAGAAGGGGGCCACATTCATTCTTTCATCAGGAGCCCACTCCTGTGATATTGGCATTAATCCATTCATGAGGGCAGAGCCCTCGTAACCTAATCACCTGTAACAGGTCCCTCGTCTCAAAACTGCTGCACTGGGGATTAAGTTTCCAACAATGAACTTTGCAGGACACATTCCAGCCATAGCAGAGGAAATGATTTTAGACCTTTAAATAATGGACATAGTGTTCTGTTTTTGTTAAGATAATGTAATTGCTATGTCATAAGCTAAGCTCCTAAAGGGTCCACAGGTTCACACCTGAACCAGGCAGGACATAAACCCACAAAAGGACAGCTGTCTCTGCGGCTCCAGTGGGCAGCATCTCTCAGAAGGCACCAAGAGCCAAGGGTGCTGGCTGCATGGGGGCCTTCAGGAATAGCTCCACGAAAAGTTCTATGCTACACCACAGAAACTGAGATCTAAAGGAGAAAACATACTTCCTTCCCAGACCTAAGAATCTGCTATCTTTATATGCACTTTTGGAAATTTCTGCAAATGTCTTTCAATAGAAATCACTCAGGCCCCAAAATCTAACCTCATCAGTTCAGGCAGGATAGGTTTCAAAAATAAATCATCATTCAAAAAGAATGTGTTATTTTTCCTTTAGCAAAAATGAAAGTCCCCCCCCTTCCCACCTTTGTTAATTTTCATAGAATTATTTTTACCCTCACCCTGTAAAGCATGAGGAAATTCCAACTTTTTACTCTGGAAAGTTACAATATCTGGTTAGTTCTGGGTACAATGTCCAGCAGAGATTACTGTATGTCTACCATGTGTCATGCTACATATGTACCCATATGAAATTCTAGAAATAAAGTTTCATCATAAATAAAAACCATGTTAAAATAAATGCTTTATTCATCTTCTTGGTGAACATTTAATGATTTAAGAAATGGCCATAACATTAAAGGAAAAAAGCAGGACTTAAAATTCTATAAACAGTGTAATCAAAACATTTTTTAATCTGTCTATGATTTAAGAATAAATTTAAAAGCTGGAGTCCTATAATCACTTCTAAAAATTAAATTTATGGTTAAAAATTAACACCAAAAACCCCCATGTCCAAATGGCTTTTACAGGCAATTTCTACCAAATTTTGTCAATCCAATCTTTTATAAACTCTTCCAGTGAATAGAAAAAGAAGAAACATTCCCCAACTCATTTGATGAAGTTAGTATAACTTTGAAACCAAACCAGATGAGGATAGGACAAGAAAAAAAATTACAGGCCACATTCACTCACGAATACAGACGTGAAACTCTTAAACAAAATTTTAGCAAGTTAAAACCCTGCAGTGTCTTTTAAAATAATAATAATGATGACAAAAGTATCTTTCATGCAAATAATATAAAAATAGCTTAACATTAGAAAATCTCTTAATGTAGCTCGTCCATTAACATACTAAAGATGAAAATGATCACTTCAATAGATATAAAAACAGCATTTCATAAAACTTAATTCCCATTCATGAAATTTTTAAAATATTAGCAAACTAGAACAAAAATTTCCTTACTTTGATAAAGGGTATCTACCCATATCATAGAACAAACATCATATTTCATGGTTAAATGATAGAAGCATTGTATTAGTCTGTTCTGTTTCGTAAAAAAAATACACAGATCTGGGTATTTTGTAAAGAAACGAAACGTATTGCTTATAGTTTCAGAGGCTGGGAAGTCCAAAGTGCAGGAAACACATTTGGTGAAGGCCTTGGTGGTGGCAACAGTGACCTAGGGGTCTCATGTGGCAGAAAATGGTGGAGCAGAGAGACAGAAAGACTCTTTGTGTTCCCCTTTTAAAGCCCTCAGAACCACACCCCTGACCACCATTATTAATCCATTCACTACTGCGCAGTCCTACAATCTAATCACCTCTTCAAGGCCCCACCTTTCACTTACTGTAATAGGATTTCCCACCTTCTTAACACTGTCAAAGGGAGGATCAAGATTCTAATACATAAAACTTGGGGGACACAATTCAAGTTTCAATGAGTTTGAGGGACACATTCAATCCACTACAAGCATTTCTTTACAAATTTCAGAACTGACAAGAATGCCCATGTATTCATCTGTCTCTGTTGCTTATAAAAAAAAATGCCAGGAACTGGGTAATTTGTAAGAAAACGAAATTTATTGCTTACATTTTTGGAGGCTGGGAAGTCCAAAGTCCAAGGAACATGTCTGGTGAGGGTCTTCCCTGGCAGTAATGCTGGGGTCTCACATGGCAGAGCGAGATAGCTCCACATATGCTCTCCTTTTAAAGCCCTTAGAACCACACCCATAACCATCACTAAACAATTCGCTGTGGCAGGGTCTCCACAATCTAATCACCTCTTCAAGGCCCCACCTTTCAATTACGGTAATAGGATTTCCCACCTTCAACAGTTATAGTGGGGGTTAAGCTTTAATGACTTTGGGGGCCATTCAACCAACTGTAGCCACCACCACTGCTCCTATTCAACATGCCACTAGAGAATCTAGCTAGAAGAATGTGAAAAAAAAATCAGTAAGAGGAAAAAAAGGATTGAAAAGAAAGAGGGGCAAATGGTCATAACTGCACTTAACATAATAATCTACATACAAAATTCAAGAGAATGCACAAAGCATTACACTTAATAAAAGAGTTCAGTCAGTCTTGCATATAATTAATATCTCATTAATATATATAATAATATAATATCTCATTAATATAATATCTCATTAACATACAGAAATCCACACAGGTCTACAGCAATCAATCAGAAAATGTGATTTTCGCAAAGATCAATCCATTTACAGTAACAAAATACTATAGACAGCCCTAAAGTATCGAGAAACAATTCTAACAAAATAGGTTAATGCCTTTATGGAGAAAATTCTAAACATTTACTGAAAGACAATAAAGAAGACCTAACTAAATGACGAACTAGAACATGTTCACGGGTGTGAAGTCCAAATATTCCTAAAGATGTAAATTCTCCTCAAATTAAGCTATACATTCTAAGTCTAATAGAAAAATCAATAAGATTATTATTATTTTATTATCATTATTATTTTTTTATTTTTTGTTGGTTTTTTTTGCAGAACTTGACAAGTTGGTCACAAGAGCCGAGAATAACCAAGACAAAGGGGAGCCCATACACCCTTAAATACCAAGACTGATAAAGTGATAGTAAGACGTGTGGGGTCTGGTGTAGGGACAGACAAGAAGACCAGTGGAACACACACATCATGAGAATCCGGCATGAAGAGGAAGCATTGTGAGTCAGTGTGCACAGGATGGACTCTTCAACAGTGCAGAAACAACCAGCTACCTGTATGCAAAAAAATAAAATGAGATCGCTACCTTTCACCGGTCACAAAAAACAATTTCCTATTGGAATACATATAAGAAAAATATAAGAAGCTACCTTTCTGAATGATGCAGGTATGACATCAAAAGTATAAAGCACTAAAGAAAAATACACAATATAAATACACATTAGGAGAAGATATCACAAATAAATATAACTGTGTAGAAAAATATTTAACATTAGAAAGTTAGACCTGCCTACCAGGTTGGCCCTTGGCTGGCATCTGGGGAATTGTATTTCAGGAGGGTTCCTACCATTTCAAGGATTGATAAGAGTGCCTCACTGTACCTAAACTATTTGTACAAATGTTGTTTATGCTGAATGCTTGCTTTCTTTCTGGGAATCTGGAATTTTGGCACATGCTAGGTAAAGGGTGACCAGCCCCAAATAAAAACCTTGCTCAGCAAGTCTCTAATGAGCTTCTCTGGCAGACAACACTTCACACACGTTGCCTCAATTTGATGCTGGGGGAATTAAGTTTGTCCTATGTGACTCCACTGGGAAAGGACCCTTGGAAGCTTATGCTTGGTCTCTTTGCTAATTTTGTTCTGTATACTTTTGCTATAACAAATCTTTTCTGTGACTACAACTAACTATAGGCTGAGCTCTGTGAGCCTCCTAGTGAAACACTGAACCTAGGTGTGGTCTTGGAGACCTCAGACACAAAAACAAAGAAAAGATTCACATTCAAACCTTCTAAAACTCATTTACACTACCGGATATAAAAAAGACAAGGAATACGATAAGAAAAAAAAAATGAACAAAGAAAACAAACAGGCTATTCTTAGAAGAGAAAGATCCCATGGCTCATAAACTATGAAAAGATGTTCAATCCCAAATTAAAACAAGAGAACAACCTCTCATCTGCACCTGAGGATGGCAGGATTTTAGAATCTAAAAATATAGAATGGTGGTGAGATGGGAGAGAAACCACTTTGGAGAACAATCTGGCAACAGCTACTAAAGTTGAAGATGTACGCATTCTGTGAACCAACATATGACATGAGCAAGAGAGGTGTGAAGTCTTACGTAAACAAATCTCATACAAGGATGTTTATTACCGTATCGCTTGTAACATGGAAACACTGGAAACAGCCTCAGCAACCATCTTCAGTTTCACGGTATATCTATTTATAGATACACTAAGCTGAGTTTGCCTTCAGACCAAATATGAGTATTAATTATTCTAACCTGTGCTGTACAAACTCCCAAAAAAGTAATCCTTTCCAGACAAGTTCTGTGAATTCAGTGTCCAAATTAAATTGTATTAGCCTATATCCATAAAGCAGGCAGCTGACATATGTCACTGTAAGACAGGAATTACGTTTGGCTGTTAGGGCTCCTGTTGGGGTGCCCCCTGTGTTATAGATTCCCCTCTGCATCTTTTCCATGGCTCCTCCTGTCTTTCTACCCTACCAAGCCAGAGCGAAATCATGTCCTTTGTTCTGATTTCAAACATCTCCCTCCAAAGTAACCTGTGGAAGTTTCTCCAGAGATATAAAATCTGCACAAAGCCTTCTTGAATAAAAAACAGAATAGTAGATATTAAATGTATTCACGTCCCACAATCGGTTTCCACTTGGGGGACAGACTGATTTATGCTTTGATTTCCTTCATGTGGCAGTTAATGTCTATTTCCATAGAAGAACATATGTCAGAGATATTGACAAATGTCTCAAAGACAAAAGAGGAAATAAACTCACAAATCAAGTTCAGTTAAAACTACTGTCGGGGATAATTGCATGTTAGCTTAAAGAGAGATTTTATGAGGAGGTTTAACTATAAAAGCGATGCGGTGTTATCTAAGCCTAGATCCCTGCTGTGTAGTGCACATGGACATTTCAGGCTCATTACAATTTAGTTCTTGGCATTAACAACTTTCACCATGGTGGAGCATGCAAAAGCAAGAGAGCTTTTTAGATAGTGACTAATAATTAGTATATCTGGTAAGTACTGTTCCCAAGGTCAGGAAATAGCCAGAGTTCAGTCTCTGGCCAAATAAATGTATCTTAAAATGTGAAAAGCTGTTAAGACAGTTACGGAAGCACACTGTGAATCTAGAAGAATCTGAGAAACCTAGAAGATCCTTGTGCCTTCTCGCAGAGAGATAGAAGATGGTCACACACCTTCCATGATTCAGTGCAGAACACTGGGTCTCAGATCATGTATTTTATTTGCAGCTGCCTGCAAAGCCTCCTTCTACTGCAAAACAGCACTCCAGCTAATATTGCAAGATCCCAAGTAGGTCACAGTGTCTCCACCAATGTGTTCAATTATTTTGTAGTTTTTATCACAGGGAGGGTGGGGGGAAAGCAACCAATGTATCTTAGCTATAAGCCTCAGACTCACCCAGGATGCTTGAAGCGTAATGAAGCTATTTGAATGTGCGTGGCCACGTTGGCACTGTTGGTGGCGTGACTAATGAAAGTCTCTTTCCCTCGTCTCCCCAGCCCTCAGGGAAACTGAGGACTGGAACGAGGGCTGACAGGGGCTCTCATGAGCTGAGGGCAGCTGCTGGAACATCTCCCTGCAGAGAAGTTCAGAAAGATACACAGAGCAAAAAAAAAAGGCTGGCCGATTAGCTCAGCTGCTTAGAGCACAGCCTTGTAACACCAAGGTCAGGTGTTCGGATTCCTGTGCTGGCCACCACCCCCCCCTAAAAAAACAATAAGAAAAAAAGGACAAGGATTTCTGCAGAATGTGGGAATAAAACACATGATCAAGGTAGGGGCTCCTTGCTGTGCCTCCCTCTCTTCTCCAAAAAGATGAGTTTTAACTGCTCTGGTACAAGGAACCCACCCTCTAACTTAAGAAGTGGTTGATATTTCTTCACTGTGTCATTCTTATTAATTTTCATATGAAATCCAAAATCCAATGTCCAGCTTTCAGAGTCCTGCAAGTGCCCCTGTCCGTCCCTCGGTCCACTGGACAGCCACGTCCCCACCACACTCCTGCCGTGACAGCCCCTAGCTGCTACCCTGCCCACCTTCATCCACGAGGTCCGACCCACCACTCTCTCCATCAGCCTGTCCTGCCTCAAACATTCACTGACCTTTTTTCCCCCAGTCAATTAAAACTTTAAATATTTACTAAAATCCTATCAGCCACAGTGGCAGGCCCTGGAAGGAATATAGAAAGAAATGAAAATAGTTTATACTCTGGAGCAGTCTGGCTGTATATTTGCTCTCCAACCCCTCGGCACCTGTATTCTACATCAGTGTCAAAGAGGTGACACGTTGCTTTTCTAAGTGTGTGTGTGTGTTCTGCTCTTCCAAGCCAGCCAGCTTTCCATGCACCATCTAAAATAGTGTCTCCAAAGAACCCAGCACATAGCTCTGCAGACGCTGGAATCCCTTTGTCCTCTAACCATGGAAAAGGGCCCAAATTTTGGTTTTGTGATGTTTTGATACTCATGATATTTCACAACTTTTGTGACTTGGCCATCAATCCATCAAAATGGATTCCTCGATGGCCAGGGGAATGGGGGTGTGGGTGTGGAGGAGGGGGTGTCTGTCTGTCTGTCTCCCTCCTAGACTACGAGAGTAGTTCAAAAAGTTCATGGAAAAATAGAATTAAAAGGTAATACAAATCTTTCCGTGAACTTTTTGAAGACCCTTCTATAACCAGCCAGACTCTACAGCAGGGTCCTGGTGACAAGTTGCTGTATCGGGGGTTAACCCTTTAGTTGCCAGTTTGTGCTGAGGGATCCCAGAGATCCCAGAGGCGGGGCCTGGGCAGTGGAGGAGACTGGGACTCCGGGCAGCAGCTCTGACCAACACGTGTGGCAGCGTTTCAATGTTGTTAACAACCGGTGTGGCCGTGCCTGTGCAAACCAGCGAAATATCAGCCCTGCTGTTGATGCCACTGAAGATGAGGGTCATGAGGACAACATGTGGGTGGGCTGTGATTCTGAAGAACAGAGCATTGGTGTCTAGGTGGCCTGGGCTAATGCCTCCAAGGTGCAACTTTGCTGGAGGGGTCTTTTCGAGGGGGACATTTGAAAAGGCAAAAAATTCCAAGGTTGCACCTTTAAGTCCTTCATTCTACTGTCAATCCTAAATCCACCTACAGTCGATCCGGAAAAACATACAGAGTTAGTCTGCAAACCTCTCAAAGCTCTGCAGTCTGCAGTCCGGGCTGAGGCAGGTGTGTGAGTTTCCCAAAGCCCTACCCTCTGCTGAGAACCATCAACACGTGTTGCAGGAAACGTGACTCTGACCCAGCATCCCCCCACCCAAAAAGGCAATAGCAAGGCCCAGCAGTCTCCAAACTTCCCATCTTGGGATGCAACTGAGGGGTACAGCAGTGTGTCCAGTCAAGGGCTTTGGTCACCAGCAGGACAGAAACCATGACAGATAGATTATTAGGAAGTTAGGGTCAAAAGCTAGATAGCTCAGAGAGACACCAGACAAAGCCATGGGTGGCATCCACAGACTTCCGGTCGTACCATTCAGACACCACCTGCTAAACAGTCAACTCTCTCTACCATGTTATGCTTTACTGTTAGTCTTTCACCAACCCATACTATGCCAAAGGACTAGAAGCATCCAAGTCCAAAGCAAATCAGCGTGTGTGTGCATGTGTCCCCTCTCACAAACATGTTTATATAGTCTGGAATCTGATTATAATGAACCCCTAAGACAGCAGTGGGAGAAAAGAGGACAGAGAAGGTGGGAGTTAGATCAGAAGTCAGAGGAGGGGAGGAACTCTTGCCTGAGTCCTCCCTGGTGTTCTATGACATAAACGTCCCCTCATTCTCTGTGCCTGCCTCCCTCTATAATTTGGCCAAGCACTATAGGATGGGTCTGGACCAGGCCTGTGACCTACAGCAGAAGTCTTTCCCAGCTGTGGCTGAAGCTCATGGTACCATTTTCATAGTCACAGAACTTCAAAAGCAAAATGCTCATCCTTTCATGGAAGTCCCTGATTCTATTTTAGTAGAACTAGACGACATGATAATATTCAAGATATCGTCTCATACTTCTCAAGAAGAGACTCTGACATATCTTGGATTATTTTTCTCAGTCATAGAACAAATGGGCTTTTAGAAGAAAATAAGGAAGGATATTTAGGGATGTATTTCTTAGATAAGACACTCCAAAGCATAAGCAATAAAGATGGGGACGATACTGAACGAGACTGAAGCTAAAAACTTCTGTACAACAAAAGACTCTTTAATTAAACACAATGAAAAGACCAACCACAGACTAGAGAAGAAACATGCCACACACAGAACCAACAAAAAGAGGATTATTTAGAATATAAAGGGCCCCTAAACCAATAAGGGCAAGACAAGCATCTAACAGAAAAACGGGCAAAGGATAGGATCGGGTAGTTTACAGAAGGGGAAACCCTGAATGGCATTGATCTCACCAGGAATCAGGGTTAAAAGAATTAGAATTAAAAGAATAAGATGTCACTTCTCAGCCATTTAATTGGCAAATATTTAAAGTTTGATGAAAACAACGGCTGGCAAGAGAGGAACGGGAAGGCAGTGTCTACTGGAACAACCACTTTGGAGAGCAACTTGGCAATAACTAGTATTGACAATTTCTCTCTCTTTCTCTCTCTCTCTCGATTCCATAGAATCTCTCTCTATATATGTATATGATTGTAGAAAACTTCCCTGTAGGTGCAAAAGAAGACATACCCAAGAACACACAGAGCACAAGTGTAGGTGACAGAGGGGAAAAAAAACCCTAAATATCCATCAACAGGAGAGTAGATAAACCACATATTTACACAATGGAATACCATGTAGCAGCTAATGCTATACATGTACCAATCTGAATGAATTTCAAAAACATAACATTGAGTGAAAATGCAAACTGCAGACTGTCAGGCACAGCGTGATATCATTTACATACAACTTTTAAATGGCTCAGCACAATATATGTGTTTGCATTTGTTATATAAATGGATTGTACATAGGCATGGTTAACTCAAGTCGCTTTAGAGGTTACTGCTTCTGGGAAAGAGGACAGGAGTTGGAAAACAGCACACAGAGAGCCTCAGCTAAATTTTTACTGCTTCAATTATTTAAAATAAAATGAGACCTGAAGCAACTATGGCATAGTGTTAAGATCTGGTAAAACTGATGACGGATATTCAACATGTTGTCTCTATTCTTATCTATATGTTTGAAATATTTAAAAAGAATCGTGAGCTTCATGATGCTATTTTAAATCCAACAGTCAAGCATTTTTCTCTTTTGTTCCCTGGGCAAAGAAAGACGTTGCAGGCAGAGGGAATGGCATGATGGAAGGCCCAGAGGTTCTGGAATACACGGCTTGCATCTGGCTTCAGATCCCATTCTTCTCCCACGCACAACTAAACAAGAGTGGACCACAGACTCCAGCCCGCGCAGTCTCTGCAGGACAGCTCCTCAGCTGGCTCCCTTTGGCCTAATGAGTATCTAGAACCCACCAGGTGCCTCGCCTCTGCTGGGTGTCCTTAGGCTTCCCGGCCTTCCTCTGACTCCAGCCACCATGGTCATTCCACCTCCTGGCTCCCTGATGTTCTCTTTGAGAATGGCACCCCCAAATCCTTCAGAGTCAGGAAATACTGACATGAACAGGTAACACAGAAGAAATTCCTCACTACTGATTATTATTTTCCTGGAAGGTATATTCCAGCACAGGAACAGCAGCTTGATAAGGCTCAGCGATATTCTGCTTCCCAGTCTGGGTGTCCTGTAGGACCCAAGAACAGGAAAAGGTGGAGACCCAGGATCCATGGGAGGTGAGTTTGGGAGCGGGTACCTCGGGCTGGGCTAGAGTCCTCTATCTTGGAACTCAAGGAACAGAGGAAGCAAGTTTCCCTCCAGCTGGTTCTCAAAGTCACATCAGGCCCCCTCCCAGACAGGTTCTGAACTCTCTTGGCCTCCCTCTAGCCTCCCTCTGGCAGTTCCCTGTAGCTTTTGGGCTTCCTCCCAAGATGGCGTCTTCTGCTTCTCCCAGCTTCTTGAAATGCAGTATTGCTTTTCCCATTGCACATTTCCACTACAACTGTCTCACTAAAACTTGCCCTGTTGCTCTTCTCCACTCTGTCCCCACTCACCTCCAGCCCTAATAGAGCTTTGGGCAGAAATATTAAGATATTGTTAGCCCCTTCTTATCTTCTGAAAATTTTCCCAAGAAGGGGAAAGATAAAATATAATCACATGTCTGCAGAGTGGCATTTCTCCACAGTAATTTTATACACACATGTCCATATATATACATATATATACATCTTATTCTAAACAAACCCAAAATGCAGGACCTCAAAATTCCAGGATTTATGAAACAAAACTAACTGTACAAACTTGAAGGTACAATTTTTGAGAATTTCCACACCAAAGCATGTGAATTAAGGTGTGATTAGCAACTCAACTCTGCAAGTTGCAATGACTACACACTGCCTTCTCCTCCCCAAGAAAAGGAAAATAATCAAAAACTAAAAGTGGACTCAGGAAGCCAATAGGCATCAGAATAATTCCTAGGAATCGAAGAAGTGACCCTTTATATGGGAAAGGAAAAATGTACCATCAGGAAAGAACTCTTGGAAGGAAAAACATTAAAACATTCAGGAGAGCATTTTACTAACCATAATCTTAATCAATGGATCAAACATGTGTTCCAGTCACCTGTTGTGGCACCTACTCTAAGTTTTTGATAAAAATCAATGCAAAGAAAGAATTCATGTTCTAGTCAATCATTAAAATGTAGCTCTTTGGAGCTGGCTGGCTAAGTCAGTCAGAGCACAGACTTGTAACACCAAGGTCAAGGGTTTGGATCCCTTTACCAGTCAGCTGCCAAAGGAAAAAAAAATCTATACATTTTAAATTTAAATTTTAAAAAATGTAGCTCTTCTGCAAAGGGAATCAGGTGATCCTTTTTATTAGTTCATGACCTTTTTTATTGGCCTCACGTCAGTATCTGCTTTCTGGCCACGTACAATATCATTATTTTCTGTGTGATTATTTTCTTGATGCCTGCATGGACGAAAAGAACATGGGTATACCCACAGCAGCAGGAGGTGGCACGCTGTCCGCTACTCCACCTCCGTCACCCCTGGGTATCACAGGCCACTCTAAGATTCAGGATATAAAATAAACGGACTGAGAGAGGGAGAGAAAAGTGAGGCACACAATAAAACTCCTTCAAATACAATATATGGTGGGAAACAAAATTTGAGGTAAGAAGCCATGTCTCCATATCACAAGCTCCTCAAAGTCAGGTCTACAGACAGTTTACCAATCCCCAGCAATAAGTATAGAAACTGAGAGTAAGTACTTAGAATCTTTTGCAGCAATATGAATAATTTTATATCAATTACTCTTAATAATAATAAAAAAGTTGGGACTGAGCAGGTAGGCCTCGCTGCTGCCAGACTCCATCCCCAGCCTGGCCAAGTGCACACCAACCAGAGAGGCATCCCATCAGAGAGGCGCCCCACTGGAGAGGCCTGAGATCTGTGCAGACCACGTGCCCCACAGCACCAGTGTGCAACTGAGCACATAGGCCACACCGCTGCTGAACCCCATCCCCAGCCCAGCCGAGTGTGCACCGACCAGAGAGGTGCCCCCCCGGAGAGGCCCAAGACCCAAAGCGACCACACCCCCGAGGTGCCAGCGGGCAACCAAGCAGACACTGAGGCAGCCGTGCCAAATTGGCACCCCCATCACCATCCTAGCCAGACAGAAATGTTGAACCAGTGGACCGTGAAATCCCCTGCCACAATGACTAAACATCAAAGGAAAGATACCAGAAATATGAAAAATCAAGAAAGTACACCAACAAAGGGTAATAACTCTCAAGCACTAAATCCTATAGAACAAGAAGCCCTTGAAATGTCTGACAAGGAATTTCGAGTGATAATTCTAAGGAAACTGAATGAGATACAAGAAAACTCAGCTAGACAACATGATGAAATGAGGAAAAGTATACAGGACCTGAAAGAAGAAATGTACGAGGAAATCAATGCCCTGAAAAAGAGTGTAGCAGAGCTTACTGAGCTGAAAAATTCATTCAACGAAATAAAAAACACAACAGAGAGTTTAACCAGCAGGGTTGCAGAAGCAGAAGAGAGAACTTCTGACCTTGAAGATGGGCTGTTTGAAATAACACAGGCAGACAAAGAAAAAAAAAAAGGATTAAAAACATTGAAGAAAATCTAAGAGAGATATCAGACAACCTTAAGCGCTCAAATATCCAAGTCGTGGGTATTCCAGAAGGGGAAGAAAAAGGAGATTTCATTGAAAACATATTCAACAACATAGTGGCAGAAAACTTCCCAGGTATAGGAAAAATCACACATCTTCAGATTCAGGAAGCTCAAAGATCCCCAACTGTATTCAACCCAAAAAGATCTTCTCCAAGACATGTTATAGTCAAATTGGCAAAACTCAAAGACAAAGAGAGAATCTTAAAAGCTGCAAGAGAGAAGCATCAAATCACCTATAAGGGAGCCCCAATCAGAATAACATCAGACTTTTCATCACAAACCCTAAAAGCCAGAAAGGAATGGGATGATATATTCAAAATACTTAAAGACAGAGGTTGCCAACCAAGAATACTCTACCCTGCAAGCTATCCTTCCGAAATGAAGAGCAAATAGCATATTTCTCACACAAACAAAAACTGCGGGAGTTCACTACCACACAACCACCCTTACAAGAAATTGTCAAGGGAGTACTGGGTTTGGTACCTGAAAAATAACTACCACTGCCATAAAAACCCAAGAAAAATCAAAACACACTAGTAAAATAAAAATGCCAACAATGAAGAGAAAAAAAAGTTTATCTAAAACCCAAGAAACCAACAAATACAGAAGACAAGCAGTAAATCAGAAAGAAAGGAACAAAAGACATTTAAGACATTCAAACAAAAATCAATAAAATGCTAGGATTAAATCAACACTTTTCAATAACAACTCCTAATGTAAAAGGATTAAATTCTCCAATCAAAAGCCACAGACTGGCTGACTGGATTAAAAAGGAGGACCCAACTATATGCTGCCTTCACGAGACCCACCTCATCTATAAAGACTCATATAGACTAAGAGTGAAAGGATGGAAAATATTTATCATGCAAACAGAAATGAAAAATGAGCTAGAGTAGCTATTCTCATATCTGATAAAATAGACTTTAAACTAAAAATCATAAGAAGAGATAATGAGGGCCACTACATAATGATAAAAGGATTGACCCATCAAGAAGACATAACAATCATAAATATATATGCACCCATTATCAGAGCATCCAGATTTATAAAGCAAATTCTATTAGACCTAAAGAAGAAAGTAGAAACTAATACCATAACAGCTGGGGACCTGAAACCCCATTATCAATATTGGACAGATCATCTAGGCAAAGAATCAGCAGAGAAACACAAGATCTAAACAACACTCTAGACCAATTGGACTTGGCAGATATCTACAGAACATTCCATCCAACAACCTCAGAATATTCATTCTTCTCATCAGCACACAGATCATTCTCCAGGATAGATCACGTTAGGTCACAAATCAAGTCTCAACAAATTCAAAAAAATTGGAATTATCCCATGTATTTTTTCAGACCCCAATGGATTAAAATTAGAAATCAATAACAAACGAAATTCTGGAAGCTACACAAACACATGGAAATTAAACAGCATTCTACTTAATGACATATGGGTCCACAAAGAAATCAAACAGGAAATCAAAAAATTTATTGAAACTAATGAAAACAATGTTACATCATACCAAACCTGTGGGATACTGCAAAAGCAGTATTAAGGGGGAAATTTATTGCATTAAATGCTTACTTCAGAAGAATGGAAAGATGGCAAGTGAACAACTTAATACTTCACCTTAAAGAACTAGAAAACAAGAACAATCCAAACCCAAAGTTAGCAGATGGAAAGAAATCATTAAGATCAGAGCAGAACTTAATGAAATTGAAACCCAAAAAATGATACAAAAGATCAATGAATCAAAAAGTTGTTTTTTTGAAAAGATAAATAAAATTGACAAACCATTAGCATGGCTAACTAAAAAAGAATAGAGATGACCCAAATAACAAAACTTAGAAATGGAAAAGGTGATACTACAACTGATACCTCTGAGATACAAGGAATCATTAGAGACTACTCTAAACAACTATATGCCAACAAATTTGAAAATCTGAAGGAAATGGATAAATTTCTGGACACACACAAACTACCAAAACTGAGCCAAGATGATGTAGAAAATCTGAACAGACCAATAACAATAAAAGAGATTGAAGCAGTTATCAGAAGGCACCCAAAGAAGAAAAGCCCAGGACCAGATGGATTCACATCATAATTCTACCAAACATTCAAAGAGGAATTGACACCGATTCTCTACAAACTATTCCAAAAGGTTGAAACAGAGGCAATTCTCCCAAACTCATTCTATGAAGCAAAGATCACCCTGATACCAAAACCAGGTAAAGATGCAACTAAAGAAAACTACAGGCCAATATCCCTGATGAATATAGAAACAAAAATCCTCAATAAAATACTAGCTAACAGAATACAGCAACACATACACAAAATTATACACCATGATCAAGTGGGATTCATCCCAGGGATGCAAGGTGGGCTGAACATATGCAAATCAATAAATGTGATACACCATATCAATAAAATCAAACACAAGGACCATATGATCATCTCTATAGATGCTAAAAAAGCATTTGATAAAATTCAATACTTGTTCATGATAAAGACTCTCTACAAGTTAGGTATAGATGGAAAGTATCTCAACATAATTAAAGCCATATATGATAAACCCACTGCCAGTATCATCCTGAATGGATAAAAGTTGAAAGCTTTTCCTTTAAGAACAGGAACTAGACAAGGATGCCCACTCTCACCACTCCTATTCAACATAGTGTTGGAAGTACTAGCCAGAGCAATCAGAGAAGAGAAGGAAATAAAGGGCATCCAGATTGGAAAAGATGAAGTCAAACTGTCCCTGTTTGCAGATGACATGATCCTATATATCAAACAGCCTAAAACCTCTATAAAAAAATTCTTGGAGTTGATAAATGATTTCAGCAAAGTTGCAGGATACCAAATCAACACCCAAAAATCAGTAGTATTCCTATTCTCCAATAGTGAACATGCAGAAAGAGAAATCAAGAAAGCTTGCCCATTTACAATATCCACCAAAAAAATAAAATACTTACGAACAGAGTTAACCAAGGATGTGAAAAATCTCTATAATGAGAACTACAAACCAGTGCTGAGAGAAATTAAAGAGGACACAAGAAGATAGAAAGATATCCCATGCTCTTGGATTGGAAGATTCAGCACTGTGAAAATGTCTGTATTACCCAAAGTGATATACAAATTCAATGCAATCCCCATCAAAGTTCCAATGACATTTTTCTCAGAAATGGAAAAAACTATCCAGACATTTATATGGAATAACAAAAGGCCATGCATAACCCAAACAATTCTGAGCAAAAAAAGTAAAGCTGGAGGCATAACACTACCTGACTTTAAACTATACTACAAAGCTATAGTAACCAAAACAGCATGGTACTGGCATAAAAACAGACACACTGATCAGTGGAATAGAATAGAGAATCCAGAAATCAACCCACACACCTACATCCATCTGATCTTTGACAAAGGCACCAACCTATACACTGGTGAAGCAACTGCCTCTTCAGCAAATGGTGCTGTGATAACCAGATATCCATATGCAGGAGAATGAAACTAGACCCATACCTCTCACTATATACTATATCAACTCAAAATGGATTATGGAATTAAATATACACCTTGAAACAATAAAACTTCTTAAAGAAAACATAGGAGAAACACTTCTAGAAGTAGGGCGGAACACAGACTTCATGAATATGACCCTAAAAGCATGGGCAACCAAAGGAAAAATAAACAAATGGGATTATATCAAACTAAAAAGCTTCTGCACAGCAAAAGACACAATTAACAGAGTGAAAAGACAACCAACAGAGTGAGAGAAAATATTTGCAAAATATACATCTGAAAAAGGATTAATATCCAGAATATACAAGGAACTGAAACAACTTTACAACAAAAAATAAAAGTAACCCAATTTAAAAATGGGCAAAAGAGCTACCATCTCACCCAGTTAGGATGGCTAATATCCAAAACACTGTGAATGATAAATGCTGGCGAGGTTGTGGAGAAAAAGGAACCCTCATACACTGTTGGTGGGACTGCAAAGTGGTGCAGCCTTTAATGGAAAATGGTATGGAGGTTCCTCAAACAATCACAGATAGATCTACCACATGACCCACCTATCACACTGCTGGGAATATACCCAGAGGAATGGAAATCATCAAGTCGAAGGTATACCTGTTCCCCAATGTTCATTGCAGCACTCTTTACAATAGCTAAGAGTTGGAACCAGCCCAAATGTCCATCATCAGATGAGTGGATATGGAAAATGTGGTATATCTACACAATGGAATACTACTCTGCTATAAAAAAGAATGAAATACTGCTATTTGCAAAAAACATGGATGGACCTAGAGAGAATTATATTGTGAAATGAGTCAGACACAGATAGAGAAATAGCACATGTTCTCACTTATTTGTGGGAGCTAAAAATAAATAAATAAATACACAAACAACCCGGGGTGGGGGGGAGACACAACAATCACAATTCCTTGAAATTGATGTGACAAGCAAACAGAAAGGACACTGTTGGGAGGGAGGGGGAGAGGGAGGAGGGAGGGAGGCTTCGGTGATGGGCCACAATAATCAACCACATTGTATATTGACAAAATAAAATAAAACTAAAAAAAAAAAAGAAAAAATAAATAAATAAATAAGTTGGGGCTTGTATTTTTGCATGTCTTCTGGGTTTTGTGTTGTTTTGTCTATTTTTCTACTAATTCATTTTTATTATCTTTGACCAATGTGTGAGTCTGCCACATATGGGAAATTTTAAAAACTGGTCTTTCATCACAGTTTAGAAAGCACTGCTTTGTATGACTCTTCAATATTTTTTTTAAGGATTTTGTGATTCTCAGATTATCCTATTTCCACAGAAATTTGCAGAATCCCTAGAATAATTCAAATTTAAGCCCTCTGAACAAAAGAGAGCATTGCCAGCAAAGAATATAGAGAAATGTGTTTGTTTCCAAAAACCTGAAAGGAGTAAACTGAGAAGTCCCATGAATGCTTTTTGGCCTGACATTTATGGGTCCCCTGGGTCCCCAGCTTCAGCATCACTAATTACCAGGGTGTGGCTTCACTAAGCTAGAGAAATAGGCTTTCCCACAGCCCTGATCACCAGCACCATCACCACCCCCGTCTTCCCCTGTTACAGCAACTCCATCCAGATGGCCTCCAGGAGCCAACTCTACCATGACATTGGTGGCAGGAGGGTAGAAGGGGCAGACTTGCTAACACAGAAATAGAAATGTGCCCTATGTCCACAGAAAAGAGAGGTTCAACACTCACATCTGCTACAGGTTGCATGTAGGCTAAAGATGGACTTGAGAGGTGCACGGTCTGAGAGCTGTAGGTTACATCGGTCTTGTCCAAGTCTTGGTGTTGGCAAAGGACCCATCACCAGGGACAATGGCACAGGAGACAGGAAGGAGGAGGGAGATAAACAGCCAGCCACTGTGTTATTAAGATATTGCCAACTTCATTTCAGGGGAATTCTGCTGTTTTGTGAGCTTGAGAAGCATTTGCGATCATAATGGACCAGCCTCCAGTCCCAGATCTGCCTTAAGTAGTATGGGACAAGCCACTTTACTTCTCTGTTCCTCCTTTTCTACCTGCAAAATGAGGGTACTGAGCTGTGTGACCTCATTCACTTATTCAAGCAACTCCTACTTATTAGGCACCCATCATGTACACAGCGTGGTGCTCTGCCCTGGGATATAGCAGTGGCCAAACAGGTCCCTGCCCTCTGGGGCTTACAGCCAAGCTGTCCCTGCAGAGTGGACTCCGTGTTCCTTCCCCCTAGCTCCAGCAGGCTGGGACTCTTTGTCCTGTATTCTATTTCTACCCTCTGGAGTTTTTAGGTTTAGGTTTCCTTACCAAAAGTAACAGAGGATAAGGAAAAATCAAGAAGCACGTATTATACAAAGCAAAATGGATATTCTTTAAGAAAACTGACCATACCAAATTCCTAATTTACAAAACAAATTTAATTCAGAACTGACTGGTAATATTATTGGTTGATGAAGGAATTCATTTCAAGGTTCTTTCAAATGACAAAAATCCTATAGTTCACATATTGATAGTTATAATACTTATCAAGTGTCACTTATGTCTCAGGCACTGTGCTATTCTATGTCATATGCAATATCCTTTAATTTGCACAACAAGCCTATGATGTAGGTAACATTTCATTCCCATTTTACAGGTGACAAAGTTGAGGCTGAATGAGGTTTAGATAAACTTGCCCAAAGTCCCACAGCTGGGAAAAGATCAAACCAAGATATGAACTTAGCATTTACATCCTTAACTTTCTTACCTAGACACACCTGGTTTATTGTTGGGGCTCAGAAAACAATACCCCAAAGTGAAGGTCTCAGAAGCAAAGTCTCTCTCTGACCTCTTCCTGCCCTCTTTCCCTGACCCGTCATCCTCCCCCAAGTCAAGCCACAGAAACTAGAACTCTTTCCCAGAGCAGCTCAGAGAAACCAGAACCCCCTTTCCCCAAAGCCAGCCATTACACCTAAAAATAGGACTCTAACTTTCCCCTGCCTTTCTGTCTTGGAGCTGGCCATGAAGAAATTCTCTGACCTACCTTGTTTGATTGTAGGTCTTAAGACCCCCATTCCAGAGAGGGTCCTGCCCCGTAACCAGGAGGGTGCAACGCTGCACAGAGAGGTCAAGAACAATCTAAACAGACAGGCCTTTTGCATTAGAGCATTCCCTTTTTCCCAATCCTATTTCTACACGGCTGTGTATGCTTCATCAAATCTAAACATAAAACAGGATAGCTTCCCCAGTATCTTTGGGTCTGCAATCTGAAGGCTCCCCTGTCATGTAAAACGATGATCAAATACATTTGTTACGGTTCTTCTCCCGTTGCTCTGTCTATTGCCCGTTCATTTCAGCAAAGGCAAGTATCAAACCTTCAGAGGGAACGTCTGAACGTCCCTGCATCATCAAAACATAAGTCATAAATGCATACGAGCAGCTTGTAGTGGTGATGGTGTTTGGGGAAGGTGATGTCTTATTCTAACTACTCAAAAACCTGTCCAAATGACAAAGCCGGTATTTCACTCATGTCTTAAAATTGCATGCAGGGTTCCCGTTTAGTACAGTGACTATTTGAGGATCTTTAGATTGTACTCCAGTTGACTTTCTTTAAAATATCACAATACAAAGCCATTTAATACTTGGTGGACTTGTCCTTTCTACCTACACTCTGAATACATATATATTTTTAATTAAAAAGCAAATCTTACTGAACTGATGTAAATTTTCACTTTGAGTGGCAAAGAACACCTACCTTTAATTAACTGTGGCCTTTGAAGTACAACCTTAAAGCAAGAGAGTAATGATCTAATATACAAAAATCCGACATTTACAAATATTTTCCTGGACGCATCAGCTCTGCAAAGAAAGACAAGTGTGCCCCTCTGCAGGCAACTCAACCCAGTGTGGTGGCAGGAGAAGGGGCAGAAGACCAAAGGGACAGTGTCGGTTGATACTTCGCAGCTACTTTGCAAGCTGGGAGGGTGGAAAGCAGATTTCTTCCACAGACTCTGCCTTCTGAAAGACACAGGAGGTCAGGGCAACCTCCTGCAGAGCCAGCCTGTCTGTGTGCCACTGGGTCCCCAATGCATTGGCTACTGGAGCCCGTTGCTGCTGGTAGAGGGCAGGGCGTTTTAAACAGTGTTTCTTCAGAAACAGTTTCTAGCAGACTGGTGTTGCAAGGCTCGAAAAGGAGCTCTCCTGCTGAGCTCATGCAAGCAAAAAACTTTAGTCAAACCAAGGAAATTCATAGCTGAACTGATCGACACTCTTCACCTCCTTTGCCCCCCTTGCAAGTCCCAGAAAGATGACCTGCCTACCTGCAGCCTGAAGTGCCCAAAGCCAGGAGGCTAAAATGCTGGCCTGTCCCCAGCCCAGGCCTGCCCATGCAGGGCCCAGTAAACACTGCTATCTCACCAGCCCTGCAGGGATGCTTTATGTACCATATTATTGGGTATTTACTTAAAAGCATCAAAACCAGAGTCCAACAACTAGAAGGTTTAGAACTTGCTCTACTGAGGAACAGGTTAGGGTACTGAAAGGCTATTTTTAAGTCCCCAGTTTTCCATTAAATTAGTATCATTTATATCATTCAAGAAATAACATTTATTGAGCCAGGCACTATACTGAACACCGTAGATACATCATCTCAGTAAATCCTAAGAGTCATCCTATGCAATAGGGACTGATAGTATTGCCATTTTATAATAGTATGTCCATTTTACAAGTAAGAAAACTATGGCAAAGAGAGAAACTGATGTTTGGAATATGTGTCTTTGGTTGGTTAAGAGATTTAAAAAAAACAACTGCGGGTGAGGACAAAGAAAAGTGGCAGGTGGCAAGTAAAGGATCTCTACTTTAGCTGAACACACTCTAAGAGTCTGCAGTGCTTTGCAAACTTTAATGAACAGACGAACAGCCGGAGTATCTTAATAAAATGCAAATCCTGTTTCAGGAGGTCTGCTACGAGGCCTGGGATTCTGCATTTCTAACAAGTCTCCAGGTGATGTCTTGCTGCTGGTCCTCAGGCCACACTTTGAGTAGCAAGGTAGTAAGAATGAGCACAAGGAAAGCCACTTTATATAAGAAATTATGCATCAAGTATTGCAAGGCCTAACACTCAAGGTCTATGTGACTCCATGATTTTTCTACACAGTGGAAGAGATCAGGAGCACTGCTGTGCTTGATACAACTTCAAAGTAACACATTCGCAAGGCCAATTTTACAGAACCATTCACTTCTTTCTGGACACTGTGAGCTTCTTGGAAGACGGAAATGTATTGAACTCATCTTGTTTTGCCCAGTGCCCAACACAGTGTTTGTCATTTACTAAGTGACTGATAAATAACTTGCTGAGAAAGTGTGTCTGTAATCCCACAAGTTTCCACAAATGAGATGAAGATGCCCAGTAATCAGGCCACAGACCCTACAACTGGGGCAGGGATAGCAAATATATTTCAATTTACTACAAGAGTAGATAGATGATGGCTGCCTGGTGTGCTCCGGGGAGCAGAATTCTGAAGCTTCACTGGGATTCAGTGGAAACCATGGCCAAGATCAATTGTTAATGTTCAACATGACTTTGGAGGGAAGGTGTAAAAGCCCATGCACCATGTATTTGTTACCATTTCTAGATTAGAATCTTCCCAAGTGTAGGTAACTAAAGGAGGTGATAATGTACACAGACTTCCTCCATAATGTAAACAATTAAATTATAATTAAGGAGTATTATCTCTTTAATACCATGAAATATCTTTTGATGTTCATAAGAACTACAAACCCAAATGTGCTTGGGTGCCTTCTCTCAATAAAATTCACCAAATTCAAAATTTTTACTTCTCTTCTTAGATAACTGTTTCATCTGTTCCCAACTACAGCACTCCAAGTCCTTTCAAAGCTCCATTAATTGCTTCTACTTTTCCCTTCTCCTGATTTATAAATTTGGAATCCAGAGTTGCCAAAGCCATGTGCTAATCTCTTCAGAGATTCTGGATTTGGTGAAAACATTGTAACATGGCTCCATCATTTTATTATTCAACCTTTCTTAGCAAGGATCTTATGGATCCTTGGAATATATCCAATTAATCTCATAAACCTGAAATCATCTTTCAAAGCAGATTTGCATCCTGTTTGTTCAAATCAGCACTTTAATGATGCCAATCCTCTAGTACATTCTTTGGAAGGAGTTGTTAGTACATATTCCCTGAGTTCTGTGTGATTAAAAATATTTTTCTATGATCTCGATAACTTGAAGGACAGATCACCTGGATATAAAATCCTTGACTCACATGTTCCTTAAGTTTCCTAAAAATATTGTCCTATCATTGTCTCATTGTCTTGCTTTGCATGTAGCTTTTGACAAGTTTGATATCAACCTAATTTTCCTCTTCTTTTAAGTGACTTGGTATTCTTGACTGGAGGACCAGAGGGTTGTTTTCTTCCTATTCCGTGTCTCTGCCTTGTCCTTCTGTATCATGTTTAGCCTTTGCATTTATTTGGATATTTCTAGAATTTAAGCATTCTGGAGCAATTTTCCCAGATACATGTAGAAACTGTCAATAGGTAGAGTCACATCTTTTTTCCGGAAAGTATTTTTGGATTGTAGTTTTAAAAGTAAGTTTTATTCCATCAGCTTTTTCTTCAATTATTTATGTGTTGGATCTTCTTTGCCTCTCTTATACATCACTTTCTCTGTGATCCTTTTCACCTCTCTTTATCTGAGTTTTGCTGTCTTGGCTGGTTTTGTTCTTCTTACCAATATCCCTTGTTATTTTTTCATTAAATATGAACGGACACCTTGTAATTTTGTCTTCATTTCTGAGAGGATATATTGTATTTTTCTTCGATTTCTTTCTTACGTGTCATAATCTTTCATTTTATATCTTCCAGGTTTTTGTTTGTTTCTGCTCTGAGGTTTTCAAATTTCTGACTTCAAGTTTTCTTTCATTTTTTCAAATGTTTGTTCGTGTTGGAGGTACTGTTAAGTTTTCATTTTCTTTGTGGTTGTTTTAGGGGAGAGTATTTCCTTGCTTCCACTTATTTTCTGTTTTCTTTTTATAGTAAATTATTATGAATGTTTCCTGACAATTTCTGGTCATTGTTAAATAACTTGAATTTTCCTAGACCAGTAAAATCAGGTGTTTCTAAAATCCTTTGGGTAGCTAAGTTTCTTAATTCAAGAGCATACTCTTCTGTTGTTAAAGTACAATATCTTAATACGTGGCAACTTTTTTTGGTGGGAGTCAGGGAGTTGGGTCTGCTGCTTTGGGATGTTTATTTCCCCAAGTTCACAATATTCTCTGTCTCCTAGTTACACTGTTGATGTGGGGTATGGATGGTTTTATTTGCTCTTTGTTGATCTTTATATACATCCACATTAAAATAAATAAAGAAATTTGGAAAATAACAGAAATTCAGATTTAAGTGTCAGTCCCTTTGTTTTAATCCAAAGGAATACTTTGTTTACAAAAGAATCAAACATTTCCTTTAATTAGCACTTTCAACAGTCATAGTGCCCACCACTGATAGACTATCATGAGGGTAAAAATGTCATGAAAATACAGACAAGCCCAATAAATATACATCAGATTAATGAACAATAGGATGGCCAAGACTAAAGTTACTATGCACCATCGGTTGATGCTGGACAGACTGGACTTTGGCGTGTAGCTCTGCTCTTACCTATGAAAGTTCACAAGTTTACAGTAAATCATGGGTTCCTTACATGCAGGAGTTATAAACCATAATGTACCTCTTTTCACTCTAGGCAGAGAGTATCCCACTCTTAAAAGATCATGTGGAAGGAAAATTTGCAACCTCCCTAAAAATATAGTTTGGATATCTGACAATATATCCTGCAAGAGAGGTATGGGTAAAATAAATCCATACAGCTGGAATGCAACCTTATTTTCTCTTGTTAAGGCCTTCAGGCCATGGAAAGATATGGACCTAGAGATGCCCCTTATACACAGATATCTAGATATAAAGGTGATTTCATTATGGAAATGTGCAAGTGCAGAGAATTAACAAGGCTCCTAAAAGACGGCCCACCAAGGCGCTGCTAGGATGGTAGAAGCAGGAAGTGAGAGTGAACAGAGAGGTCTTCCTGGTGGCCCAATTTGCTATAGAATCTATGTTATAAGTGGTATTTATATGACCCTACTGATACAGGTGGCTTTTGAAGGCAGATCTAAAGTTTTTATGTCATGGTTTCCTTGGATATATACAGTCAAAGTTTTTTTTTAAAAAATGCCTACCAAAGGATTTTTGGAAAACAACTCAACTATAACAAAGTCTGATACATTCAGTGGCCTGGGAAACAATGGGTCTAAAATTTTAACAGTGTCCTTCTCTTGTCCTGTCATTGTAAGAGCAGGGAGCAAACTCAGACAGCAGCAGCTCTGTGTGTGAGGACTACAAGCAGCAGACACCATCTTCAAAGGACTGTGTGCAAGCAGAAGGAAAGAAGAGAGGGCACAGAGTGGGAAGAGAAGGGAGACCACAGCCCCGGTCCTGGATGCAAAGACACAGCTGAGTCTCCTGGCCATACTGGCCACCCGTGTCACATGCCCTTGTCACATGGAAAGTTCTGTTATGCTGTTGATTTTAGCAACGTTATAGACCTGAAATCCTTTGACTTTAGAATACAAGGGGATTTTTTTTCTTTACCATACAGGTAAGCAAATGGTGACCGATTCCATCACAGGGACATGTTCCTTGCCTTTCTGACCTGTCTGTAGCTCAGCTCAACAGGAACTACATGACCCTCAGCAACTGGATCTTGATAATGATGTCATCTGAAAAGGCAGTTTTCCTAGAAGAGCCCCCCAAAATGATACAGGCCTGGCCCACACAAGGGGTAGAGTGAGTTCCTAACCTGCTATTCCCAGCAGTTCATTCAGAACAAGCTGCCTGTCTTCTGAAAAATGCACCTGCCAAAGCAGTGACACGGAGCTGGATGCCTAGGCCACCTTTGTGGGCAAAGGGCAGGCCCGCTGAGCTTTCTTAGGGCAAATTGGAAGCTTCAGCCCATGAATGGGAATGACATGGCCACAATCATTACTGGCAGCACGTGACTGTGCAATAACACCCTTTTCATCCCAAGCTCAGAGAAGTGCATGTTCCCCGTGAATGCAAACCAAGGGCTGAGACTGCCAGGCAAGCATAGCACAGAGAAACTTTGCCCCCTGATGGTCAGGAGGACCTCGCTTCCAGTCTCCATGGGGACAAGCAAACAGAAGAAGGTACAGTTGGTGCTCTGCCATCAGACAAGGCCCAGCTGATCTGCAGGCCCCAGGTTCATGTCCCTGTTTTCAGTTTCATCTCTTTGGCAATCAGGGGGTTTTTAGGAGGAAAAGCTGTCACTGCTGGACAAAGCCTGGATTCCAGATCTTCCCCGCTTTGCCCAAATTCCTACAGGTAATAAGGGTCCTGAGCTCAGGGCTGCTGCTGCCCCTTGTGGGGAAGGCGATTCCCTGCCAGGATTGTTGGGAGGATTAAGTGAGATAATGGGTATAAATCACTAAGTACAATTCCTGTATACAGTAAGTACTCAACCATCGTGGTACTTTTGTTGCAGATTTTTTTTGGACATGATGTGCTCAGTGCAATGCAAAACAAATTTGCCAAGTGTCTGTTCCCTTAATCCTGAACCCCTTGTGTGTTTTAAGGGAAACTAGACCATATGGCTCAGATTTGACTCAAATAAATCAGCATAATGTTTGTTCGATAAAACCTGTTTTATGCTTTCATTTTTATGGGCCTTTTTATCCCAAGTCCTAAAATAATAATAATAATAAAAGTTAGTTGTGTTTTGCTAAGGGTAAATAAACTCAGGCTTAAATCTTTCTATCCCCATGGACTGGGGGAGGGGATTGCCTCCGATCTAAATGAATCCTGTCTCTGGCCTCAAGCCACCTGCACAGAACTTGGAAGGAGAAGAATCCCTAGCAAGGAAAGCCAGAAATCTAGATGGGTGAGGGGAGCCCAAAGAGAAAAGTAGTCATTGATTTGCAGTAGCAATTCTTAAATGGCAGGAGGAATACACATTCCTCTCCTCTGATGCATCTAGTGTAAACATGCAAGGCACGTTTTCTCCTCTAGTCCTCCTGCTCAGGGTCACAGAGGGCTCTTTGTAGAAATCTAGAGCCTCCAAAAACTTAAGATACACAGAGAATGGACAGTAAAATACAGCCTGTGGCCATGTTGTCAACCACAGACAGTGATACTCTGGGAAATGGTTTTCTACTGAAAAGAGCCACCCCCAGTGTCCCTCTCCTTGGTTTGTAACACAGTGCTTTAACTGACCTTTACAGTGCCTTACATCTAGCTACGCAGTATTCCTCCACCCAAGGTTATCAAAACAAAACATAGTTTAATCTGCAATATGCATAGTTTAATATGCAATACCAGCCTTCTGGCCAGCATTATAAAATCGATGTCACCTCAAATCCTGTATTTATCACTCTCTTGCTTTCCTTTTTACATAGTATTAGCTCATATATATATTCTCATATTATGTGTATGTGTATGTTTTGCTGTTTTAGCCTTATAAAAAGGCTTATACTCTCATACCTTGTACTGGGTAGGTAAAATAGTCAACAGCTTTGGAAAATCACCTGGAAATTTCTTACGAATTAAATATACGTACCTATGCTATGACTAGGCCAATTCAACTCCCAGGTATTTACCCAAGAGAAATAAAAACATGTTCAAAAATGATTTGTACAAGAATGTACATAATAGCTTCATTCCTAATGGTCGAAATCTGGAAACAGCCCAGATGTCTAACAATAGGAGAATAAACAACCTGTGATATATTCACACAATGGAATACAACTCACAATTTTTAAAAAGGAAAATCTATTGATACTGAAAATAACATGGAGATGCCTTAAATGCATTATGGAAGTGAGCACTGCCAAAGTATTTTGGTCCCAGGACCACTTTACACTCCAAAGGACTGAGGACCCCAAAAGCTTTCATGTGGGTTATATTTTCTAGTAATAGAAATTAATATGAGAAACATTTAAAGTATGTATGAATTCACTTAAAAATAATAAAATAAACTCATTACAACATATTTTGCAGAAAAATAACTATATTTTCCCAAGCCAAAAAAAAAAAAAAAAAAAATCAAATAAGAATAAAGGCACTTTTTAAAAAAGATTTTTGCAAATCTCTTAAATGTCCAGCTTAACAGAAGAGAGCTGAGACCTCATACTTGTTTCTGCATTCAATCTGTTGTGATAAGTTTTGGGGATTGAAGTGTGTAGAGAAAATTCAGCCTCACACAGATATGGAGTTGAAAAATTGAGGTTTAGTTTACTAGTCTTTTCAGAAAATTATAGCTATTCATCTTTGATACAAACCAAAACTTCACAAGTGGTAGTTTATTAAATGTTAGTTGCAATGTGGTACCTGAGACTGTATCGATAAACGTTGCATACTCTGTTAACATGAAACTGGTCCATGTCACACTTGGACTGAGCTTTTACCTGTGTGTGATTATATAACATCATGCATAAGTCATTTGGAAAATAATGATTGGCTGATTTATGCAGATCTTACCAATGTGGAGGCATGTCACTATACAATGTTAAAAAAAATCACATTTGTTAATATCACCACCAATCTTATCAGAAAAGACGTTAGACATTGGGAAGCTATCAAGCTCACAGTCATAGATACAAGTTTTCCAAACTTCTCGTTTTCACATAAAAGTTCAAGTTTCATCAACAGCAACAAATGCTGTTAGATGTTTCCTTTGAAGTAACAGGTTCAGTCTGCCACATACTCAAGTCTAAATAACCAAAGTCTGCCTGTCATTAGTTCTTCTGGGTAAAAAGAATGCTCCATGAAAAAAGCAGCTAGTTCAGCTGGCAACTCAAACAATCGCGTACGTGCTTTTCCTGGAGACAATCGTGGTCCTATGGTGCAGCAGACACACTCTATGCTCACTTCTCATTTCATCACACAGAACATTAAAAGGACACGTACTCAGAGGCCAAGTTTTTTGTTTTTTGTTTTTTTGCAGCTGGCTGGTATATAGAGGGAACCCTGGACCTTGGTGTTATCAGCACCAAGCTCTAGCCAACTGAGCTAACCGGCCAGCCCCAGATTTAATAAAATTAATCATTTGTACTGCTTCATCAGGGGCATTCATAAGTGATGCTACACATTTCTTCCACAAGTGGACGGTAGTGAAGAACACAATAACAAATGCACAATTTGGTGCCACCATCTCAACTCATGCTGAGCTTTACCCTGCGCTGCCTTTGCACCATCAATATAAATGTTACCATAATGTAAAGGGATTAAAAAAAAGTCTCAATATTATTATGAAAATAACTGTGACTTCAGGGACCCCTTGACAGGGTTTTGGAGACCCCCCAAAGGTCCACAGAACTCACTTTGAGGAATGCTGTGCTATGTATGTAAAAAAAAAAAAAAAAAAGTCTCGCAAAAGATTATAGACTTTACGATTCCATTTGTATGCAACTGTAGAACAGACAAAACTAATCTATAGTGTTAGGAAAGGAGAACAGAAGCTGCCTCTGGTGGAGAGGGGCAATGAGGGGACTTTCTGGGGCAACGGTCCTGTGCTGTGGGTTACACAGGTGACATGCACGGGCCAAAACTCAGAGAAGGTACCCTTAAGATTTCTGCATTTCACTGTATGTAAATTTCACACAAAAGGAAAACACTGTAAACACATATTTAAATGTAGTTAACAACATGCATACTTAAGCACTAAGAGGAAGTATACTGATGTCTCCAACTTTCTTTGAAATGCATCAAAAAATAAGATGGATTAAGGCAGGGTTTCTCAACCTCAGCACTACTGAAATTTGGGGCCAGCTAATTCTTTATGGTAGGGCTTGTCCTGTGTAGTATGTTAAGCATCCCTGGCCTCTACCCACTAGATGCCAGTAAGTACCCCACCGCTACTTGCAACAACCAGAAATGTCTCCAGATATTGCCAAATGTTCCTGGGGGGGCAAAATCACCCCAAGCTGAGAACTACGGAATTAAAGGGAAGGATGAATGGATATATGTTCATCAAATAAAGTAAAATATTAATGGTATTCACTGTTAAGTTTATTTCAGCTCTACTGAATGTTTGAAATTTTTCATATTAAAACATTGGGTAAAAAATGCAGTCATGGTGTAAGTAATCTTTTTTGCACTCAATATCATATAATATTGCTAAGACTTAGCCATATGATTGTGTGTCATTGTCATTCATTCATTTGAGCTATTGTTTTAAAAAAATTGCATAAAATATATGTGCAAAATTCTGTAGTTTATCTACTCTCTTCTCAAGAGACATCTGGGTTGCTCCAAGATTTTGCTGCTATGATTATTCTTGTACGTGTCATTTGTAATTCAATTTATCAGACTTGCTCATTGATTTTTCTTCCCTTGCTGTCATGTTTAGAAAAGCCTTCCCTATTCTGAGATGAGAAAAAAATTAATCTATTTTCTTAGTCTGTTCTGTGCTGCCATAACAGAATACCACAGACTGAATAACTTATAAACAATAAAAGTTTATTTGGTTCACGGTTCTGGAGGCTGGGAAGTCCAAGATCAAGGGGCCACATCTGGTGAGGGCCTTCTTGCTGCATGGTGACATGGTGGAAGGTATCACATCGGGTGAGAGAGAGTACGAGGAAGGAGGGTGAACCCATCTTTATAAGAACCCCACTCTCGAGTTAACAAACCTACTCCCATAATAACAGTGTTAATTCATTCATGACCTAATCACCTCTTAATGGCCCCACCTCTCAACACTGTTGCACTGGGAATTAAGTTTCCAACACATGAACCTTGGAGGACACATTCAAACCACAGCACTTATATTTTCTTCCAGTTTCTTCAGAGTTTCATTTCCTAGCATTAATTGTATAATCCTTCTGGAGTATATGTTGGTATCCAGCATTATTCATTCCAGACCATTTGTTAGATTCCTACAGCCCTCCTTAAGTTGGTGTGTAATATTTCCTTTTTTTTTCTTGTGATCAATATTTCTTAACCATAACAACATACCTCTTCCCAAGCAGAAGAAAGAACCAAGTATATTCTCCCAAATTACAGTCTTCACAACTTGGCAGAATTATTTACCTTCTCTGTGTTTGCATCCGATTACCTCATAAAACAGTCAGACCCTAGAACCCCATACTTCAAAGGATAAAAAAACCATTTTTAAGATTTTACTTCAAAGTCTCAAATTGAATGTCACAGATATTGAGCTATTTGGTAAGGTGGCCCGAGTTTGTCAAGTGAAAAGTTGAATGCAAACACAATGTATAAAGCAGAAGTAAGCACAGAGGCACACAGAAAATAAGGTTTTTTTTTACTCCCCTTCAAACTTCAGAAAAAGCCAGACCACCTCTGACCTAAGGGCCAACAGGCTCATACTAAATATTGCTGCATGTTTCCAGCTTGTGAAGAATTGTGCTGTTGTCAGCTTTTCTTGTTTATTCCTTTTTTGCTTTGATTTGACCCCAAAAGTCTTGGTGGCATTAGCTCCCGTTTGCTGTTCCTGTTGCTGCTTTTTCAAAAATATCTGGATACAGACTGCACGTTTTTTAAAACTGGAGAGGAAAAAAAAAATTAATTTCCCATTAACCATCTTACTTAGACAAATGTCACTTTGGAACTTGATTGATACCAGGTGCCTTCACATGTGATACCAGCTGATGGAATGAGTCATTAGAGGTCACACCAAATGGAGCTGTCTTGTTTATGGCCACTGTAAACCCCGGGCTCTTCCTGATCCCCTTTCCCAGGCTTAAACTTGAACTTCCTGCAGACAAACTGAGGACAGAGGAACCATGTGAAATTCATTACCCATGAAGAACAAAACCACTGGGGCTGTGGGGTCCGCCCTCCCCGAGCTTGTCCGCAGCCACCCCACCCCACCTCCAAACCCACACCCCACACTCTTGGAATTTCCATTGTGTTTGGAAATTCTGTGGTTTTCTGAAATAATGCTGGTGTTGCTGGTAGTTAAAGAAAACCAGCTGCAAAAAACTCAACCTCTTTTTGAAAGAGACAGTATCTCATGCCTCAAAGAACACAGCTCGACCTCACCCGCCAGCCCCACCACACGCACACGTTATTGGGACATGTCACGGTCACGTGTGGCGTTCCTTTGGGATGCCTGCCTAGTGAGGGACACACACTCTGTCTTGGCTGGCTGGTCAGCTGGAAACCCTGTCCTTCTGCTGTCATTGCAGATGACCAATTGCTCTGAAATTTTACACCCAATGCCTTCCCACTGACCCCTCTCCATTCAGAGACAACAGGATTACCTGTCAAGCTGCAGGCTTCCCACACCTAAAGCGAGGGCAGAAATGGAAGAGACAGAGGGAGGGAAAACAGCAGACCTCGGATTCCAACCCTGCGGTTGCTTAACCTCCCTGAGCCGCAGTGACAATCGGAGCCAGTAATAATAATCTCTACCTTAAAACCCCACAGGGTTACTATGAGAATTCAATGTGAACATTCATGGAAGACTCCAGAAACTTGTCAGTGTGACATTCATACTGGTGGTTCTACAAATAGTAACTTGTCTAAACTGTCAAGGGGAAGACAAATACTGTTCAAGGAGGAAAACCCTGGCCTGTGTCTCTTATCTTCTGTCCCTACAGCCCCCACAGTACGCACCGGTCTTCAATGTGACCTGGACAGGAGGTGCCTTAGTTCTATAGGGAAGACACAGCAGTGACCCTCCTGAAGGCCCAGCTGTCCCGTTGGGCAATGACCCCCCTGTCAAGCCTCCTTTGAAGGCAGAGGAAAGGGCCAGCCAGGGTCTGTGCTGCTCAGAACTGTTCAGAGGAGTCAATAAGGTGGAATCGGGCCACTAATACCCAAAGCCTTTTGAGACCTAGATGGGGCAGTCCCAGCAGCCTGGGGACAGTCACTGCTCTCTCCATGGCCACAGCAACTCGGCCTTGGCAACAGGGGCTGGCAGGAGAAGCGTGAAGCCTCAGGTAGACACCCAGCGCTCTGGCTGCTAATATAACCAGGTGTCGATACCTCTGGGGTGACAACGTTTTCAGCTCTCAGACGACACAGAGAAGAAGCCCAAGATTGGGATGACATGCTGGCAAGTCTTGGGAGAGGACATCTTTCCCGACAGCAGCATGGGGACACATGCTCCCTCCTGGCACACAAGGTCTTGGTAAGGGTCGGTGCCAACTGAGACAGTAAAGTCGCAAAGGGCGAGAAGAGCCAGGGAAGAGGGTTCAGGGCCGGCAGGGAGCAGCAGCCTGTCAGGAGGTGCAAAGAGCAGGAGTCAAGAGCCAATCACTTTTTAGTAGTTCATTCTGTCCCAAGCTCCCTTTTCAACCAGGCTCCTTCTGTTCATTCATTCAGAGGTTTGGAATATCGGGCCCCCCAAGGCAAGGGAGATGTACACTTGTGCAGGGGATTCCCAGCTGGTCCAGTGGAACAGGCGGTGGGACTGCCCGATCCCAAGCTACCCCATCAGGAAATTTCATGCGGCACAGGGCAGAGCTCTGGGGTCACCCAGGCTGGAATGGAGCAGAAGGGAACACCAGTCTCTTTCTTCCATAGAGAGATGATGCTCAAATCTCTTGGGGGACAGGGTGAAACCCACCTCCAATATGCCCCCACTTTTTCTCACCCTCCTCTGTTGTCCTATCCCTCAGGTGGGTGGAAAGGTAAACAAGGAAGAGAAAAGAGCCATGGAATTCCCTTCTGGTGTTCACCTGGGCTCTCCCCTCCCTCAGGGTGACAGCTGCTAAAACTATGTCCCCCTCCCCTTATGCAAACCAGACCAAGAGGGCAGAACCCATCCGCTGGGGTGACCCTAACGCACCCCCCCTGAGAAGGCACCAGCATGGTCTACCCCCAGGGGCCTGGGTTTCACTGCTCAGGGGACATGAACATGCAGACAGAAAGCTGAAGGACCCCCTGGGACTCACAGCTGCAGAGTTCTGAGGGTCCCTGGCAGGGCCTCTGCTCTCTGCCCATTGCACAGGATATGCATATGCACAGGACATGTATGTGCACAGGGTATGCATGTGCACAGGATATACATATGCACAGGATATACATGTGCACAGGATATGCATAAGCACAGGATATGCATGTGCACAGGGTATGCATAAGCACAGGATATGCATGTGCACAGGGTATGCATGTGCACAGGATATGCATATGCACAGGATAAGCATAAGCACAGGATATGCATAAGCACAGGATATGCGTGTGCACAGGGTATGCGTGTGCACAGGGTATGTATATGCATATGTAGGTGGGCTCTCTTCGAAGATTCCATGCAAAAAGGACAAAGATAAATGGCCAAATACAGTGTCATCAGCCGTTGATTCATCTCAGGGAGCTCATTTATCCTCCCTGTGCCTCTGGTCCACTTTGGTAAAACTGGGGTGCTATCAAAACCTAACCGGCAGTGGGAGGATGATGCTGGTGTGTTGTGCCGTCTGACTATTGTTACTACTAAGTGTGTGTCCTTGGGCAAGTCAGGGAGCCACTCTGGGCTTCGGGGCTCCGGTTTCCTCATCTGAAAAATGGGATTAATAGTCTGTACCAGGCAACCACTTGGGATGCTTGGGAGGCAAGAGGGTGTCATGAGAGTACCTATCAGAAATAACACATGTGTGTGACGTTAAAATAAAGCAATTGCCACCAAACAAGAGGGTAAGAATCATTTGTGGTCCAAATTATAAAGGGAACATTTTTTCAAACTAAAAGCCTCTCTCCTCAACACAAGGTTTCCTGTTTCACCGCTAAATTGGGTAGAGGTTTTTGTTGTTGTTGTTTTAACCATTTATGCCTTTTTCTCCTTTCAAGTTCCATCAGTTTAGAGCACATCCCATCCTTCCCATGGTGGGATGCCCCCAGTTGGGCCAAGAAACCCTGAAGCTCGGGCTCTCTCAGAACCTCCAGGAACCCAGCTGGTTCCCTGAACTCTGAGCTTCCTTTTTAACAGATACATTAGTACAGGGTCTCAAATACAAAATCAGCAAAAGTAAAGCAATTTTATATGAAACGCCTAGAAATAAAACCACGGTCAGAGTCGAGGGAGGAATACAGTCTTCTTTGAAGATCACTCAACCTAGCTAAATCTTTCAACACCCTGATTGAGCCCAAAACAACCAGTCGGCAAGAGAACCAAGGTCAAATACAACTTCACACATTGCAGAGCCGTGTCATGCTTATTTCCAGGGAAAGCGGCTCCCCATCTGACTAAATGAATTCTTCATTTAAATCCAAAGATAATTCCAGAGGACATAAAGCTTACTTTCCGAAAGGCTACAATAAATCAATTTTTCTTGCCTGCATACCATCTAGATTTAGCCACTTAGTTCATCTTAATAAACAAGTTACTCATTCAAAGGAAAATAAATGAAATGCTTTGCCTTGAGGGGCAGTTTTATTTTTAATAGTTTGGTGCTACGGTGACAGAAGTAATATGCTGCCATCTGAATTGCCTTTTGTTCTGCGGGACCTCTTGAGGAAGGAGTGGGGGAAGGGTTGGGAAAGGGGGGGGTGTCAGTTTCTTTCTGAGTTTACCCTGTTCATGAACACAAATGCAAGATCTTTCTCCAGCTCTTCTTTTTGGTACAGATATGTCAGCTCCTGCAAGGAGCTTCATTTAAAGAAATGGTGGCTTATCTTCACAAGAAATCAATGCAATGCTGGGTGGTTTGGAGCTCTATTTTTTTCTTAAGCAAATCATTCTAATAAAAACAGAACTCAGGGAGAAGGGAGTCTCTGGAAGAAATAACAGGTACTAATACAACTGTGATGTTGGGGTGTGACTCCTTTTAGTACGAAATCTTGAAAGGAAGATTAGGTCATGCCAAAATTATACCATTCTAAATGATGAAAGTAGAGGGTACATTTTCAAATTTTCTAAGGAACTAACATTATGAGTCCAAAATGATACTGATCACATAAGTCTCTAAAGAAATACGAAAATACAGAGATGATACACAGCTGCCCAGTTTCTCCTATCCCAGCTTTCCAGGTCCAAAACACATCCTTAGGGGACGGTAAGACCTTCAGGACCAGGGACCACGTTCAGATCCCAGCGTAAGGCCCCGCACAGAGCAGACGTGGAATGAATACGTGTTGAATGAATGAATGAGCGAGGGGATGAGTGAATTAACACATGCAATGACCCCTCCAGAAGAGGAGAAGCCTCCCCAGCCCTGAGGCAGGCATCTGCCCTGTGACTGTGCACTGGGACCTCCCTAGTCTCAGAGTTCAATCATCAGGCAGCTCTGTCCTTCTCAGGAACTGAAGCTATTTCTCACGAATTCTTCCAAACGTCTTCCCAATATCCCAGTAGAGTGAGGCTACTCAGACCACATGGTGCTGGGGCCCTCGGCTGGGCACCAAGGAGCCAGCCCTTAGAGTACTTGGCTGCCTTTCCATCCACGATGCTGCCATCTAGCACAGGACATAAACCAAACCCGAGGACACCTGAGGTCACAGCCAGAGACAAGCAAGAGTACACGCAGCAGGTGAAGAGCATTAGTCCCAGAAAAGGAAGAGAAACTAGGGGAGGGTTAAGGAGAAAGATTTCAGCAGAAGAGAACGGTCCTGCAGTTCTCAGTGGTCCCATGTAATTGTCACCTTCTCTTGAAGCCTTCCCTTATCTGGCCTATCAGACATGATATCCCCTCTTCTTAACCCCCAACTACTCTCATTTTATTGTTCAGCGTTCCTTTTTTGCTGCCTACCACATTCTGTCTTCTATTACAGCTGCTCACATACACGCTTGGTGCCACCTGCTGTACTCCCAACAGGCCATTGGCTTCCTAAACACAAGACTATGTCTTCTACGCTCTCACTTCTTAGAGCTGCTGGGCCAGTGCAAAAACATGACCGGCATTTAGAAAATAGTTATTGGCTTAAATGAAGTTCAAATCGAGAGTGATAGAAAGATAGAAGCATATTACAAACTCTGAGGGAGTCTGGAAAATTCCAGAAAAACTGGATTAAAGCTATATGTCCAAAACTTAAGAAGATAAAAGGAACGTGGAACAACAAAAACAAAACATCAAGGTAAGATACACCAAAAGCAGAAGAGGATAAAAAAAATCAGAAAGTGGAAGAAAGAAAAATGTTAATTTTCTGTACTAATGTTCACGTCAGGACATTATGGCAAACCCGCAGACACCAATATCAAAGATTTCCATTCCACCTGGCCTCAGAGGCTAGAGAGGAGAGATGCAAAGTGACATCTGACAGCAGAAAGCAGAGCAACATTTGTGAATTCAGCAAAACGGTGTCATTTTGACTGGTCCATGACAGCAATACACATTCACGGGTGAAGAAAAGGTTTTGTTCTTAAAATTTCTTTTCGCTTTCTAGTCAACTTTGTTCAAATATAACTCATTTCTGGAGCTCTGCCAGGTAGGAAAAACATACTTTGCTTAGAATTAATTGATATATAAGCTTTGGTGAGAACGCAAAAGGTTTTGCAACCATTTGTGTTTTATATTCTTTAAGCTCCTTCACAGAAATGGCGGAAGAAGAGTCGGCATTGGATGGGGCGTTCCCTTCCTTAATACAGGACATCAGCTGCCATGTGACACATGGAGATGGCAAGCCAACCTCTTACACACCGAGATTGCAACGTAAATGGTGCCCCTAAAGAGAAAGTCTGGCTTCCGACATAGGCCCGAGTTTTGGAAACCTGTCAGCAAGGCAGGCAGAAGATTTTCTGATATCCAGAAACAAAATGCCACCTGTACCCCCAAAATATGTATAATCAACTATGTTTCAATAAAAACAAAGAAAGGAAGGAAAGAAGGAAGGAAAACACCCAGACCTTTTGCAGACTACAAATGAATTGCAAAGAGAATCATTTTTTTGGAGGTGGGCATTTCTGGGAGCCCCTGTGACCCAGACACCACATATATAAGAACGTGAGTATTTAACTAAATCTTGGAGACACTGAGGCACATAACTAACACTGTTACACAGGCGTACCTGGGACCCTCGGCCACTGAAATATCTGCCTCCAAGGGGCCTTCCATTAATCAGGTTTCCACCTAATTAGAAGCTTAGATGGTTAGGTCCCATCTACGTGTCCTTGCTTCCTATGAAGCAGATTTCCCTGCCAACACAATTTCAGCTTCTGGTCCCTTTGAAGAAAACACAGCATCATGGGACGGGGCCTAGACAGAAGGGTGGACATCTTACTGTACGGAAATTTTAGAAAAATGCACAGTCTAGATAGAATGACTATACCCTAGTCCCCAAGGTGGCCCCGGGCTCCATCCTCAATGAGAAAATTCTGTAGTCAAATGGAACAGAAAAGTGAGGCACCATAGCTTTCATGATCTAAATAAGGAGTTAGGAATGGGCGCACCAAAACGCGTGCACAAGGCCACGTGCTCCCAACACAGAAGGGGGCCTGGCTCTGTCTCCCGGCCTGTGCCCTTTTCTCCCCTTAGTTCTCCTATCCCTATTTCTCCAGCTGTGCTTTGGGTCTGCTGGAGCCATGTCTTCCATCCCTGAACCCACCAGCCATCCCCGGGTGTTGAGAAATGCTGAGCCCTCGTCTCAGGAAAAGAGAGACCACCATCTAGCCAAAAAGACAGAGCATTTGGAAGGGGAAGCCCCTCGGTGGCTGCTGCAGCTGCAGAGTTCACTCCACCAGCCAGCAAGAAAGCAAAAAGGACGCTCCCACCAGGGTCTCCACGTGAGAGAACGGCCTGAAGGGGTCATGTGCACTCTGCTGCTCCACATTGGCCTGAGAGTCTGTCTTTTGGGGGTTAATGGTCGTAATGGAGCCCCCTTAGGGGCTAGTTAATTTCCTTTCCCTCCAGAGGTTCATTCTTTAAAATCTGAGACTGACCTAAATTGTTCTGAACCAGAAGGAAATCAAATTAAATGAGGTTAATTGGAAAAAACAACGCTCTGGCTACATGAGGGTTTTATTTGCACATACACCTCTCTCTCCCCTTGGAAAACCACCCTGATGTAAAGGATGTTGGTCAACAGATCTAGACATGCATTAATGCTGTTGCTTAACTTGAGCTTTCAACTAACCGGGTCAACCAACTTTCACTTGGTGCTGGCTCGAGGGAGAACACCCATAACTGATGATTGGAAACCATTTGTAATTCAAGTCATAGAAAATAGCAGCTGTAACATAATTTTATTCAATTTGTGGGTGTGAAGTGCTCATGAGGTAGAGGGTGCTCCACTACAGAATGACCGTGACAAACAGCAACAGAGCTGGGGCACACGGCAGACTAGCCCACTGCAGTGTCACCTCTGAGGGCCTTGTCCCACGATGTCACACCAAATGTGCAGGCTGTGGCTCTAAAGCCAAGGGAAACTCGCTGCAATCGCAGCAGCAGGGAAGCTGGGCGGACTGGCCTGCTGCTACTCCTCCACAGCATTGAAGGAGAGATGCAAACCCAGTTCACCCAGTAGGATCTGGGGCAACGCTGTGTGTCCCAGAAGGAGCAGGAGAGACGAAAACCTCTGAACTCACTCCAGGCATCACAACCCCTCTGTCAAGACAGGGCGGTTGAGCCAGGGAGATGCAATTGCTGAGACTGGAGCAGAAGATTGAAAGCAGCCCCTCAAGGACTTAGATCCAGGGAAGTGGGACCGCAGGGCTGCAGAGGTGCAGATTGTCCTGCAAAAAGGAGGGATTTCATGTCCCAGATCCATTCCTTCCTGTTTCATCATGAGCAAGCCACTTAATCTCTTTAGGCCTCCGATCTCCAAGCTTTAAAATGTAATTATGAGAAAGTGCTTCTAAGATGGAAGACTGCGATTGTAAGATGACCAAGCACCAAAAAAGAAGCCAGTCCCCGCCTCCTATTCCTCCTAGGACATCCCAGACAGCCTTGCAGCCCTGTCATGGGTGCACACAGAATGGAAGACACAGTGTTTAATATGGTTCAGTGCCAACAAGAAGACAGACTGCATTTTCTAAGTAACTGAGAAGGAAAAAAAATGCTCCCAAGAGAGAACTATATGGCTCCTGCTAGAAAGTTCTTTCCTCGTTTGTGAGTAAAGTCAGGGAAGGACAGAAGAGACAGAAGAGAGGATTTCATTTTTTTCTTTATCCAAGATTACCATGAACTCTTTCAGAAATACAAAGAAGCAGAAAAATCTGGCCTAAGAAAATAAAACGTTCCCACGCCATGGAAAGGCTTTTACCAGAGGGCAAGTCCCTGAGCAGGCCTCCCCTGCAGGTGCCCAGAGAAAAGTCCCAGCCTCAGCCCAAAAGGAGATAATACAGGACGTGAAGACACCTAAATTCCCCCATGATCACTACCCCTCTCAGATGCCATGGGCCTCCAAAGCTGACTCCAAAGCCACACCATTTTTGCTGCTGTCACAAGGCAGAAAGCTAGACAGTTGCCGTGGCAATAGGGACAACTCCAAGTTCTTGGATGGTGGATCCTTTGAGAGACTCTCTATTGTCCTGCCTAACTGGGAGAGCCTCGGGCCACACAGGAGCTCAGATGTCTGGGGATGCTGTGGTGAGTGTTCGCATCCCATGCCCAGCCAAGCCAGGTCCCCGTTTGTCTGGCAACTGGGCATTTTCAGTCACAAGGGAATACTGCGTTTAGCAACAGTTGGCTAGTCTGTCTCTCCCAGGCCCTCGCTGGGAAACACCCAACAAGAAAACACCAAAGCCCGTGCAAACATTCCCTTGGTGCAAGCTTAAAAACTGCCACATTCCCTCAGGATATATTTTTGGTCTGGAAAAACAAACAAGGCTGTGGCATCCCAAGGAGAACAGAACATCACCAGTGGTGAAGAACCCAGAGTGGAGCCATGGGGACGCAAATGTGTCTTATGAAAGGGCTTCCTATGTCTGGGAGGTTTTTCTGGGGAAGAAAAAAATTACAGAAGACCTGGATCTCCAAATGCCTCTTCAGGAATAGCTGTCTGAGGACAGGTTTGGAAATATCCTCAGTCCCTGTGCTTGCAAACAGCTGAGGTCCCCATACAGGCTGGGGACGCCGCAGACTCTGCAAGTCCAGCTTCTCCTCCTTTGGTGACAACCTCCCCTGGAAACGCTTTTATCTTCCAGCTGCAATTCTGACCTGATCATTAGTAAGTAACACGGACTCTGGATCCTCAGAACCGAAATGAGATCATGCAGAACTCTGCTGACAGAGGACAAACAAGTTCCCCCAATAGAGACAATCAGATCTTCCTTCAAGGTGTCCCTCTCGGGGGTCCTTTTCTCCTGCCTTGCCTAGGGATCGACTGTCTTTCCTCTCGAGGCTCCTAGCACATCCTGAAAGCAGTCCAAGGCCACATGAAGTGACCACATCACTGTCTCCTTCCGTCCCTTCCGCACTCTAGGTCAAAAACATAACACCTGAGCGCCTCTCTGGTCCCTCTGCCACAAAGCCACCAGCTCAACATTGCTATGGGAATGACCATATCACCTGACACTCAAAAATCTTTACTAATTCCTCATTGCCAGTGAATCAAGTGCATCCTCAGTCTGGCTTCAAGACCCCCACACCCTGCCCCCATCTCCACTTTATCGCCAACTACTTCTTCACACGTACCTTATTCTGAGGTCAAAGCCAAAGGCACCTTGTGCTATTTCTTACATGTGCACGATGTTCTCTGAATCCACCTGACCTGCTCAGAAACTCATCCTCCTCCAGGCCAGCTTCTCCATGAAAGCTCCCTGGCTCACCCAGGGAAAGGGAAACAGCTCCTTCTGCAACCTTTTCGAGCTCCCATTATGTGTTTAATTCTTTTCCAGTTCGGCATGTATGTCTATACGTGTCTTCTCTCCTCCATTTAATTCATTCATTTGGTAATGTTACTGTATTAGTCCACTTCCGTTGCTCATAACGAAATACTTGGAACTGGGTGATTTATAAGAAAATGAAATTTATTGCTTACAGTTTTTGAGGTTGGGAAGCCCAAAGTCCAAGGAACACATCTGGTGGTGGTGACGGTCACCCTTCACATTGCAAGATGGTGAAAGAAGAGAGAGAGAGAGACTAACCTCCTCATGCACTGTCCTTTTAAAGCCCCAGAACCACACCCCTGACCACCATTATTAATCCCATTCACTACTGCAGTGGTCCTACAATCTCATCACCTTTTCAAGGCTCCACCTTTCAATGACCATAATAGGATTTCCCACCCTCTTGACAGTCACAGTGGGGGCCAAGTTTCTAATACATAAAACTTGGGGGACACAATTCAAGTTTGGGAGGGACATTCAGTCTATTACAGTTATCTAAGTGTCAACTGTGTTCTAGGTTCTATAGAGGATACACAGAAAGAGAAGACAAGGTCCTCAGCCTTGAGGGACTTTCAAACTGGTGGGGCAATAAATAACAACAGCAGCATCCAGCAAACACCCAAAAGGCAGCAACTGGTTTCATCTTTATCTGTGCACAGCACAGAGCACATGGCCATGAGGATGTTAAATAAACACATGAAAACAGCCTTGGGGATTCAGTTGTAAACACATTAGGAAGGTAGGAGCTGGACTAGCAGAGCTCCTGGTGACCTATGGTGGTGACCACGGGTGTCGTATTTCAAGATGTGACTCTGAAGCAAGTGGTCACCTACAGCCACTCCAGCAAACCCTCCCTCTGCTTTACGTCCACTCCTACCTCAGACACCCTGCTGCGTACCCTAAAAATCAGCTCAACTTAGAGATGTGGACCCTGGGTGGCAGGAAGCCAATTAAAGGAAAAGATGTCTCATTTTCTAACGATAGCTATTCCCTTGCCTCCCCAGGTCTCTGCCTCAGTATCTCTATCCTGAGGATTTTCCTGCCTGGGTCACCTCCCCTCAGCAGAGAAGATAAGCTCCAAGCAGCAGCAGCCAATTGGCCCTCTGGATGAGACTAAATCAATGAAGTTCTCCAGCAAGTCTGTTTATTTTATATCGCTAGAGGGAGAAACACCCCTGAAAATGACCAACTTATGTCAATTACAGAATACAAGGGTCTATTCTTCTCAATGGGGGAAGATAAATATAAAAATTACAGCACACCGAACTCCAGTGAATTGGCTGTTGAGTGGGACAATGGGCTAAAAGATGTTGTTTAGAGCACCTCATTAATAAAACTCAAAATTGTTTTCTGCAATTATGTGCAATCAGTGGTTATTTTACCCCCAGCCAAGTAGAGTCCCACTGCCAATCTATCGCTTTGGTTTCAATTGCCAAGAAAATTTCCCTGGCACAGAGGTGAGGATGGAAGAGGAAGCTGAGATTCGGGTTTGAGGAGTCCTTGATTAGCTAACAGAGAATAATCTGTTGAGAAAAGACACCTGCTGAAAAGGAGACCCAAGAGTGTCTCTCCAGGGCATTACTCAGTCTGCACAGCTCAGCTCCACCCAGACTTCCCGGATGGTTTTGCAAACCAGAAAGTGAACAGAAGGGCCACTCTCTCCTGACACTTCCTTCTGCAGCAGCTACTTTCTGCTTGACATTTCTCAGTAGACCTAGCCGTGTTTGCACCTGCTGAGGAACTGACTCATTCATGGCAGAAATGCACACGTTTCTTTACCAGAAAGGATGATAGTGCGAAAAACGAAAGAGAGAGAAAGAGAGAGAGAGAGAGAGAGAGTGTGTGTGTGTGTGTGTGTGTGTGTGTGTGTGTGTGTGTGTGTTTGGGAGGAGCTATGGGAAGTAGAAAGTGGAAAGAAACTACCAACCTAGCACGGAGGAGAGAAAAGTTCCCAAAGCCTTTAGGATGTGGAATATTCTATGGTTTGATCCAAAGTGAATGCCCCAGAAATTCTATCACGTGTCCTCTGGGGAGTCCTGCCTGAATTCCATGCATTCTAGTCTATGTCTTCATTCATTGATTCATTCAGCAACACTCTCTACCCTTCTCTGAGCCAAGCACCTTGCAGGCTTCCGGGCTTCAGGCTTCTTGCTCTGAGGATCTGGGTTGAGACCTTCAAAGCAAAACACACCCCATTTAAATGTCACCATGCTAATTCAGATTTGATCATTCCAGCCAGCCAAAAGTATTTGGACTCTCAATCCTGTGATCTCTGTAAGGTGGTATTAAAGATGATTTATATTCTTGGATTCTTTCTGTATTTTCCACATTCTCCACAATGGGCATATATTACTTCTAGAAAGACAGAAATATTTGAACTTCTTATTTAAAATATAACTTTTTACAAGCTAATTTAAGATATTTAATTTTTTAAAGGGCAAAGCAAAAGGGAACAGAAGTGGCCTATGATCAGAGGGTTCAGGAGAATTTTCCAGTCCTACCTTGGACAGTCTGACCTGAGTCACAACAAATTTGCACAGCTGCAGTAAACAGCAGCATCGCGATGCAGGATTTGAGCTTATCTACCCAGACACATTCTCCCAGGATTCTCATGGTCTCCTTCAATAGAGATGCATCTTATTCCTGAAAGCAGCCATTGAGGTTAATTCTCCAGATCAATAACTGCCTGCATAGCTAAGTGCCACTGCCTTAGGTTACTCCACAGCTGGAAGTTGTTCTTTTAATGCCAAGAACACATTACTGCATGAAGAAAACACATAACTTCATTCAACAACTGTCTTCTACCTCCACTCCCTTTCCCTGCTCACAAGGAAAATCAGTTTAAGGCACATCACATGAAATGTGTTATACTTTGTGCAAAGTGAGTGGGGGGGAGGGTGCCCAGGACAGATGCAAATGGCGGAAGAAGTGGGGACCACTCTGGGTGCAGGCACAATGAGGGTCCCAGACTTCACATCTCATTTCTGTACCCAATTACCCTATTTCTCCCCACCTTAGCAAAAGGTGTTTCCAGATTATGCTTTCAGCTTTTGCTTGGACCTGCAGAAGAAGAAAGGGCTCCTGATACTTCAGGACACTGAGTTCGAGTAAGTCAATGTGCTGAGAGATCCCAAGGGACAAGTCCGCACAGAGGAACTGTGGGTGCCTCACCTGGTGCTCCGAGGACGGCAAAGCCTGGCGACCAGAAAGGGTCCCTCGGGAAGGCTGCTCTGCTCTGTCCACCCAGATCGAGACACATGGGTGGATCCACCTTGGAAGCGTTTCACACGGGGAGATCTGGAGGCTGGTACTCCAGCAACGTCATAGGTGCTTAACTTTCCCAGCTGGACATACAGTTGTGTCATTATTGTGGAAATGTAGTCTGCAAACACATCATTCTTATGGTAACTGGTGTGGCTGGCTGAGCACCTGATTGTTATTATTATTGTTTACTTCAAGCGCTATTTCCCCTAGATTCTTATGAGAAAATTCAATAAGGCAGTATTATCCCTGTGCCTTAGCTGTTTCTTCCTACAGAATAGGAATTAGCATACTTTCTGCACACCTAAATGATAATACCACTATGAATTCTAGAAATAATTTGGACATACGGTGCTTAGAACAAACTGCATTTATAAAAACAATAAACTATACTAACGGTCCTTTTAATGGAATCTGGTACCCTGGTGTGCACAGGGTACAGCGTATCGGGGAGATCGTGTGCTAGAAGGTACTCTAAGGGCCTAAATTCACAGAAGATGCTAAATTCACACTTCGACTCCCTTTTACGGCCCCAATCAGGGCTGTTAAATGAACAATTAAGAAACATGACACAAAATTAAAGCCCAGTAGGAGAAAAGCTAAAAACTTGAGATTTTTAAGAGGATTTTTTGTTTTGAGGTTGAGATGGAGCCCAGAGAGGAATTTAAGAGACCCTTACAACACAGAAGACACATTTTACTACATTTCAAATGAGTACAGTTTCCAGGGTGACGCTCCAAACAGTGTTTGGAGTTGGCTCTAACTGGAATATTTCATAGGTAAATTGTCATCACCCACGAAGCCCCTGTGTTGTTTTTGTTTCCCCCTCCTAAGCCTGATGGTCCTTCCAGACCCCTCATGAGACCTCTCCTCCCTGTCCCCCCATTATTTACCCGCTTCACTGCCACCTGAGCCTAGAATGACAATGACCCCAGAAGGATCTGTGAAATAAACCTAAAACATCTCCATGTAAGGAGGTAAGCAAATTGCCAACTCCCATAAGCTGTTCGTGCATTGGCACAAAGAGCTCGGGATTTATGCTCCTCTGGGGAACTGGACCCAGTTCCTAACTACATTCAAGAAGCTCCAGTTGACATTAGTCCCAATGAAAGCTTTGTCCCAAAGCTCGTTTACCAAGTGGCAGCACTGACTTTCCTCTGCTGTAGTCACAGGAACATGAAAGTGGCCACTATCCATGCAGAAAGTTTTTATTTTTATTTTCTTAATTTTATTTTAATTTGTTATTGACAGCTAGCCACTGTGCACATTTATGGGGTAATATGTGATGATTTCACACATGGATACATTGTGGAATGAGCAAATCAGGTAAATGAATATATTCATGACCTCACATAGCTCCTTCTTTGTGGTAAGAACACTTACAATCCACTTTTGGTAATTTTGAAATATACATTAACTATAGTTGCCTTGCTGTGCAATAGATCACCATAACTGATTTCTCCTAAGTGAAACTTTGTACCCACTGATCAAAATTCCCTTTTTCCTCGTGCCCTGCCCTCACCCCCCAGACTCTGGTAATCAACATTCTACTCTCTACTTCCATGAGCTCAACTTTTTAATTTTTTATTTATTTTTTTATGGTAACATAATTGATTGTACCTATCTGTACATTTTGTCACATATTGCACACACCGAGTTGAATTATGGTATTCAAACTCAGAAAGTTTTTAGATTCACAGGAATAAATGACGTGAGGAGAGATGCCAAGATGTGGTTATGGAAAAATCCCATCTCCTGATTCACCATGGAAGACACATTGAAAATCTTTAAAAGTGGACACATGCTAGCTGTGTGATAATTGGGGGTCCCAGTAATGCAACCCACACACAACCATAAATATCTGCCCCATGGTCTGTGGTGACAGCTTGAAACCCGGTGCTGTTAGGGCATTTGCTCAGTTAAAATGCAAATGCACATGTCTTGAAACACCATAGGATGATCGATAAATGTCTGTTGAATGAACACATGGGGAAAATAACGTGTAGGTGTGAAGTCAGAGACCGTCCTCATGGCAACATACACACAAAGCAACCACCACCATGCACACCAAATCAACTTCCTAGTAACTTCAATCCATTTTCAAATGG